>NC_091445.1:16097484-16397484 GCF_964237555.1 Oryctolagus cuniculus | reverse complement strand
CTAAGAAGTTTTTTTAAAAATCATGTGACGTTAATCACATTTTTTAAGCCACACTCCAACCACAGCCTTAAAATATATTAAAGGGATATAGACTGTTTTTACTTCATTGGTCTGAATTGTAAATCATCAAACCTTAGAAATTGATCTCTAATATTGAAGGCTTTGTGTCCTCAGACACACAGCTACAATTCACCAGGTTGTTTTCCTTTATAACTATTTTCATACTGCCTCCATTGAAGCAGATCAAAGTAAAAACTAAAAGAGTATATGTGTATGGGCCAGATTTGAGAAATACATACAACATACAATGTAGTTCTGTAATAGAGTTTAGAAATTAACTATTCCTTCATGTGTTCAAATAAATAACTTTTTCCACTCAAAAAGTAAAAAATGGACACCTTTTTCCAGTTTTCCTTAACTATGATGCTTTTGTTTATTTCTTGAAAGTATATACCTTCTCTTGAAAGTATATTGCATCATGGTGCATAGAAGGTTATGTGCCATTTAAAGGTCAGCACAGATGTATGCTGAACCGTAAAAGATAAACTTTTTTTCAGAATCATGTTAGTCTCGTGTAATTACTAAGTGTTTACATAAGAAAAAAATCTAGGTGTATAGAAAATAAATTGAATATACTTGCAGTGGTTGATTTTATAGTGTAAATTAATCTCTCCAGCCTAAATATTTGGAATTATCATGAATTCTGTTTCTACAGTGTTGTCTTTGTTACATTACAGAACTGTTGTAACTGGGTCTCTAGCTCAGAACCATTGGATACCTCAGTGGAGTCCATGCTGCCAGACTGCCCCAGAGTTTCTGCAGGTATGTTTTTGATGCGAGTATATGGTTTGTTGTTTGTTTGTCATTTGGGTTTTTGTTGTTGCTGATATTTTAAGGCTGAGAATATGTTAAATGAGATGTAGATTCTATTTTTGACTTGTTCTGCCTTCAGTTGTTGGATGAATTATTGATAATGTACAGTATTAGTCCAATCTGCTATCAGAAATTTGTTTAGTTTAAAATGCTCACCAACAAACTCAGTGAGATAGACAGGTGAAACAATTCAGAATTAATGCAGACAGTTGCTGTTGGAGCTTATGGAGGTGAGATATACATATATAAGTACCTGAAAGACTGAGTGGCCATATGCTGTTTGACTGGAAAGTTGTCTGTGATTGAGTTCCCACTCATCAAGGCTATTGTGTGGCCTAGAGTCTTTAGAAAAAAATTTGGTCATGCAAAGATTTTAGCCAGTATTAGTGTGTTAAGATTTGGATTGTAGAAAGACAGTCAAGATGGCCTCATAAGAGTAAGGAGCAAGGAGCAAGGACGGGAATGGATCTGAAGATGTTCACAGGGAACAAAGGCACGACTGGCCTAACTGTATGGGAAGGAAGGGAATGAAGAGGTGGGTGCCTCGCAAAGCAGTTGGGCTCCAGGAAGTTTAGAGATGGATTACTGATTTCCAGCCTATAGGATTTTTACTAGAGTCTCTAGGTAAGAGAATAACATTTGTCATTGCTTTCTGAGTTTGACTTTCACAGTTCCCAAACAATTTGGATAGTAATACAAAGTGAGCGGAGGTATCTGGTTATGATTAATAATCTAAAATGGGCTTCTGCCGGCGCCACGGCTCACTAGGCTAGTCCTCCGCCTTGCGGCGCCGGCACACCAGGTTCTAGTCCCGGTCGGGGCGCCAGATTCTGTCCCAGTTGCCCCTCTTCCAAGCCAGCTCTCTGCTGTGGCCAGGGAGTGCAGTGGAGGATGGCCCAAGTCCTTGGGCCCTGCACCCATGGGAGACCAGGATAAGCACCTGGCTCCTGCCATCGGATCAGCGCCGTGCACCGGCCACAGCAGCCATTGGAGGGTAATCACAAAGTGATCCAGACAATGAGTAAAAACCAACGGCAAAAGGAAGACCTTTCTCTCGGCCTCTCTCTCTCACTGTCCACTCTGCCTGTCAAAAAAAAAAAAAAAAGTAAAATGGGCTTCTTCTGGCTGTAGATTCTGGAGAATGAGCAGAAGTTTGGAACACAGGCTACTCTATGTAATGATGATCATGACAACTTAATCACTAAATAAAATTGCAAATATGTAAAGGAAATCATTCAGATTCTAGGTAAAGCATGCTTATTATAACTAGATGTCACCATCATCAATATATAAATTTCAGCTAATCTGCACTATCATTGTAGCTAAATTTTATAGGTTAGGTAAGGGTTCAGTCAGAGTTATGGACCCTCTAGGGGTAGATGATACAATATGTATACATATATATGGGGGTTGTGGGTGTGTGCAGATATACAATCAGTTTTCATTATTACTGTAGTTCTGTTCTGTGAAGTTGCTGAGGGCACCGAATTAGCAAACACTGATTCATTGCTCCTAGGGGAAATACAAGGTTGGATTCCTGTGAGGCTCTGTACACATTCTTTGTCAACCAGTCTTTAACCTTTTTATTTAAAGACATCTTACTTAATATGTGTGATTTATTCCCATTAAACTCTTGGCCAATGGTACTGCAGCTCATGACAGAATAAAGCTCACTGAACACATACATTTTCATCATCAGACACATCACAGCCTTGTTGTGCTTGGGAATACTTCAGCATTACATGTGGGGGCCATTTCAAACAGTGAAATCACCACAAAAGCACAAAATATGAAAAATATAGCAATAAGTAATCTGTGCGAAGGATAACTGTTCTGCGATATGAGAGCTGAAACAAGAAAAGAGTATGGCCTTGCTTCACCTCAACTAGAAATGGTGACTCAAATTTTTTTGCCATACTGCACATAGCCTAATCTGTAAATGATGGCAAAAGTGCCACGAGTATTGATTGTGGGGTTGCAAACAAATTTTGGAGAATAGGTGAACTCACCAGTTTAGAATCAACAAATAAGGAAGACAGACTGAGTGTCAGAAAGGATTTGTTGCTGGTATCTGACCAGAGGTGGTTAAGCAGTCTGCGTAAGGATATTGACTTTACATCTCATGCTGGATGGAGCTGGAGTCACAGAGCAGGCAGGTGCTAGGGGAAGATATTGTAAAGGGGCAGAGAGCTGGAATGATCTAGAACCCATAAGCAGGAGCTGGTGTTCATGAAGAAGGGAATGGACTGTAGCCTGTGTCAGTTCTTACTGCCTCTGTCTTTGATTTCTGTGCATGTACTGTAGCAGCCTGTGCCATGTCAGGGAGTTAAGCATACACACACCTGCTCCAGGAGTCAGAGATGCCAGAGCTCTGAGGATCCGGAGGAAGGTGGAGCAGATGCCATCTTCGCTGTTGCCGGCTGCCACAAAGTGATCCAGACAATGAGTGAAAGCCTGTGTGATCCAGAAACGGCTTGCTGCTTCACTCTTTTTTAAAAAAATTTTGATCAAAAAACAAGACTTGTACATTTTTATAGGGTAGAGTGCAATTTTTCAACACTTGGACATAGCATAAGCCAACCCATTCAGCCAACCAGCCTTTTATTTCCTTATCTTGTCTTTCTGTTTGGAGCCTGCCGGCTCCTCCCATCAGTTCCTTATACAGTAGGTAGCACGTCGCTGTGAGCCATGTTGCTCCACTGTTCTGTGGAACCCTAGCACTTGCTATTTTGAGCTGTGTAGTGGTACCTGTTATTCACCCTCCCTCAACTCCCACTCCTCTGCCCTCTGTAGTTTCTAGTAGTCACTGTCCTGAGTTCAGCAGGTCAACTTTTTTTTTTTTAACTTCTACATATTAAAGAGAACCTGGAGTATTTGTCTTTCAGGGTCTAGCTTATTTCACTTAACATAGTAATCTCTAGTTCCATCTGTTTTGCTGCAAATGACCAAATTTCTTTCTTTTTATGGCTGAGTAATACGCCAGTGTGTGTATATCCCACAGTTTCTTTATCCATTCATCCATCAGTGGACACTTAGGCTAATTCTTTATCTTGGCAATTCTGAATAGTGCCATAAGGAACAGGAGAATGCAGCAGTCTTTCAGCATATTTTCGTTCCCTTGGCTTATATTCCTCATCGGAGGACATTGGGTCATATATGGTAGCTCTAGTGTAAGTTTTTGATCAACCTCTGTATGGCTTCCTTACATAATGGTATACTAACTCACATCTCTGACAGTAGCATTTAAGGGTCCCTTTCTTCTGCATCCTTGCCAACACTTGTTTTTTGATTTTTGTTCATATCCATTTGAACTGGAATGAAATGATATCATTGTGGTTTTGATTTATGTTTTCATGATGACTAGTGACACTCAGCATTTTTTCCATGTATTTGTTGGTCATTTCTGCTTGTTTTTTTTTCTGTAAGAAATATCTGTTTAGATCCTTTTCCCACTTAATACTTGAAACCTCCAAATGTGGCACTGGTGTTGTGCCACACTGGGCTAAGCCACCACCTGTGATGCTGGTGCAGTTTGTGTCCCAGCTGCTCCACTTCCAGTCCAGCTCCCAGCTAATGGCCTGAGAAAAGAAGCAGAAAATGGCCCAAGTGCCTGGGCCTCTGCCACCCATGTGGGAGATCCAGATGAAACTCCTGGCTCCTGGCTTCAGCTTAGCCCCAGCCCTGGCCATTGCAAACACTTGGGGAGTGAACGAGTGAATGGAAGACCTCTCTCAGCACACACTCTCTCTCTCTTTCTCATGAATAAATCCTTTTTAAAAATAAAGTAAACCCCAAAATGTACCCTGCAAAAAAATCCTTTTTGTATCATCCAAACAAGAAACATACAGGAGGGGTTGGTGATGTGGTATAGCAAATAATGCCACCACTTGCAACACTGGCATCCCAATATGAGGGTCATTTCATATCCCAGCTGCTCCACTTCCAATCCAGCTCCCTGCTAATGGCCTGGGAAAGCAACAGAGGATGGCCAGAGTGGTTGGGCCCCTACACCCACATGGGAAACCCAGATGAAGCTCATGACTCTTGGCTTTGGCCTGGCCCAACCTTGGCTGTTGCAGCCATCTGGGAAGTGAATCAGCAGGTGGAAGACCTCTATATCTCTTTGTGTCTCCCACTCTCTGTAACTCTGAATTTCAAGTAAATAAATAAATCTTTAAAAAGAAAGAAAGAAACATATAGGAAAAGGAATTCTGGGAAATATAGTTCAATGTAGCCAAAATGACACATTAAAAAGCTGCCACAATCTACCCCTTGCCAAGTTGGCACTTGTTTAGATCTTGAAACAGATTTAATCTCCCAATAAAGTCATGTGTCTCCTAACATGATACAGCTGTCCCATGTCCAACTGAACACATACTTTTCCTTTCCCCAGAAAAAAGTGCAAAGTCCCTTTATTGTTCTTGGCAGAGTTTCGTTCTTCTCACCTTTGATATCTTGTAATTTAAATACTGAAAGATAGAATTAATTGCTATTGACGTATCTTGCATTAGATGATAAGTGTATAAGAGATAAGATAAAAAAAGTATACACACAAGAACTCTTCATATTACAATAGAGAAAAATACTATTATATTCCTCATTTTTGCATCTGATCGTAGTTGCAGCTGATCTTTATAACTGAGTTTGAGTCTGACGGGGAGAATTGATAGGAGGCTGGGTACCCACGTAGGACTGTGAGGTACCCCCAGCCTCTCAACTCATCACAGGTTCTGGGGCTCAAACCATCAATGCAGAGCACACATAGGCAGCAGGCCCTGGGAATGTCTACCTCTCTGTGGAAAGGACAGGCTAGTTGGGGGAAGCAGATCATCTGCAACCTGTGACTGTGTGAGCCTGTGTGCTGAGACTGTGGGAACTCTGTAACTACACAAGAAGGCACAGGGTATAGCTGGGTCTCTGGATGGTCACTGTGTGTGGTGCCAAACGTTCAGAGCTCCCTGATTGCTTAGGGTGGGTCACGGCAGTGGGATCCATGCTGCCCTGAGGATTGCTCAGATCCTTTGTGAGGTGCATGCAGCAGCATGGGTGCGTGTTGTGCCCACTCTGGGCTAACCTTGGGCATTTATCACTTTGGAAAAGAGGAGGTGACAGTGTGATTATGCAGAGATGATCATGCACTCCAACCTGCTGACAAGAGGACTTGATGACTTGGGTGTCACCCTGGATACTCACCCTACCCTGGACCAGAACGTCCTGGAACACCCAGCACACACCTCTGCACACTTACTGAATGAGCACTCTAGTAAGCCACAGAGGTTTAGTTCAAAGATAAAAGCCATCAGAGTTGAAAGCCAAAAAGTATTTCCACAAATACTTAAAAATACTTTAAAAATAAATGCAGAAATTCAAGAAACAAGAATAAGGAAGAAAATATGACTACCCCAAACTTCAAAATTGGAATGTGAATAAAAAGACATTGAAGAAATGCCTGAAATGGAATTCAAAAGATTAATCATTGGATTACTCAGAAGCAGTGAGAAGCAAATTCATAAGTTAAAGAAGTCCATACATGACATGGAAGAAAAATTCTCCAATGTGATTGAGATTTTGAAAAGAAATCTGAAATACTAGAAATGAAGAATTCAGTATGTGACATTAAAATTTCAATGGAATGCCTTAACAACGACTTGTGAGGGAGAAGAAAGAATATCCAACCTAGAAGACAAATCTTTGGAAACTTCTCCACCAAAAGAAAAAAAAAAAAAAAGAAAAGAAAAAGGGAGAGAGAAGAAGAAGAAAGTACAAAAAAAATTAAGAAAGGTATTGAAGATTTATGGGATATTATCAAACGACCCAACATCCAGGTCTTAGGAGTTCCTGAAGGTGTGGAAAGGGAGAATGTACTAGAAGGCCTATTCAGTGAAATAATTACAGAAAACATTCCTAACTTGGAGAAAGAAAGGGACATTTGAATACATGGGGTACATAGAATTCCTAACAGACATGGCCTGAAAAGATCTTCACCACAACACATTGAAGTCAGACTTTAAACAGCAAAACATAAAAGATTCTAAATGTGCATGAGAGAAATGGCAGATTATATTCAGAGGATCTCCAGTTAGACTCAAAACTGACTTCTCATAAGAAACCCAGCAGTCTAGGAGAGAATGGAGAGACATAGTCCAAGTCTTAAAAGTCAACCCAGAACACTGTATGCTGCAAAGCTCTCATTTATGGATGAAGGTGAAATAAAGACCTATAACAATCAGAAGTTGGAAGAATTTGCCACCGCTCGTCCAGCTTTACAAAAGATGCTTAAGTATGTGCTATACACCAAAACACAACACAAAAAGATAGTCATCATTATGAAATGTGAAGGGAGAAAATCTCCCAGTAAAAGTACAAAAGAATCCAAAGCAAACAATAGGACTATTTATGTAAAAATGGCAGGGCCAAGTCATTACTTATCAATGGTAACCTTGAATGTAAGTGGCCTCAACTCTCCAGTTAAAAGATACAGACTGAAAAAAAAAAGATACAGACTGGCTGAATGGATTAAAAAACAAAACTCATCTATTTGCTGCTTATAAGAAACACACCTCACCAACAAAGATACCTCAGACTGAAAGCGAAAAGACGGAAAAAGATATTCCATGCTAATGGAAAGCAAAAATGGGCAGATGTAGCCACCTAATATCAGACAAAATAGATTTTAACACAAAAACTGTTAAGCGAGATGAAGAAGTGCACTATGTAATGATTAGGAGACCCATTCAACAGGAAGATGTGACTGTAATAAGTATATATGCCCCAATGCCCAGGGTGCCTGGCTACTTATAACAAATATTGATAGATCTAAAGGGACACATAGACTTCAATACAATTGCAATGGAGGACTTCAACACCCCACTTTCATCAATTGACAGATAAACTAGGCAGAAAATCAACAAAGAAACACAAAGCTAATCTACACTATGGACCAAATGGACCTAACATATCTACAGAACCTTTCATCCCATAGTTGCATAATATACATTATTTTCATCAGTACTTGGAACTTTTTCTTGCATAGAGCATATGCTAGGCCAAAAAGCAAGTCTCAGCAAATTCAAAAAATCAAAATCTTATTATGCCTCTTTTCTGACCACAATGGAATGAAGTTGGAAATTAACAACTCAAGAATCTCTAGAACATATTAAAACACATGGAGACTGAACAACATGCTCCTGAATGAACAGTGGGTCATAGAATAAATCAAAAAGGAAATAAAAAAATTTCTGGAAATGACTGAAGATGACAATACAATGTATCAAAACTTATAGGAGACAACAAAAGTAGCATTAAGAGGAAAGGTTACAGCAATTGGTGCCTACATCAAGAAACTGGAAAGGCACCAAATGAATGATCAGTTTATCTCAAGGACCTGGAACACAACAACAAATAAACCCAAAATTAGTAAAAGGAAAGAAGTAATTAAAACTAGAAAAGAAATAAAAAATAGAAACAAAAAATGCAAAAGATCAGTGAAAGGAAGAGTTGGTTTTTAAAAAAAAAAAATCAACAAATTTGATACAGTATTGGCCCAACTAACAAGAAAAAAAAAGAGGAGGAAAAGACCCAAAGCAAATCAGAGATGAAAAAGGAAATGTAACAGATACCACAGAAATACAAAGAATCAGAAGGAGTTACTAGAAAGAGCTATATGCCAACAAATTAGAAAATGGATAGATTCCTGGACATTTACAATCTACCAAAATTTAGTCATGAAGACATAGAAAACATAAACAGACCAATAACCTAGATGGAGATTGAAACAGTATCATAGACACTCCCAACGAAGAAGAGGCCAGAACCAGATGGCTTCATGGCTGAATTCTACCAGACTTTTAAAAAGAACTAATTCCCATTCTTCTTAAGCTATTCAAAACAATTGACAGGGAATCTTATCAAATTGCTTCTATGAGGCCAGCATCACCTTAAATCCTAAATGAGAAAAAGATACAACAGAAAACTATAAACAAATATCCCTGATGAACATAGATGCAAAACTCCTCAACAAAATACTAACTTACCAAATCCAACAACACGAAAGAAAGAAAGAAAGAAAGAAAGAAAGAAAGAAAGAAAGAAAGAAAGAAAGAAAGAAAGATAGATAGAAAGATAGAAAGATTCTTCACTCAGACCAAGTGAGATTTATCCCTGGTATGCAGGGATGGTTCAACATTTGAAAATCAATCAATGTGATACATCACATTAACAAACTCTAGAATAAACCAATATGATTATCTCAATAGATACAGAAAAGCATTTGATAAAATACAACATCTTTTCATGATGAAAACCTTAAGCAAATTGGGTATAGATGGAACATTCCTCAGACAATTTATGACAAACCCACTGCCAGCATCTAATTTAATGGGGAAGCATTGGAAGCATTTCCACCAAGATCTGGAAACAGACAAGGATTTCCACTTTCACAATTGCTGTTCAATATAGTCCAGGAAGTTTTAGCCAGAGCCATTAGGCAAGAGAAAGAAATCAAAGAGATATAAATTGGAAAGGAGGAAATCAAGCTATCACAATTTGCAAATGACATATTCTAAATATAGGGGAACCAAAAGTTTACACTGAGAGACTATTAGAACTCAGAAAAGAGTTTGGTAAAGTGACAGAATATAAAAGTAACACACAAAAATCAATAGCCTTTGTATACACAGACAATGCCATGGTGGAGAAAGTACTTCTAAGATCAGTCGCATTCATGATAGCTATAGAAAAAAAATTGAACACCTTGGAATACATTTAACCAGGAAGGTGGAAGATCTTTATGATGAAAGTTACAAAATATTAGAGAAAGAAATAGAAGAAGACACAGAAAATGGCAAAGTCTCCCATGTTTGTGGATTAGAAGAATTAATATCATCAAAATGTCCATTTTACCAAAAATAACTTACAGATTCAATGCAATCCCAATCAGAATACCAAGGACATTCTTCTCAGATCTAGAAAATATGATGGTAAAAATCATATGGAGGCCGGTGCTGTGGCTCAATAGGCTAATCCTCCGCCTTGCGGTGCCAGCACAACAGGTTCTAGTCCCGGTCGGGGCGCCGGATTCTGTCGCGGTTGCCCCTCTTCCAGGCCAGCTCTCTGCTGTGGCCAGGGAGTGCAGTGGAGGATGGCCCAAGTACTTGGGCCCTGCACCCAATGGGAGACCAGGAGAAGCACCTGGCTCCTGCCATCAGCACGGTGCGCCGGCCGCAGCGCGCCAGCCGTGGCGGCCATTGGAGGATGAACCAACGGCAAAGGAAGACCTTTCTCTCTGTCTCTCTCTCTCACTGTCCAGTCTGCCTGTCAAAAAAAAAATCATATGGAAACACAGGAGACCCTAAAAGCCTGAAACAATCTTATGCAACAAAAGCAAAGCTGGAGGCATCACAATACCAGATTTTAAGACATACGACAGAGCAGTTATGATCAAAGCAGCCTGGTACTTGCACAAAAATAAACATTTAGACCAATGGAACAGAATAAAAACTCAGAAATCAATTCACACATCTACAACCAACTAATCTTTGACAGAGGAACTAAAATCACTCCCTGGAGAAAGCACAGTCTTTTTCACAAATGGTGCTGGGGCAATTGGATCTCTGCATGCAGAAATATAAAACAATACCCCTACTTAACACCTTATACAAAAATCAACTAAAATGTATCAAGGATATAAATCTTCAAACCATTACCATCCAATTACTAAAGGAGAACTTTGGGGAAACTCTTCAAGACATTGGCATAAGCAAAGACTCCTTGGAAAAGACCCCAGAATCATAGGCAGTCAAAGCCAAATGAGATTATATCAAGCTGAGAAGCTTCTGCACTACAAAAGAAACACTCAGCAAAGTGAACAGACAACCAACAGAATGGGAGAAAACTATGAAACCAATAAACGATCAATTTCCAGATTCCATAAAGAGCTCAAGAAACTCATCAAAACGGCAGTCAAGTTAAGAAATAGGCAAAGGACTTGAACAGGCATTTTTCAAAAGAGGAACTTCAAATGGCCAACAGGCACATGAAAAAATGCTCAGGATCACTAGCCATCAGGGAAGTGCAAATCAAAACCACAATGAGGTTTCACCTCACCCCCGTTAGAATGGCTCTCATACAGAAAGCAATGAACAATAAATCTTGGTGTCCACTGTTGGTGGAAATGTACACTTGTACAGCCATTTTGGAAGACAGTGTGGAGATATCTCAGAAACTTGAAAATATATCTGTCAAATGACACAACAATCCCACTGCTGGGAATTTACCCAAAGGAAATGAAAGCATATGAAACAGTTATCTATACCCCCATGTTTATGCAGCTTAATTCACAATAGTTAAGATATGGAATCAACCATATGTCCATTAACTGATGACAAGGTAAATAAATTATGGTATATATACACTATGGAATACTACTTAGCCATAAAAACTGAAATCCTGTATTTTGGGGAAAAAAAGTGTATGCAACTGGAGACCATTGTATTTAGTGAAATAATCCAATCCCAAAAAGACAAATACTGTATGTTATCCCTGATCTGTGGTAACTGATAGAGTAACAAAGACATAATGTATAGGGATAAAATTGACATTTTGAGAATCAGTGATTATTTACAGCCCTTGTCTGCTTTCAAGGAACAATGTTTGTTTTTCTTACTATTTGTTGAACTCTTTACTTAGTGTAGGGTTAATCTTATGCGTATAATGTAAACTGAAAGTAGATCATTGTAAAAATTAACAGTGGGAATAGGGGAAGAAGGAGGAGGAAGTGTGGGAGCATGGGCAGAAGGGAGGGGAGGGTGGGAAGTATCACTCTGTTCCTAAATCTGTATGTAGGAAATACATGAAGTTTGTATACCTTAAATAAAATTTTAAAAAAGAGGGAAAGAGTTTATTTCACCCTCTGTCAAGCCTGCTGCTTAAGGATACTTGTCATTGCAGCAGATGCTTGGCAGACCTTGGGTCCTTTCTTGTCTTCTTCCTTGCTTGCTCCAGTGGAAGTTAGCTGCCATGTTGTAGACTTCTCTGCGAAGAGCCCAAGTGACAAGGAACTGGTGATCCTGGCCGGGAGCCACTAAGGACCTGAGTTCTGCCAGCAGCTACATGAGTGACCTTTCCCCAGGCCGAACCTGAGTTGATTGCAGCCTCACCCAACATCTTGACTGTAGCCTTCTGAGAGCCCCTCAGCCAGAGTCACCCAGCTAAACCATGTTCAGATTTTGGACTCACAAAAACTGTGAGGTGACAGATGTGTGTTGTTTTAAGCTGACAAGTTTTGGGTTTATTTGTCCCACAGCAGTGGATAGCTAAGATAATGGGTTTAAACTTCAGTTCTGGTTGGGACTAAATCTATAAGGCTCGTTCTCACTCTTTCATAAAGAGGTGCTTATAAGCTCATTGAAGACCATTCATTTATACCCTTGGTTCCCCATATCTAATTAGATTTTGCTCTGCAATTTATCAGAAATATTTTTTCTTCATGATGATACTCGGTCTTATTTGTCATCTTTATTAATCAGCCTTTCTCTTAGTTTTTTTCTTAGGACAGAACTTGCTTCTCTGTATAACCTCCTGTTCCCTGTGGCATTTTGTCCCAAAAGATTTGACCTAGATAAGATGAAGATTTCAGACACACTCCCCAGCAGAGATCCATTTATTCCTCATGTATTTATTGAGCACTTCCTATGTTGCACACACTGTTCTAGAAGCTGAAGACAGCAGTAAACAAGAGTTCATCATATCTGGCTTTTCCCCTAGAAATTAAAAAAGTGGAGGGTTGTTCCTTGGCCCTGTTCTGGTGGGTAGGTTCTTCCATTATTGAAGCTGCCATCAAGATTAGTTTGTATCAAATAAGAAAAGTTGGCCAGCACAGTTTCCACATCTGCTTATAAAAATTCAATTGTTTTTCAATCAAAATCTGTGGTCTCCCTCAAAATAAAGTCCTTAAAAATATTGGAATATGTATCTGATAAGATCAAAGAAGGTTAATTCACTAAATACAAAAAAGAAAAGAAAAAGAATCCAGAGATAATAGACTGAGCTGGCTGTGACGATGAAACAATTTCATGAAGTTGATGGTATGAATTGGAGTGGTGGCAATGGGAATGAGGACGAGAGGTGAGCTCTGACACATAGCACCCAGGAAGTATCCACACTCCTTGATGGTCAAGAGATGGAAAACAGAGGCTAGGGGAAAGGGAGGAGGCCAAAGTGCACTCCAAGGTAAGTAACTGGGATGGTGAAAATATCGTTACCAGAAGCAGAGGAGCTGGAGGGGGCAGTCAGTCAAAGGCAAGAGATAATGAAATTGTTTTATGACCCATTTGATTGAGGTGAGGGCAGGAAATTAAAATGGGAACAACATAAGAATGTTGGAACACCTGAATTTCTCTGATCAATAATCCTGTTATCTATAATTTAAAATGTTAATATTATTTGGAGATCTCAACATGTGTACCAACCACAAATTAGTAATGTATGTTCAGGCTGAACATTAAGTTTCATGCAGTCCTTTTCATTTTCCAGCTTGCTAAATTGTAAAGTTTATTTCTTAAATTATGATATACTTTTATCTTTTTACTGAAAGTTTCTCAGGGACAACAGTGAAATTCCCTATTAAAAACGCATACTCATTGAATGCTAAACTTTTCCTTTTATAACTAAATCTGTTTGCCTTTATAAAAATATTGCTTATGATAACTTCATTTTATGAATGTTATTTACTTGCATATATTCAATTTAAAAGCAGATTCCAATAAATTTTTACTTACAATATTGATAATTATTTTCAGAGAAGTCATATTGTTTTTATTTTTTTGAAGCAACTATAACTGAACATCTCCACATGTAAAAATTGGCAATGTTGTACCTTATGCTTAAAGTGAAGCCAGAATTTTCTGTTACTGTAACATAGAGCAAATGGTAGATATTTGAAAGATCTTGAAACCAAGTCAAATGACTGCTTCCCCACTCCTCTTTGTTTGTAAAATTGGTCACTTGAATACACTGCTAAAGTAGGCCAGTTGAGTACACCATCACCCAGAGAATGATGTCATCAGCTAATAGGATCAATGTTTATTTGATAGTCCATATTCTGGTTGTTTGTTATAAAATGACAATAGCAATTATCTGCCTCACTTATCTTATAGAAATATTAGAAGGACAATTTTATAATTTCTGGAGGTACATTTGAAGTCCATTAGAAGGATAACACTAAAAATGTGGTGTGGTGCCAGATATTCTCATTAGGCATTTTAGAGCTTAACACTATCATTCCTTTTTTTTTAACTTTTATTTAATAAATATAAATTTCAAAAAGTACAGCTTTTGGATTACAGTGGCTTCCCCCGCCCCCATAACTTCCCTTCCACCCACAACCCTCCCATCTCCCACTCCCTCTCCCATTCCATTCACCTCAAGATTCATTTTCAATTATCTTTATATACAGAAGGTCAATTTAGTATATATTAAGTAAAGATTTCAACCATTTGCACCCACACAGAAACACAAAGTGTAAAGTACTGTTTGAGTACTAGTTGTAGCATTAATTTACACTGCACAACACATTAAGAAAAGAGATCCTACATGGGGAGTAAGTGCACAGGGACTCCTGTTGTTGACTTAACAGTTGACACTCTTGTTTATGGCATTGGTAATCACCCGAGGTTCTTGTCATGGATTGCCAAGGCTATGGAAGCCTTTTGAGTTTGCCAACTCTGATCATATTTAGACAAGGCCATAGTCAAAGTGGAAGTTCTCTCCTCCCTTCAGAGAAAGGTACCTCCTTCTTTGATGGCCCATTCTTTCCACTGGGATCTCACTCACAGAGATCTTTCATTTAGGTTTTTTTTTTTTTTTTTCCAGAGTGTCTTGGCTTTCCATGCCTAAAATACTCTCATGGGCTCTTCAGCCAGATCCGAATGCCTTAAGGGCTGATTCTGAGGCCAGAGTGCTGTTTAGGACATCTGCCATTCTATGTGTCTGCTGTGTATCCCGCTTCCCATGTTGGATCGTTCTCTCCCTTTTTAATTCTATCAGTTAGTATTAGCAGACACTAGTCTTGTTTATGTGATCCCTTTGACTCTTAATCCTTTCATTATGATCAATTGTGAACTGAAACTGATTTAAAACTGTTATAAATTACTGTAATACAATAGGACTGAAAAGGCATTTTCACTCAGAAATATTCTCACATTTTTTTGGCTCTAGTTCTACTTATTGATAACAATGTGTTTATTCATGTTTTCCTGTGTTCTTTGTGACATTAATAAGAGTCAATAAATATTACACTAAAGCCAGAGCCACAGAAAGATGGAAAATATGATGAAGAAATCAAAAGGCTAACTATGAGTTGAAAGAAAAATGTTCATTGAGCATAGAAATTTGGAAACAATAAGGCTGAGAGAGCTGTTGGGGGAGAAATGAAGGTGAATTTGGAAATGATCTTGTGTGGCGTGCTTCTCCTTCGGGATGGCTAACATAGCTAATACAACTTCATGTGTAAGGAAGTATTCCCCAGGCTGAAAGGAAATAGACAAGGTTATGGAGCACTGATGTCTGCTGACTTCTCCCAAGGGTGACCAGCTTGCACGGACTGGCACGTGACTGACAGAACACTGCCCAACTGCTCCCACCTGGGGCTGCATCTGAGCAGACTCCCATGTTGAAGGTGATTCCTCAGTACCCTGTGGGTGTGCTCATTCTGTCTTCACTGGGTGCCAGGTCCAGCTCCAGGGGCCTGGGAATCCTCTGTGAACTACGACAGATAACAGTACCACACAGAAGTTGCATCCTAGGAGGGGAGCCCAACTGTGCACAAGGCAAATAAGGAAAGGAAGAGAATGTGTAATGCATGAAAGTATGGGGGGAGAGGATCTGGGTTTTTAGGTAGGTGGGCAGCGTGTTGAGAAGATGGCATTCCTTCCTTCTGGTCCTAATCTTCCCCTACCTCCTGCTGATAAAGACAGGATTTGCCTGTCTGACTTCGGAGAGCCTTTTGCTAGACTGTCGAGTACCTCAGTGTGAAATCTGCACCCTGCTTCCCTCCCAGCGATCTCTTGTTCTGGGTCCTTGAAAACCTGACCTTTCTCCTTGAACCCACTTTGTCAGTCCTATTCCTGAGGTGGCACACGTAGGAAGGTATAACATCTGTCCAGCACTCCACAATTCACTGGCAAATTGCTTGTGTCTCTAGGGGTCTGAATGGAGTCTTGCACCCTAAACCCTTTCATTCTGACTTGAAGGATGAGGGGATCCTGACTCCTGTGACCGTGTGGCTCCAGGCACCAGGATAAAAAACTCCACCGTGTCATTTGTCTACATGCCTTTAAGGGAAGACCCGAATGTGGATTCCCTAAAATTGGGTTGTCTGGATGTCTGACGCCCATCATGGTATTTTCTCCCAGAACTTTTATCCATCACATGTTCTTTGCCTCTGACCAGGCTTAGCCAGGCTTTCCTATTTCAGCTTACCTAGAACTCTTGAAATAAATCTTGCCATCTTATAGTGGGAATGCAAAAAATGAAATTAAATTTTAAAAAAGAAAAAGGAAGTCAAACATTGTATCTATCTTACGTACGGGTTAAGAACTAAACTTGAAAAGTGCTGCATTTTAGATGGGCCTTTCTTGGTTTTTGGAGGTAGCAGCAGGGGCCACTGAGAATACGTTCCTAACTGCCAAGCCCATTTCTTCCCCGAAACACACAGGGTAGTCAGCAATCACTTGGTGAATTTGAATTGTCGACGGCCTGCTAATCTAACCCTAATTTTTCTTTGCTTAAATAGTCCAGATTGACTGTTTACACTGACTGAGCTTACTGAGTATTTGCTAAATATTCTCTTCACTGTATTGCAGAAAATACCGCTCAAGGACATGACACTAAGTTCTATCTCTTCTTTGTTAGTGAATAATCACTTCCTTCTAAAGACAGCAGTGGAAAATCAACAGTAATTGCCTCTAGAATGTGGTGTCATTCAGAATGTGTAGACAAGTTGAGTTGTCTAATATGTTTTTAGACACAGCTCAAATTAATTAGGTAATTGAAAATCTATACTCTGCCTTGTAAGCAGATCTTAGAATTCAAGGCATGTTAGCATATATGATACTGTACAGGGTTTGATTGCATGTACTGCTAAAGAATTGTATCTTTCCTGTCTCCATTGTAAAGATATGTTCTAATCTTCTTAGTGATGTTTTTGTTAATGAAATAGCACTTTTCAGGCAATTTTTGTTTATAACTGCAGTAATGGCCCTATAGCTTTACCCTGTCATCAGTGTCTCTGTTACTGTAAAAAAGGATATGCATTCTAAAAGTTGACCACCAGGAATTCTGTGTTTTCGGTGACTCGTTCATTAGAAATAGCTGGAATCAGGAACTCTGGGGAAATAATTGATGAGGAAATCAGTTAAGATAACTGGTATGGGGGAGGTGTTGTGGCACAGCGGGCTAGACCACCTTTTGCAATGCTAGTGTCCCACATCAGAGCAAAGGTTCAGAGCCTGGCTGCTCTGCTTCTGATCCAGCTCCCTGCTAATGTACCTGGCACGTGACTGACAGAACACTGCCCAATAGCAGCAGAAGGTAGCCCAAGTCCGTGGACCCCTGCTACACATGTGGCAACTCAGATAGGATTCTTGACTCCTGTCTTTTACCTGACTGAAGTTCCTGGCTGTTACGGCTGTTTAAGGAGTGAACTAGTGAATGGAAGATCTATTTCTCTCTTTCTTCCTCTTTCACTCTGCCTTTCAAATAAATAAAATAAGTATTTTAAAAAAAATAACATAAATATGAAATATTCGTCTTCAAGGTCATTAACGTTTGTCCTAATTATATATATATAGTCGGGTCTGATATCATCCTGTGATTTGACTCTTTCAGTTTTACAGGGATCACAGTAGTTTAACTCACTGAAACATCTCACTGGGGACAAAAAAAGAGACTGAACTAGCCATCATGTTTTGTGAAGCTTTCTGAACCAATTTGTTAAAAATCCTTTGAAGAACTTGGCCAGAAAAATAGCATCTCTCCTCTTGCTCAGCCAACTTTTCTACTTAAGGATTAAAAAAAAAAAAAAAAAAAAAAGGAAAGCTGGAGCTGGCGCCATGAAGCGGGTTAAGCTGCCACCTGCAGTGCCGGCATCCCATATGAGCACTGGTTCGAGTCCCAGCTGCTCCACTTCCTATCCAGCTCCCTACTAATGGTTGGGGAAAGCAGTGGAAGATGACCCAAGTTCCTGGGCCCCTACCACCAACATGGGAGACCCAGAAGAAGCTCCTGGCTTTGGCCTGACCCAGCACTAGTCATTGCAGCCATTTGGGGAGTGAACCTCTCTTTCTCTCTTCCTCTGTCTCTGTAACTCTGCCTTTCAAATAAATAAAATAAATCTTTTTTAAAAACAAAAGTAAAACTAATTATTCTTGTAATACTTTAGGATAAATACTCTAACAATATGTATTTGTACTTGAAAATGACTATAAGTTTTTATGGAGGATCTATTACTTTTACAGCCCCCATTACTGTCTCATGACTATTAATTGCTGTGCTCATACTATTAGAAACAGTAAGTGTGGGACCAGTGGCACCTACGTCAGACATTTCACCCTGTTTGCTTCACTGTCCACCGTTCCCTTCCCCTTGTCACCTCTGTCAAGGTCATTGCCCTACGTGGGTGTCTGTGTCTCTGTAGTGAGTCTCTTGCTCTTGACTGATGTAGTCCCTACGTGCAACTCTTTTCGTACAGATTTGTCTGCCACGTCTCCCCACTCTGAGGCTACATCCTGCCAGCCTGTGTTTAACATCTGCCTTTCCCTGCCTGACCTGCATGGACTGCCTGGCTCACCTTGCCCTTCACTTCTCTTTGACCGTGGGCCGAGTGTCTCCCTCAGCCCAGAAGGTCTCTGTTGGCTCTGGGCTCCACATCACTGTCTGCTCTGCTTTCACCTGCCCTGCCTGCTCTGTCTGCCTTGTCACAGACAGTGACAGCAAGTCCCCAGTGATAAATCTGTGTTCTGGCAAAAGTACTCTCAAGTCATACCTCTTCATAGAAACTGTATTACTCTCTAGAAGTGATTTAGGACATCTAAAAGGGATGTTCTTTGGCACTGAAATGAGAATCAGAGTGAACATTAGGCACTGTAGTCATATGTATGGATTTCAGAAATTGTTACACCAACATAAAGTTTTCTTTTAATTCCATTTTCCCATGAAAGTTTTGAAGTATCCTCAAACCTAGGTCAAATATTTTCTTTTTAATTTTATGCTATGGTATTTTATTTTAATTTTTGATTTACACATAATATACATTTTTATGGTTTTATGGGCATGGGTAAACTTTTTCTGCCTAGAACCATTTGGATGTTTATAAAATCATTCACAGGCCATACAAAATTAACAACTTTTAAAAGCCCACTGTAGGTTTACTGAATTTCAAGTCCCACTCCACCTGCAGTTGCCTTGGCAGGGCCAGGCCAAATCATTTTTGAGGCTTTTATGTCCCACACACTAGACATTCCCCACCCCTGGGTAATGTTTCAATACATGGATACAGCACAAACTGACCAAATCAGATTACTGACATTTCTGTTTTCTTTTCTTAGTGTTTGGAGCCCATGAACTCCTCTCTTCTAGTTCTTCATGTAGTATAGTGACTGTAGTCACCCTACAAATATTTTTTACTTATAAAACCTCAAGGTGCTCTCAGTGGCTTATCAGCACTTTAAAAGCACAGGTATAGTTTTTGAAGTTTTTATTTCATCCTATTTCTTAATATATAGTTTTTTTTTAAAGAATGATAGTTCTATCTTATGATAAATTTTGAAGAATACATTGATTCATGATTTCACATGATAAATATGAAGGTTGGTTTAACTGATATGTAATATTTAAGTATTCTTTGAGATTTTTGACTAGTATTTCTGCCTGTAGAACCTGTTAATATCCCCTTCAGCCATACATATCTCACCCCAACTATTCAATGTATTATACCGATAAATAAAGAAATCATATACCAGCTAGTTTATATTTTTGAAAATTGCATGGCATAAAGGGAATTCAGTTATGTTACATAATTTTTTTAATTTCTAAAGGACTAAGGAAATAACTTGTTGAAAATCTGGGCAAAGAAGCATGCACATAATTTTAAGTGTTCTGGAGCAATGATTTCTATAAATGAGACTTTTTAAGAGCCCCTAAATTAAAATTTTTTAATAACCTGAAACCAATATTAACTTGAAGGTTCTTTCATTATTAGCTAATGTTTCAGAAGTTTCAAGAAAGCCCTGTGAAATTCCTCATATTTTTACTTTTATTTACTTTTAATAAATTGTCTTCAAGGAAATTTAGTCTTCCTTTAATTTTAATTTATGTGGCATAGGAGCCAGACCTTTCCTGCTTAGTTTCCAGATGGAAAGTGATTAAATTTAAAACATTGTTAATTTAAGCCAACAAATACAAATGATTAAACATAGCCAATACGTGGGGAAGCTACTATATGCAAAATTAGAGATATTCAGTTTGTTTTAGCGTGACAAGCAAAATCTATAACCGCTGTAGTTTAGATTTTTGCAGTGTTCCTTTTAGGAAGGAATAATTCCTAAGAATTTTGTTCTTCATTTCTTCAGAAACATTATAAAGCATATAAAATCAATATAGATGGCAAAGCTTAAATTTAGAAAATCAGAATTTAATTATCTTACCAATTAATCTTAATTAACCTCCCCCCCCCCCTAAAATTAGAGCCCACTTCCATGTTTCACCTCAAATTCAAGGTGTTCTTAGTTCTCTTGAGGCAAGAAACTAAATACAAATATTTATTCTTTAATTCCTCAAAGACTTGTTACACAGGGCAGGCATTTGAGTATAGCAGTTAAGATGCTACTTCGGATGCATCATCACTTAGAGTGCCTGGGTTCAAGTCCTGGCTCTGCTTCTGAGTCCAGCTTTCTGCCAGTGTTCCCTGCTGGAGGCATGTAGTAATGGCTCAAGTAGTTGAATCCCTGCCAGCCACTTGAGAGACCTGGATTGAATTCCCGGCTCCTGGCTTCAGCCTGACCCAGCCCCAATTGTTACTAGCATTTAAAGAGTGAACCAAGGGCCTACACTGTGGCGTATAGGTTAAGCCTCTGCCTGCAGTGCCAACATCCCACATGGATGCTGGTTCGAGTCCCAGCTGCTCCTCTTCTGATCCAGTTCTCTGCTCATGGCCTTGGGAAGCAGCAGAGGATGGCCCAAGTGCTTGGGGAACCCATGTGGGAAACCCAGAAGAAACTCCTGGCTCCTGACTTCGTATTGGTTCATTGCTATTGCAGCCATTTGGGGAGTGAACCAGTAGGTGGAAGACCTCTCTCTCACTTTCTCTCTCTCTCTCTCTCTCTCTCTCTCTCTCTCTGTCGCTCCTTCTCTCTGTCTATAACTCTACCTCTCAAATGAATAAATAAATCTTAAAAAAAATGATGAGTGAACCAGCAAATGGAATTACTATCTCCCCCCCCCTTTCAAATAAAATAAAAATAAAACAAAAGATTATTAAGCACCTAAGATTGTTAAGCACTAATCTAGACTCAAAGGGTTTAAAAATGTTAGAGGGGTAGATGTTTGGCCTAGCACTTAGGATGTCACTTAAAATACTTACATCTCATACTTACAGGGTAGCAAACGTCTGGCCCATGCTGTATATGGTCTGCAAAATAATTTAATCTGGCCCTGCCAAAGCAATTAAAGGGGAGAATCAAAAATTCAATAAACCTATAGAAGGCTAATTTTTTTAAAAGGGTATTTTATTTTTATTTATTTGACACATAGTTACAGACAATGAGAGTGAGAGACAGAAAGAAAAGTCTTCCATCCACTGGTTCATTCCCCAAACAGTGGCAACATCTGGAGCTGGGCTGATCCGAAGCCAGGAGCCAGGAGTTTCCTCCAGGTCTCCTATGCAGGTGCAGCTACTACTGCTTTCCCAGACCATAGCAGAGAGCTGGATTGGAAGAGGAGCAGCCAGGACTAGAACCAGCACCCATATAGGATGCTGGCACCGCAGGCAGAGGATTAACCTCCTGTGCCACAGTGCCAGCCCCTGGAAGACTAATTTTTTTTTTTTTTTAGATTTATCTATTTATTTGAAAGATTCACACAGAGAGAGGAGAGGCAGAGAGAGAGAGAGAGAGAGAGATCTTCCATCCAATGGTTCACTCCCCAGTTGGCCGCAACAGCCAGAGCTCTGCTGACCTGAAGCCAGGAGCCAGGAGCTTCTTCCTCCTGTGTGGGTGCAAGGGCCCAAGGACTTGGGCCATCTTCCACTGCTTTCCCAGGCCATAGCAGAGAGCTGGGTCAGAAGAGGAGCCACCGGGACTAGAACCAGCACCCAAATGGGATGCCGGCACTTCAGGACAGGGTGTTAACCCACTGTGCCACAGCGCCGGCCCCAAGACTGATTTTTAAGTTGATAATTTTTTTTGGCCTAAAAATGATGTTATAAATATACAAATGGCACTGGCAGAATAAAGGTTCCCCTACTCTGCAGAGTGCCTGAGTTCTGATACCTACCTCTAATGTAGTCTCTAAAAGGTTCAAGTCTCTCTTAAGGCTCAAGTTGTTGGGTTCTTGCCATCCACTTGGAGACACGGATTGAATTCCTAGCTCCTGGCTTTGGCTAGGCTCTGTCCCAGCCATTATAAGCATTTGGGAAATGAACCAGCAAATGGAGCTTATTCTCTCTTTCTCTATCTCTCCTTGTCTCTCTTCTTCTAAAAATAATTCAGAAAAGAAAAAGAGTGTTTGACATGGCTCTTGTCCCTCAAGGAACTTATAGTCTCCTAGAAAAAAAAGAAGTCTTGGGTTTACTGCCAAGGTAAACTTCTTTAAATTCGCTGGTTGTTTCCTTATGTTTCATGCACATTTATGTCAGTCATAAATTCTTCAATTTAAATTATTACAGAAAATTTTAGGTAAGCAAAATGTAAAATTATAGCTGGAAGTTGAACAGGTTAACACTTGCCAAATGATGCCACGACTGGAAACAAAATAAGAATTAAAAATAAAACAGCTGTGCATTTTTAGTATATATTCTTGAGCCATTTTGAGGTATAGTTGAATATCCAAAAAAGGGTAGCTTTTTCATTAAATAAATAGTGAGCTTGCTTTCAGCTTGTCATTCACAGTTGGCTAGATATAATTGCTTCCTGGAGTTCTGAGGCTTTTAAAATGAAGCCTTCACTGCCCGACGTGCTCTGCGCACATGTGGAATGGAGAGCTGGGCTGCTGGGAGCTCGAGCAGTGGATTCTCCTCAGATAAAGCTCAAGATGGCCTGAGTCTTCTGCTCAAAAGCGAGGCCTGCAACCTGACTGGTTCTCTTTAAAAGCTTTGCAGCCGTAGTGAGACAACTCAGGAAGAGGACTCAGTTTGATAAGCTGATTGAACACTGTCTAATGCCTTTTCAGGTTTAACATGCTAAAAAAAAATTTTAAATCTGTGTGTTTTGGTTGATTTCTGCTCGTAATTTTTAGTCCGTTACTACCCCTTGTATTTTCCTTAGTCATTACTGCATTGATTATTACTTAAAAGTCAGAGTTCATTTTTCAGAAAAAAAAAAAAAACATGAATGACTATTTGGCTGACTTCAATTCATAGTTTCTTAAAGATATTCTGTGTAATTTCATAGAGGCCTCAAACTTGTGATGGTTAATAGCACAAATTCAGTGAATTTTGGATCTTTCTTTAAAATTTTTTTTATGTTATTTGAAAGTCAGTTACAGAGAGAGGGAAAGGGAGGCAAAAGAGGAAGGAGGAAAGATGAAAGGGAGGGAGGGAGGAAGGAGGAAGGAACGGGAAGAGAGAGAGAGAGAGAGAAAGGGAGAGAGTGCTTCCATATTCTGGTTCACTCCCCAAATGGCTACAATAACCAGGGCTGGGCCATGCCGAAGCCAGGAGTTTGGAACTCATTCGAGTCTCCCTTGTGGGTGGCAGACTAAGCACTTTGGCCATCTTCCGCTGCTTTCCCAGGTGTATGAACAGTGAGCTGGGCTGGAAGAGGAGCAACCTGAGCTTGCACCAGCACTCCCTTAAGAGATCCAGTGACGCAGATGACAGCTTGGTTCACTGCGCCACAGTGCTGGCCCCTGGATCTCTTTTTTTTTAATAGTAATAATGATAATAATAATTCCTACAGAAACTGAAAGAGTTATCTGCTATAAGCAGAGATTCTATTACCCTACTTGTTTGCTTTTCAGAGCCCATGTCACCTTCTGGATTCCTGGTTTCATTGGTCAGAAGTTGCCGTTTCTGTTAGGTACACTTTACTGTGCAGTGTAATGGAAAATTTTGTGCGGAACCAGCTGTGCCTCTCTTGCTCTACAATGAGAGCAGAGTGAAAATTTGAATGGAGAGGACAGTGATTGCAACCTGACTGGAGTAATCAATGCGAGAACATCCCTACACCTTTCCTCTGTAACAAGGGCAAACACAGCTAAAAAGCTTGTTTGAATTCTGCTTGACATAACAAGAACCGTTAACTTTATCTCTCTCTCTCTCTCTCTAAATATGCTAACTCATCACTATGCTGCCTCTCAGGTCAGCCCGCTCAGCTCAGCTGCGCTGGCTGCTCATACACACAGGTGAAATTCCTTAGGGCCCTGTTGAAGGTTGTCGGGTGCTTAAACTTATTATTTTAACATGGGAAGTCCAGAGCCCAGGACTATCTCAGATCCACAAAATAAGATGAAGGGCCTTTTCTCTGTATACTCTAAATCTCTTTGCACTTTCTGATTATGTGGTTCTGCCATATTTGTGTCATTGAGTGCTATTTCTGAGCAGAAGTTATATCATGACAGAGTCATCTTTTAAAATAGTAAAAAGAATGACAACAAAAAGAAGTAATGACAGGAGCCCCCTCTGTGGCACAACAGGTTAAACTGCCACTTGAAATGCCAGCATCCCATATGGCAGTAGCAATTCCAGCCCCAGCTGCTCTGTTTCCAGTACAATGTGGCTTCCTGCTAATGTACCTCAGAAGGCAGCAGAAAATGCCACCTCTGTAGGAGACCAGGATGGAGTTCTGGGCTCCTTGCTTTAGTCTGGCCAAGACCTGGCTGTGGCCCCATTTAGGGACTGAACAGGCATATGGAAGATCTCTTTCTGTCTATATATTCATCCATCCATCCATCCATCTTTCCTTCTCTGCTCTACTTTTCAAATAAATACATCTTTTTTTGATTTTTAAAAATAAAAGTAATGACAAAGTCTTAATCTGAAGTCAAGAAAATCAAGGAAAATCTTTGTTGGCAGCACTGTTAGATTCTAGCTTTTATTACATACTTTGTAAAACTAAAAGCATCTTGTATTACTGTTGCTCACACATAGCTGTCCTTCTGCCATGCTCTTTTCCCCTATCATCTGCCGTGCAGAACAGCTGTTGTTACCTGTGATGAAAAGTATCTCATATGCAAAAGTGATCTTATTTAGGTACTGCACTGATTTGATTTCCCTTTGTCCATGTTATCATGATTTTAATGTCCTGGTTGTATGTGCTTCATCTGTTTTTTCTTAACTGTATAATTTACCTTTGATATCTCAATTTGCCTTGTAAGTTGAATGCCTGAAGATCCGCATAAAGGATTTACAGTGTAATCATTTCAGTATATTTTGAGGTGCTTTTCAGTGAACCACATGGTTGTAATGTGCGATGTTAGCTTTCTCACTCTGAGGTGGGAGGCATCTTTTCTGATGCTACGCGACTGCCAGGGTTTTCCTGGATTCCTGACTTGACTCCTAGATGCCGAGAGGGACTTGCCAGTGACTTAGTGTTGAGATCTTGTCTCCTGCATTTGCCTTTGTCTTCCTCCTTAATACAGCTCTTGAGATACAGCACTGCCCTTCTGCATAATAGTGCTTTTTATACCATGCTTGCCTGGTCAGTACAGAGCAGGGGAGACAATAAAAATCAGCAACACCTGCTCTGCTTTGCCCACTCTGGCTGGCTGCAGCCTCATGCTTAGATCTCTTTTCTCCTGTGTTGATTTAACTGCATCAAAAAAAAAATTTTTTTTTTTTTTTGAGACTCCACTAGAGAAATGGCACATGTCATACACTCTTGAACAAAGCACTGTCCTTTGGAGCGTGAGCAACTTTGGGAGACATCACCTATCTAGCCAACTAAACATCTGACCAGTAGGATGACATTAAGCCAAAGACAAGCTGAACCTCACATCCAGTGTTTTCATACACTGAACAATAGTCATGCTCTGACTGTGGAAAACATATGCGTTAGCACATTCTGTGGCATCTAAGTACAAAATAAGTGATATCTACAATATCCTTTGGAGAGGTTCCTTGTCTCCTATCTGGAGAGCTAAGACATGAAACTCCAATTGTTTAAGGTCACAAATGTATCTGAGGGAAATCATTGTGGTCCAGAGGCTCCCCAAAGAGATGGAACTTGAACCAAGCCCTCAAGGACCTGTGTTACCAACTGCCTCTGCCATCTCCTGAATTTCACCATTAGTGGAAACTGGCTGTTGGTTTTGCTTCCCTAGAAAAGGGCTGGTGCTGTGTTATAGATTGTCTTCCCCCTCCACATAGATGCACTGTGTTCCTCCAATTTATGTAGAGTTTCCTCTGCTGTTATCTCCTTAAATATTCCCTGAGACTGCACTCTTTCCACTTTTTTAAACTATCTTCTCCTAGACTTGAGTAGCAAGCTCCCTCCCTACTCCGCCATCTTAATCCAATATCCAATCTCTGGCCTGATTCTTATATTGTAATCTAATCACTTCCTGCGGAGTCCCTGTATTTGCTGAAGGTGATGGATTAGCCTTTCAAGACTGCAGCCCAAACAGTGCTGGTTGTCTTGGGCTTTCCCCTCAGCTGCCTTCCCCGATCTTACTACTGCTGCCCCGAGATACACTCCCGCCTGTTTTCTCCAACCACCCCATTTCCTTCGCACTTCAAATTTACCTATAAGAAGATGCCAAGACTTCCTGTAAGGAAACAGGCTTTTCTTTATGGCAGCACGTATGCATAAACCAGGGAATACACACGTGAGCAGATCTGTGGGCCCAAGAACAAAGAAAGCCTTAATTGAGGGAACCCAAGTTAATTAAAAAAACATCAAGTTAATATAGCTTATTTTTTTTTAATTTAGCATTTTTTTTAGCTACTGTGTTTTAAATTCAGTTCATCAAAAAAGAGCTTTGCTCCCATTCACTGGAACTTGCTTTCTTCTAATTTGCTGAAAACATTTTTATTCAGCTATTGTTGACAGTAAGCTTATCCTTCAGTTCCTTTTCCACGACTTTCTGAAGTACCCATGTATGTTTACTTGCTGTCTCCTGTATGCCTCTATATGATCAACTTTCATTCTGTTTAGCAGACACCGGTTTGTTTTGGGATTTTGAGAAAAATATCATATAGGTACACTTGGAAAGAAAAGATACCAAAAAAAATCTATTCTCAAGTGAAATTTATATATTGTAAGTTCTTTTTCATAGACTGTCATATTGAAAGCTAATTAAAAGAAAATATGGAAGTTTTATCACCATTAATGCCATCAAGTTTCATTTATTGAATATTAAACAAGTATGTCTTGACTTACGACTAGATGCCAAGTTCTGAAGACTGAACACTGAACAAGGTAGACAAGAACCCTGCCTGTGGCCAGCACACATTCTAGCAGGAGGTGAAATGGAGATACAGACAAATAATCAAATGCACAGCCTGGAGAGATGGCAGTTTATTTCCAGATTCTTTTCCCTATACCGTTGCTTCAAGGCCATGTCTACAACCTAGTGACCTGTCATGTTGAGTTTGATTAGGTCTCAAGGTACTACCCCCTCTAGGAAGAGTTGTTTAAGGGCCTTAGTCTAGTACAAAAATGAAAAAATGATGAGACAGCTGGGAAGATCAAGTTTCTCACAGTTAAAAGGGAATTAAATGGACTTTACTCCCAAAATTGTAAAGGCAAAACTTCAGTCAGTCATTCGGCAAGCATTGATTGAGCACTGTATCAGTCAGCATTCTATTATGCTCTAGGATTTTTACTCCCACATGCATGCCTTATATATCTCATAGCCTAATTGAAGAGACAGAGGCAGCAAATAAATCCTACTGATAATGCTATAATAAAAGCTTATATGAAATACAAGAAATATATCACAAAAGCAATACAAACTCTGCCCAAGGGAAAACTTAACAAAAAGTGACATCTAAATTGGGTCTTAAAGGTAATGTGTTGGGAGTGGGGAGAATGCTGGAGGGAGGTGTTTAGGCTGACAGTTAAAGCACTGATTCAGACACCCATGTATCATATCAGAGTACCTGGGTTCCAATATCTGGCTCTGCTGCTGGCTCCAGCTTCCTACTACTTCAAATTCTGGGAGGCAGCAGTGTTGGCTCAAGTAAATTGGGTTCCTGCTGCCCACGTGAGAGACCTGTATTGCACAGCCTTTCGGCTTTGATCCCAGCCGGGAGCCTTTGCAAGCATTTGCATAGTGAACCAGTGGATAGGAGCATTTCTCTCTCTCTCTCTCTCTCTCTCTGCTTCTCAAAAAAATTTAATTTTAAAAATGCTAATAGGGCCGGCACCATGGTTCTCTTGGCTAATCTTCCCCCTGTGGTGCCGGCACCCTGGGTTCTAGTCCCCATTGGGGTGCTGGGTACTAGTCCCAGTTGCTCCTCTTCCAATCCAGCTCTCTGCTGTGGCCCAGGAAGGTAGTGGAGGATGGCCCAAGTGCTTGGGCCCTGCACCCACGTGGGAGACCAGGAGGAAGCACCTGGCTCCTGGCTTCGGATCGGCGCAGTACCGGCTTTGGCATCCATTAGGGGAGTGAACCAACAGAAGGAAGACCTTTCTCTCTGCCTCTCTCTCACTGTCTATAACTCTCTCTCTCTGTCTCTCTCTCTCACTGTCTAACTCCGCCTGGCAAAAAAAAAAAAAAATGATAATAAATAAAGGTAACTGAAAGTTCCTCATGCTTTCATTACATAGTAAATGATTACTCTGAGTCTTATGTGTGCCAGGCACTGCTGTAGGCACTGTAGCCACAGGAGCTAACTAGATGCTGTCCCTGTCCTCTTATCAGGAGAAAAGCAGACAATAAACAGATAGACGAGTAAATAATATTAGTTGCTGATGTATGCTATACCAAAAAGTAATGTATGTTAAGAAAAGGCAACAAGCAATGTTTTTTTAATGTTTTTAAATTCATTTATTTGCTGGGAGTTGCATGGGAAACAACATGAGTTTCTGTCTGTGAAGGAAGGAAAGTAACATGGCAGTTGGCAGCTGGATCCCTAGGAAATGGGACAAACAAGCGACCCATGCTTTCTACTTCAATGCCTCTTAAGTTGCCTGCTCACTATTTTCAATAAAATTATCAAAAACCATTTCAATTTCAAAAAAGTATGGCATAGACCCCACTCACTGGTCTTAAACTTTCTTTTTTAATTATATATTTTATTTAAGTTATACAAGTTTCATATATTTCCTTTATATCATTATAGGAATATAGTGGTACTTCCACCCTTCATCAAAAGTGATGTTGTTTTAAACAAGATGGTCAGAAATGTCCTCCCTGATTAGAGAATATTTGAGTATAATCATGAATGATAGGGAAAATAAGACCAAGAAGTAGGAGAAGCCATTCCACGCAGAAGGAACAGCATGAACGCAGGCAGAACAGGTGACATAATGGCATCGTCACTGCTTGGGGCAAGATGGCATGGGGTGAGGGTGGATGAGGCTGTAGAGAAGGAAGGATCCAAATGGTGAAAGCCAGGGTTCCATGCTCAGGAATTTGAATGCCCGCATTGCTGATGGGGTGGAAAGGGAGTAGATTTTGGAGGCTCATTAAGAGACAACTGATGTGATTAGATTTGTCTTTGGTTGAGTTTTTGGAAAATTGTCTCTAGCAGCAGCATGCAAGATGAACTTAAAGGAGAAGCACAAGAAGTTAATTATAAGGTTATTGTGATAGTGCAGCTGATAAATTAATGTAGCCTAAATCAAAACAATAAATGAGGCTAGAGTGGAGATGATGGAGTTCAGATGTTTTAGGAGATCCAGTTTATAAAGTCTGATCTAATGCCCTGTAGAGGAAGAGGACAGTCAAAAACAACCTCTGGTTTAAGCCTGGGTGACTGTAAGTGGTGATAATATTGTTAAGCAGCTCCGGGGTCCCTGGAGGAGAGGTGGGATTAGAAGCACAGATAATGAATGTGATTTGGGGCTGTGGAACATACAGAGATAGAAATTAGAAGTCGGCGCTAGCTGAAATGCAGATTTGGCTATTACCAATATTTCACATAAGTTAACAAGAAAGAGCAAGAAGAGTCAGCATTATCAGGTACTGATGAGAAGTTTCTTGGGTTGAGGGTTTTTAAAAGGGCATTGGATTTAACAATTGGAAATTCCCCCAGAGACTTCAAGAGTGGGCTCAGTAGACATGGGTGGAGGCAGAGCCATCTTGTGGCTGGGTTAAAGGATGAAAGGACGAGAGGCTGGGATTGTCCAGCCACGGCTCTGGCTTCTTCCTCCTTGGAAGCTTTGAACCTGGGGTCACTCAGACTGGCTCTTCCCCCTCCCTCCTTCCTTTTCTTCACTCAAAGCACAGGACTGGGTGCTGAGTCAGGCTCAAGAGAAGCATCAGAGCTAATTCAGATCCGAGGGTCTCGAATAGGAGAGGCGCTGTGACACTGGTGAGTCAGATGCTGTGGCAGGGACTTCCTCAGTGGGGAAGAGATGACACTCAGTTATGTTAGGTGAAGAAATTCCAGACCACGGGACTGAGGCAGGACAGACAGCAAAAGACTTGCAGGGCTGGTGGGGGAAGAACATGCCTGAGGAAGGAGTGGAGTCTGGCGGAGTGTGGAGTCGTGGGCTGAGTCCGAGGGGGTAAGCTGATGTTAATGAGATGCCTAGGGTTCTCTGAGCACAGGCATTGAGGCTGTGCAAGGAGAGACTGCTGGCCGTGCTTGTGGCCATAAGGTAGCAGTGAGGGAACAGTTAATGAATTGAGATGTGGTCCCAGCAGCATTTGGCATGCAGACGTTTAGTGAATATCTTGGAAGAGAGAGTGTAGTTCAGGGGCTGTGGAGGAGCCGGGCGGGATTAGACGGCTGAGTTTCTGAAGGGCTGGGAGTGAACACCTGGGTTCCATTCAGGGAAAGGATGGAAACAGACTAGGGGACCTCTGACAGCTTGGAAGTGCAAAGCCCAAGAGGCAGGCTTGGCTGGGAGCTGACGCAGAGGTCAGGGTAGGGACCCACTCTCCTATCCCGAGGGCTCCAGGAGTTGCCAGTGGGTCCACCAGGTCTCCTCACCCCCACTCAGACACACCCACGGCGTGTTTCTCTTGCCTGCAACGCCCAGTGGGGGGCGGGGCTCGAGGGCGAGGAGGTGGCTGTTCCGAAGCCTCGAGAGCCTTCAGTTCCTACCAGACTCCGGCTGGGGTGCCATCCTGCCCCATGGCTGGACACGGGCCCTCAAACTTCTGCCCCTTCCCGGGTATTAGCGGGGGCGGCCTCGGAGGGCCAGTACCGGTGCGGGTTGACCCTCCGACCTGGTTGAGCGCCCAGGCGGGCCTTGGCAAGCTGGTGGTCTGGCCAGGGGTCGTGCCGGTGATCAGGCCGGGGGTCTGTCCAGGCCCTGAGGTTTGGGGTATGCCCCTGGGACCCCCACTGTACGAGTTCCAGGGCGGAATGGTGCCCTGCGGGTCCTGGCTGGGAGCTGGCGAGGCTGGGGCCCGCTTCTGGAGCCCATCTGAGGGCGCCGGCCCTGGGCCCTACATCGCCCTGCGGTGCGTCCCGAAGCTAGCGCTGCCAGAGGACGTCTCAGCCATTCAGAAAGAAGTGAAGCAGCTGGCCCAGGAGCTGAGACAGAAGCGGTTGACCCTGGGCTACTCACAGGCCGACGTGGGGTTCGCCGTGGGAGCGCTGTTCGGGAAGGTGCTCAGCCAGACCACCATCTGCCGCTTCGAGGCCCAGCAGCTGAGCTTGGCCAACATGTGGAAGCTTCGCCCGCTGCTGAAAATGTGGCTGGAGGAGGTGGATGCGAAGAACCTTCTGGGCTTATGCAAAATGGAGATGATCCTGCAGCAGAGCCGGAAGCGGAGACGCGCCAGCAGGGAGAGGCGGATCGGAAACAACCTGGAGAGACTGTTCCTGCAGTGCCCCAAGCCCACACCCCAGCAAATCAGCCGCATCGCGGGCCACCTGCGGCTGCAGCAGGACCTGGTCCAAGTGTGGTTCTACAATCGCAGCAGGATGGGCAGCCTGCCAAGCAGCGAGGCCTCAGCTCGCGAGGATGCGGCGGCGGCCGGGCCGCCTTTCCCAGGCCCTCCGGTGTGCTTCCCGCTGCCACCGGGGCTTCATTTTGAGCTCCCCCACTGTGGGGGGTGCTGCTTTCCACCTCTGCACCCCTCCGCGCCTGTCCCCGCGGGGATGGCCCTCCTGCCGGCCCCGGCCACCACCCTGGGCCTCCCCAGGCTTTCCAGCTGAGGGGCCCGCCTCTGGGGAAGGTCGGGAATCCGCTCTGGGCGTCTTTTCCGCCTTTTAGCATTAAGTTCTTTGATGTCTAGAAGTTAGGAGTGCTTAGCAGGGGATAAGGGTGGGAGTTTAGGAGAAAGGTGGGAGAGAAGTTGAAGTTTTTTGTTGCTTTGTGTTTTTCCCTAAAGTACATTTACAATATATAGATGATTACAATATTTTGTTTCTCTTTGTTGTTAATTGAAGATTCGTTCATTATGTCTGTTATTCTTTGTGGTTATCAGTAAACACAAGTTTAATTTTTTTCTTATAAACACAATATGGAATCAAAAACACAAGGCAGGAAAGACTTTACACCAGTTTTTGTTAAAACAAAACAAACAGAAACAAAGTTTTATAGACACAAACACAAAAGCCAAGATAGTCGTTTCTCCTGGGGCAGGTATGAGATGGGATGGAAAGGAGACCACAGACGCGGGTCCCCCCAGCCCTGTCAGTCACTCAGCTCTGCCCCTGCCCCTGCCCCTGGCCTCTGGGTGTAGCTCCTGTGCTGCCGGTCGAATTCGAATCTAAATCCCCGTTCAGCCCCAGCTCCAGTTTGCTCCTCTGGTTGTCAACTGCATTCCATCCGCTCCTGGGAATCTCCTTTACTTTCTCTGGAGGTCAGATATGCTTTTGAGAGGACGTTTGACGTTGATCCAGCATTACCTGGCGGCTTTCACCATTGTGTATCTTAAAATCACTTTTCTAGCCTCTCCCAGTTTTCTCCTTGTACTTGGGTCAGTTTTGATCATAACTTACCCGGTGGAAACCCTTAATTCCTGTTTTCACATCTGCTGCCACACACTTGTGTGTGCTCTGTTACTTCATAATTCTATCGCTCGGTGTTACTGTCTGAGTTTATGTCTTCTGTTTGCTTATTGATCTTGCCATTTTTGCTTTCTCTACTTTTTAATTAGCTTTGCAAAGGATTTCTCCATAGATCTTTTTTAAGAATAAGCTTTTGGATTTTCATCCTATTTACTAGTGTCTAGTTACTAATTAATCTTAGCTTTTATTTTTACTAACTGCTTTTTCCTAGTTTCTTTCACCGTTCTTTTCCTCATGTACATGAGTGGTTTCTTTATATGATTTTTATTTTACTACTGGCTGTATGGGAAATGACTTTTGTGGGGACCCAAAAGACTTACACTCTGATCTTCTAAACTCAAGTCCGTGGCAGAGTTTATTGTCATGCAAGTCAGGCGTTACTGAGGCCTCTAATTTCCTGGTCCTGAGGATGTAGAAACTCTGACCCTTTATCTTAGTTTGTGTGTGAGGGTGGGGGGAGGGTAAAATGCCAAGGGGGTTTCAAAAAATTCATGGAAAAATATAGTTAAAAGATAATGTATATTTTCATATATTTTCAATGAACTTTTTTAAGACCCTATATATATATATATCATAAAATTTATCATTGTAACCATTTTTAAATTTTATTCATTTATTTTCATTGTATGTGAAACAGAGGTGGAGAAAGCTCTTCCATCCATTGATTCACAACCTAAATGCCCACAACAGCCAGACTGGGCCAGGCCGAAGCCAGGAGTCCAAGGCTCAATCCAGTTCTCCTATGTGGCTGGCAGGGACTAAAGTATATGAGTCGGCTGGCGCCACAGCTCAATAGGCTAATCCTCCTCCTGCAGCGCTGGCACCCGGGTTCTAGTCCCGGTCGGGGTGCCAAATTCTGTCCCGGTTGCTCCTCTTCCAGGCCAACTCTCTGCTGTGGCCAGGTAGTACAGTGGAAGGTGGCCCAAGTGCTTGGGCCTTGCACCCCATGGGAGACCAGGATAAGCACCTGGCTCCTGCCTTCGGATCAGCGCGATGCACCACGGCGGCCATTGGAGGGTGAACCAACGGCAAAAGGAAGTTCTTTCTCTCTGTCTCTCTCTCTCTCACTGTCCACTCTGCCTGTCAAAAAAAAAAAAAAAAAAAAAAAAAAAAAAAAAAAAAAAAAGTACATGAGTCACCACATGCTGAATCCCAGGGAACATTATCAAGAAACTGAATTGGAAGTAAAGTAGCCGGGACTTGAACCAGGCACTCCCTGGTATGTGGGCATGTAGGGGATGTGGGCATCCAAACTGCTAGGCCAAACACAACCTCAGTTATTTTTATTATTATTATTTTTTCATTTTGATTGAAAGGGAGACCCAGGTAGAGTGATCTCACATCTGTTACTTTATTCTCCAAATGCCCACAACAGCCAGGACTGGGCCAGGGCAAAGTCAGGTGCCTAGAATGCAATCCAGGTCTCTAATGTAAGTGGCAGGAGCCAGAGTGCTTGAGCCATCAACTGCTGCCTCCCAGGGTGCCCATTAGTAGAAAGCTGGAATCACAAGCAGAACCAGGACTGGAACACAAGCGTGCTGAAATGAGATGTGGGTATCCCAAACAGCATTTTAACTACTAGCCCACCAACTGCCCAGCCCCACAATTCTAATCATTTTTAGTATAAATTCAGTGGAATTAATTAGTTAATTCACAGTGTTGTACAGCCATTACCACGGTCCTTTTCCAATATTTTTTCATTACTCCAAACTTAAACTCTGTGCCCATTAAGCAAGAAATTCCATTCCCTTTACCCCCAGCCCCTGATAACCTCTAATATACTTCATATGCCTATGAATTTGCCTATTCTAGACATTTCATATTCATGAGATTGTACGATATTTGCCTTTTTGTGCCTGGCATTTCACTTAAATGATATTTTCAAGGTTCATCCATGTTGCAGTATGTATCAAAACTTCATTTTTATGACTGGATAATATTCCATTGTATAGATATACCACATTTTGTTTATCCATTCGTCTGCTGATGGACTTGGGTTGATTCCACACACTGACTGTTATGAATAATACTATTAATATTCATATACAAGAACATTTGAGTAACTGTTTTCAGTTTTCTTGAGTATATACCTAGGGGTGGAATTACTGGGTCATATGGCAATTCTATGTTTAATGTGTTGAGAAGCTGTTAGACTGTTTTCCACAACAGGTGTATGAATTTACAGTCCTACCAGCAACATACGAATGTTCCAGTTTCTTCATATCTTGATCGGTTTGTTAGCCTCATTTGTTTTGTCATTGTAGCCATCCAGTAGGTATGAAGTGGTATAGTATTGATTTGTATTTCCCTAATGACTAATGACAATTGATTTATTGTCTTTTTGTGTACCTTCTTTGAAGAAACATCTATTCAAGTCCTCTGGCCATTTAAAAAAATTTGAGTTTTCTTTTCTTTATATCTTTTTATATATCAGACCTTTATCAGACATAAGATTTGCAATTTTCTTCTGTTCTGTGGGATATTTTTTATTCCTTTGACAGCCTTGCATGCACAGTTGTTTTCGGTTTTAATGAAATCAAATTTATCTATTTTTCTTTTTGTTGCTTGTGCTTTTGGTGTCACTAAATCCAAGCTCACGAGGATTTACTCCAAGGTACAAATATGAATTTTATAGTTTTGTCTCTATAATTTAAGTCTTTCATCCATTTTGGGTTAATTTTTATAAATAGTGTAGGATCAGTTCCATTCTTTGCATGTAGATACCCAGTTTTCCCAGCAGCATTGAATGGTCTTGACAACCTTATCAAGAATCAACTGAAAATAGGAATGAGAGATTATTTCTGGACTCTCAGCCCTCCTTTCCATTGATCTGTTTCTATCCTTATGCCAGTACCACATTTTTTGACGACTAAAGCTTTGTAGTAAGTTTTGAAATTGGGAAGTATGAGTCCTCCAATTTTACTCTTCCTTCTCAATATTGTTTTGACTATTCTGAGTCACTTAAAATTCTTTATGAATTCTAGTATCTTTCTTTCCATTTCCACCAAAAACACCACTAGAATTCTCTTGGGGGTTGCATTGAATCTGTATATTGTTTTGGAGTGCATTGTCATCTTAACAGTCTTCCAATTCATGAACATAAGATGTCTTTCCATTTATATCTTTTTTTACATTTCTCTGAGCAGTGTCTTATAATGTTTAGTGTGTGAGTCTTATTCTTCTTGGTTAACTTTACTCCTGGATGTTTTATCCTTTTGGATACTAATAAAAATAGAATTGTTTTCTTAGTTTCCTTTTTAGATTGTTCATTGCTAGAGGATAAAAGTACAACAAATTCTTTTCTGTGTTGATGTTGCATGCTACAGCTTTACTGATTTAGTTCCAAAAGATTGTTTTGTGCATTATTCAGAGTTTTCTACATAAAAGCTCTCATCATCTGTGAATAGAGATAGTCCTACCTCTGAAATAAAGGATGCCCTTTATTTCTTTTGCTGTCCTAATTGCTCTGGAAAAAAAAAAAAAAACTGGTACTATTGTGTAAAACTACCACAAGTAGACATCTTTGACTTATTCCTGATCTTAGGAGAAAAATTTTCAGTCTTTTTACCATTGAGATTGATGTTAGATGTGAGTTTTTCCACATAGACCCTTTATATGTTTTTTATGTGAAAGGTTGTTAGGTTTATCATTTTCCCCTGAGTTAATGAGAAATGAGAGTAGTCATATTCTTAGGATCATAATAACTACCAACACCAACCCCCCCTTCCCCAGAACCATCATTACACCCATAACTAGGAGGACTCAGCATTGTCACCACATCCCTGTATGATTTAGTGACTCCCTGCAGGTTGATAGAACCAGATTTTGAATCTGATCGCCCACACTCCACAGCATTTAAGAGCCCTGGGTGCAGCTCAACTTTCAGGAATGAACTTTCAGTTGAGTGTTTTGAAGACAAAAAGTCAAGTAAATATCCATGTGGTGCTTACATTCCACTAACCTTTTACTCAGTCATCAGGAACAAATTGTGACAGATTTAAATTTCAAAATATAATTACAAGCTGCATTGTTTCATGTGGATGGTGGATATGTGTAGAGATTATACATATATGCCTCCAAGGTTAGATCGATTTCCCTGTTGATTTCATTAAAAATATAACACCACATTGAAAATATGACCACAGATCAGGTACAAATGAGCCACCTCTCGGCACAGCTTCCCATGATCCTGTGCTCCTGATGACAGTGCCCAGAGTAGGACCCTGCCAATGTGCAGGAGCTTTGTTTCCACAGGACAGCTTTTTGTTCTGGAGGTTTACAGAGCTACCCAAATAAAACTTACTCTCTGCCCTTCATCCTCCATGCAAAATGAAAAATGTTTAGAAACATTAAATTCTTCTCATTCTTAAACCAAGCTGAGTGACTGAATTCTCAGCCTTCTCAGGGAAGAAGCTGAGTTGGGGTCTGAATCTCTGTCCCCAGCTTTACAGCACCCCAAAGAAACTCCCACAGGAGCAGCAAGAATACAGCAAGACAAATGCATACTCTTTCTTCTTGTCAGCGTCAGAAGGTGGGTTAGTGAAATTGGAGCCAACCCTCAAGTGCTTAGCCTTATACTCAGTAAGTGACTTATCACTTAGAATTGGACTACTCTACTAAAAGCCACGTAACACCAACCCATTCCTTGCTTTCCCGCAGCCTTTCTGGAAAGCCTTGGAAGAGACATGTTTGTGCAGAGTCAGGCAGTGATCAGTGCAAGGACAAACAGCTCTGACCGTGCTGTGTGCATTGCTGTGGGGAAGCACTGCCTCTGGTGCCCCCTGCAGATTACAGGGGTGGTGATGGACTCTCAGTCTGCCTCAACAGCTTCACGGTTGCGTCATTCCAGCGGCTGTGCCAACTCTGCGTAGGAAGCATGGGTGTATGTCACTAGTCAGGTTTCAAGTAATTTAGAGTGAGATTTGCCATCCCTGGTGCTTTTGCCTTGTTGTGAGGAGAGAAAAGTCTAAGCCTGGAGAGGGAAATTATTTCAGATTTTTCAGAGATTTAAGATAGAAATGTATAAATTTAATAATAAGATCCCTCGAAACAGAGAAGGAACCAGCCTTACAACTCGGAGAAAAGAATGTGATTAACAATGTTAAATGCTACAGAGTCAAGTAACAGAAGTAATAGGTCAAATGCTTCATTTCAATAGCAAGGATACTGTTGGTCCCTTTATTGAGAACAAATTCAGTTAGAGTAGTTAGTAGAAGCAGGTAACAAAGAATCCAAAGTCCTAACATTTGCCAGACTCTTTCCTACCTCAATTAAAAAAAAAATCTTTCCAACCTCACTTCAATAAGATCTTTACAATGATTCTGAAAATATTTTTCAAATGCTTCCATATCTTGTGTATCCTTTAAACAAGACAAGATTTTGAAGATTTTTATTTATTTGTATTTGGGAGGAAGAGAGAGAGACTGGGGGTGGGATTGGAATATTTCTTCACTGGTTCGCCCCCTAAATGTTCTCAACAGCTGGGGATGGGCCACATAGCTAGCTGCCAGGAACTCAGTATGGGCCACCCATGTGGATGCCGGGAACCCAACTACTGGAACTATCACCACTGCCTCCCAGGGTGTGAGTTGGCCAGAGTCAGGCATCAAACCCAGGTACTCCACTGTGGGACATAGGCATGTTAGCTGCAAGGCCAAATGCCTGCCGCAAGCTAAGCATTTTTGACCTGAACTCTTCTAGAGTATAAGCAGAGTAGTTGTACATCTATGCATCTTCCTTAAAAATGGTTCATCATATTTTGAAAGAAAAACTATGGCTCTTTTTTTAGATCTACAATTTCAAAATTTAAGAAACAACTTCTAGAGGTAAGTATTTGGTTCAGCAGATGAGACAGTACTTGGGATACCTCATCTCATACTGAAGTGCCTGGATTTGATGGTCTTGGCACCACCTCTGACTTCAGCTTCCTACTATAGAACACCCTAGGTGATGTCAACTGACTTGCCTTTAATTTGTTGTGATTGTGTTATATTTGTGAAAAACAGAGCTATAGCAGCTGACAGCTGGTGTTTATACAGTGATCGTTGTAGGGGGGCTATTGCTGTGGGGTAGCGGGTAAACCCAGTACCTGCTGTGCTGGCATCCCATATGGGCGCCAGTTGGAGTCTCGGCTGCTCCTCTTCCAATCCAGCTCCCTGCTGTGGCCTGAGAGGGCAATAGAAAGTGGCCCAAGTGCTTGGGCCCCTGCACCCATGTGGGAGACCTGGAGGAAGCTCCTGGCTCCTGGATTCAGATGGGCGCAGTTCTGGCCGTTGAAACCATTTGGAGAGTGAACCAGGGGATGGAAGACCTCTCTCTCTCTCTCTCTCTCTCTGCCTCTCTCTAACTCTGCCTTTCAAATAAAATAAATAAATCTTTAAATTAAAAAAAAAAAAGAATGTTGCTAGGAAGTCCAACAGTCAGACCAAAAACCACAAGAAGAAAATAGAAGACTTAAAATCAGTCTTGGAGATTTATGGGATACCATAAAACAACCCAACATACTGGTCTTAGGAGTTCCTGAAGGTGTGGAAAGAGAGAATGGATTAGAAGACCTATTTTATGAAATAATTACAAAAAACTTCCCCAATTTGGAAAAAGGATCTCCAAGAAGAGGAAGCACATAGAACTCTCAATAGACATGACCAGAAAAGATTTTCACCATGACACATTGTAGTCAAACTCTCCACAGTAAACATAAAGAAAAGATTCTAAAATACGTATGAAACACCAGAGTACTTTTAGAGGATCTCCAATTAGACTCACAGCTGACTTTTCATCAGAAACCTTACAGGATAGAAGGGAATGGCGAGATATAGTCCAAGTCTTAAAAGAAAAAAAAAAAAAAAAACCTGTCAGCCCAGAATACTGTACCCTGTGAAGCTCTTGTTTATGAATGAAAATGAAATAAAGACCTTCCATAACAAAAAGAATCGAAAGAATTCATTGCCACTCATCCAGCCTTACAAAAGATGCTTAAGGATGTGCTAGACACAGAAACACAGAAAGAGCCATCACTATGAAATACTAAGAAGCCAGAAAATCTGTCAGTAGAAGTACAAAAGAAATCCAAAGTAAACAATAGGAATATTTATGGAAAAATGGCAGGACCAAGTTATTACTTATCAGTAGTCACCTTGAATGGAAATGGCCTTGTCTCCAGTTAAAAGATGCAAACTGGCTGAATCGATTAAAAAACAAGACCCATCTATTTCCTACCTACAAGAAACACATCTTACCAACAAAGATACATTTAGACTGAAAGTGAAAGGATGAAAAAAGATATTCCATGCTAATAAAAAGCAAAAAAGAGCTGGAGTTGACTTCCTAATATCAGACTTCAGCATAAAAACTGTTAAAAGAGACAAAGAAGGTCACTATTTAATGATTAAGAGATCAATTCAACAGGAAGATCTAACTATAATAAATGTATATGCACCCAACTACAGGGTGCCTGGCTATATAAAAGAAATGTTAATGGAGCTAAAGGTAGACATAGACTCCAATACAATAGTAAGGGAGACTTCAGCAGTAGAGCCATCAACCAGACAGAAAATCAGCAAGGAAACACAGAGTTAATTGACACTGTACACCAAATGAACCCAACAGATATCTACCAGAATTAAGAACTTTCCATCCTACAGTTGCAGAGCACACATTCTTCTCACCAGTGCATGCAACTTTCTCTAGGATTGATGACATGCTAGGCCATAAAGAAAGTCTCAGCAAATTCAAAAAAATCAAAATCATACCATGCATCTTCTTTGCCCACAAAGGGATACAGCTAGAATTCAAGATCTCAGGAATCCCTAGATCATACGGAAACACATGGAGACTGAACAACATACTTCTGAAGGAGCAGTGAGTCATAAAAGAAATAAAAAGAGAAATAAAAAATTTCTGGAAACAAATGAACATGACAACACATCACATCAAAACTTATATAGCAAATCAGTGCATGCATTAAGAAATTGGAAAGGTATCAAATAAATGAAATATCAGTGCATCTCAAGGAACTAGAAAAACAACAACAAATCAAACCCAAAATTAATAGAAGGAAAGAAAGAATTCAAATTAGAGAAGAAATAAAATTGAAGCTAAAAAAATACAAAAAGTCAGTGAAATGAAGAGCTTGTTTTTTGAAAAAATGAACAAAACAGATACACCACTGGCACAACTAACCAAAAATAAAAGAGGGAGAAAACCCAAATCAACAAAATCAGAGATGAAAAATGAAATGTAACAACAAATACCACAGAAATAAAAAGAATCATCAGGAATTACTACAACAAGCTATAAGCCAACAAAATGGGAAAACTAGAAGAAATGGACAGATTCATAGACACATGCAGTCTACCAAAATTGAGTCATGAAGACAGAAAACCTAAACAGACCAATAACCAGGATGAAAATCTAATCAGTAATAAAGACCCTCCCAACAAAGAAGAGCCCAGGACCGGATGGCTTCATGGCTGAATTCTACCAGATGTTTAAAGAAGAACTAATTCCAATTCTTCTCAAGCTATTCAAAACAATTGAAAGGGATGGAAACCTCCCAAACTCCTTATATGAAGCCTCCATTACATTAATTCCTAAGCTGGAAAAAGGTGCAACAGAGAAAGAAAACTATAGACCAATATCCCTGATGAACATAAATGCAAAAAATCCTCAACAAAATATTAGCCAATTGAATCCAACAACACATTAGAAAGATTTATCCCTAGTATGTAGGGATGGTTCAGCATTTGCAAATCAATCAGTGTGATACTTCACATTAACAAACTGAAAAATGAAAACCATGTGGTTATCTCATTATAAGCATTTGATAAAAATACAACATCCTTTCATGATAAAAGCCTTAAGCAAATTGGGTATAGAAGGAACATTCATCAACACAATTAAGGCAATCTATGACAAACCCACGGCCAGCATCCTATTGAATGGGAAAAAGTGGAAGCATTCCCCCCAAGATCAGGAACCAGACAAGGATGCCCACTCTCACCATTGCTGTTCAGTATAGTCCTGGAAGTATTAGCCAGAGCCATTAGGGAAAAAAAAAGAAAAAAAAGAAAGAAATCAAAGGAATACAAATTGGAAAGGAGGAAATCAAAATATCCCTACTTGCAGATGACATAATCCTTTATATACAGGATCCAAAGAACTCCCCTGAAAGACTATTGGAATTAATAAAAGAGTTTGGTAAAGTGGTAGAATATAAAATGAACACAGAAAAATCAGTAGCCTTTTATATACAGACAGTGTCGTGGCTGAGAACTCTTAAGATCAGTCCCATTCATAATAGCTCCAAAAAAGAATGAAATACGTTGAAATTAATTTAACCAAGGATGTCAAAGATATCTATGATGAAAATTACAAAAAATAAATAGAAGACATTAAGAAATGGAAAAGAATTCCATGTACATGAATTGGAAGAATCAACATCATTAAAATGTCCATACTACCAAAAGCAATCTACAGATTCAATGCAATCCCAGTCCAAATACCAATAACATTCTTTATAAATCTAGAAAAAAATGATGTTAGAATTCATATAGAAACACTAGAGAACCTAAGTAGCTAAAGCATCTTATATAACACAAATAAAGCCAGAAGCAGCATAATTCCTAATTTCAAGACATTCTACAAGGCAGTTATAATTGCAACAGCCTGGTATTAACACAAAAACAGACTTATACTAGTGTCTGCTAATACTAGCTGATAGAATCAAAAAGGGAGAGAACAATCCATCATGGGAAGCAGGATACACAGTAAACTCATAGAATGGCAGATGTCCTAAATAGCACTCTGGCCTCAGAATCAGCCCTTAAGGCATTCAGATATGGCTGAAGAGCCCATGAGAGTATTTTAGGCATGGAAAGCCAAGAAACCCTGGAAAAATAAAAAAAAAAAAAAAAAAAAAAAAAAAGGAAGACCTAAATGGAAGATCTCTGCGAGTGAGATCCCAGTGGAAAGAATGGGGCCATCAAAGAAGGAGGTACCTTTCTCTGAAGGGAGGACAGATCTTCCACTTTGACTATGGCCTTGTCTAAATAAGATCAGAGTCGGCGAACTCAAAAGGCTTCCATAGTCTTGGCAACTCATGACTAGAGCCTAGGGAGATTACTGACGCCATAAACAAGAGTGTCAAATTGTTAAGTCAACAACAGGAGTCACTGTGTACTTACTTTTCATGTGGGATCTGTCCTTAGTGTGTTGTCCAATGTGAAGTAATGCTATAACTAATACTGAAACAGTATTTTACACTTTGTGTTTCTGTGTGGGTGCAAACTGATGAAATCTTTACTGAATATATACTGAATTGATCTTCTGCATATAAAGATAATTGAAAATGAATCTTGATGTGAATGGAATGGGAGAGGGAGCGGGAGATGGGAGGGTGTGAGTGGGAGGGAAATTATGGGGGGGAAGCCATTGTAATCCATTAACTGTACTTTGAAAATTTATATTTACTAAATAAAAAATTAAAAAAAAAAAACAGACTTATAGACCAAGGGAACAGAATAGAAACACCAGAAGTCAATCCATGTATCTACAACCAACTTAATTTTGACAAAGTTCCTAAGATCAAATCGCTAGAGCATGGACAGTCTCTTTAATATATGGTGCTGGGGAAGCTGGATCTCCACAGCAGAAGTATGAAACTAGACCCCTATCTTACACTTAACACAAAAATCCACTGAAAAGTACATCAAAGACTTAAATCTTTATGTCCGGATACCATTAAATCATTTGAAAACATTGCGGAAACTTTGACAGACACTGGAATAGGCAAAGACTTCTTGGAAAAGACCCCAGAGGCACAGGCAATCAAAACCCAAATTGACAAATGGGACTAATGGGGGTGGCAGTGCTGTGGTGTAGTGGATAATGCCGCTGCCTGTGGCACTGGCATCCCATGTGGGCACCGCTTCAAGTCCCAGCTGCTCCACTTCCAATCCAGCTCTTTGCTATGGCCTGAGGAAGCAATGGAAGATGGCCCAAGTCCTTGGGCCCCTGCACCCACATGGGAGACACAAAGGGATCTCAAGGCTCCTGGCTTCGGACTAGCACAGCTCCAGCCATTGTGGCTATTTGGGGAGTGAACCAGCAGATGGAAGTCTCTCTCTCTCTCTCTCTCTCTCTCTCTCTCTCTCTCTCCCTCTCTCTCCCTCTCTCTCCCTCTCTCTCCCTCTCTCTCCCTCCCTCCCTCTCCCTCCCTCTCTCTCCCTCTCTCTCCCTCTCTCTCCCTCCCTCCCTCTCTCTCTTTTCCCCCTTTCCCCTCTCCCCTCTCCCCTCTCCCCTCTCTGTCTCTTCTCCTCTCTAAGTAACCCTTTAACATTAAATAAATAAATCTTTCAAAAAAGAAAAAAAAGGAATCAGCAAAGTGAAGGGGCAACTGACAGAACAGGAGAAAATATTTGCAAACTACACAACTGATAAAAGGTTAAAATCCAGAATTTATAAAGAGCTCCAGTAATTCAACAACAAAACAAACAATCCAATTAAAAAATGGGCAAGGGACTTGAACAGGCATTTTTCAAAAGAGGAAATTCAGATGGCCAACAGACACTTGAGAAAATGCTCAGGATCACTATCAGGGAAATGCAAATCAAAGCCACAATTAGGTTTCACCTCACTCCAATTAGAATGGCTCACATACAGAAATCAACAAATGAGAAATGCTGGCAAGAATGTGGGGAAAGGGGTACCCTGATACACTGTTGGTGGGAATTTAAACTGATGTGGAAAACAGTATGGAGATACTTTAAAAATCTGAATAAAGATCTATCAAATGATCCAACCGTCCCACTCCTGGAAATTTACCCAAACCAAAAGAAATCAATATATGAAAGAGTTATCTGTACCCCCATGTTCATTGCAACACAATTCACAATAGCCAAGATATGGAATCAACCCAGATGTGCATCAACTGATGACTGGATATAAAGAAATTATGGTATATTTATACTATGGAATAGTACTCAGCTATAAGAAAACATGAAATCCTGTCTTATAACAAAATGGTCACAACTGAAACCATTATGCTGAGTGAAATAAGCAGTCCCAAAAAGACAGATATGTTTTCCATGATCAGAGGTAATGAATAGAGTATCTGAAATATGATGTATGAAAGTGACATAGACAGTTTGACAGTCGATGGTGGTTTGTAGCCCTTGTCTCTTTCATTGAGGAACAGTGTTGTTTTTTCTTTCTTTTGTTTTCTCTACATACTATTTGTTGAACTCTTTTACTTAGGGTAGCGTTAACTATATGAGCATTAAATGTACTAAAAAAAAGATCGTTGTGGAGATTGTAGTGGCTGTATGAAGGGAAGGGGGAATAGGGTTTGGAGCATGGGCAGGGGGAGTGCCACTATATTCCTGTATATATGAAACTTGTATAACTTAAATAATATATATATATTTATATATAAGAATGTTGCTAAATCAAGTAGGCATCAAGAAGGTTTTTAAAGATATTAATTGTAAACTACTCCTTTTGTAATAATCAGTCATTAAATTCATGTAAATGTTACAAATTATCACCTCATTGTTTTATGACACCATTCTCCTTGCAAAATATGTATTGCCTTTGAGATTTAGACCAAAGAGAAGAAGTAGGGAAAGCTCCCATGTGGGAGGTTATTACGCTGTTCTTGACTCTCCTGTAAAGGCAGTCTCACCGGCACCACAGGTGAAGCAGCTGTTGCCGCTTCTGTGTCACATCATTAAAGTAGGTCATGTAGAGCCATACATTTTTATCTTATGGGCCAAGGAATTTTAAGTAAAATACTAACAGAAATGTAATGCTTCTAAATGAGAAGTGAAAGAATCTTTATCCTCTTTATTTGAGTTTCCAGAAATGACATACTCCATAAAAAATTGTATCACTTTTATTTTTAAGCCGAGTTTCTTGCATTAGTCAGTAAACAATTTATTTGGTGAACATTCTCTGTGCACATTTATACACCATGTGAACATTTAGGAAACAGAAGGTGCTTGAAGTTGTGAGATTTAAATATTTTCTCACAGTTGATCCAGTGATACTGCAGTTGAAATAAAACCATATATAAATGAAATACCACTTTCTCCTAAAATGCAACGATAGATTTTCAATCATTGTTTTAATGAGGACCATAATTATTCCATTTATTTGGTGGAACATCCTATAAATGATTAGCATGTTTACCCTCATCTGCATTCTAAGACTCACCCTAAAACTCTCCCTGCCCTCGTCACATATGTATGCATGTACTTTTTATTCCATTATCTGCCTACACGTATTTTTATTCTACCTTTCTTGAAAATACTATTAAATTTTGAAAACTATACATAAACAATGATTTGGTTTCTCATTTATATTATTTTCCAAAGCATATGCATATGTATAAGCATTCATTTTTTAAATATGTTATGCAAAATAAGAGCTGTGTAGACCTTAGGTATCGTAGCAGAATGTGGCAGCAAAATGTTAGTAGGCAGCAGAACTGGTTTTGGTCATCTCTCAGACATCTTTGTGTGGCCCCAAACCAGCTCCTGTTCTTCCTCCAGATTCTCTGCATCCTCACATTCTCATAAGCCGCAACATTGTACCTCTATACTTCCTTAGTGGCTGAGTGTCTCATAAGCACCAGTCAGGCACTAGGCACTGAAGGTTCAGAACTACACAAGGAGCTCATAGGCTAGAAGGAGGGATGAGATGAGAATATCAAGATAGCTCTACCAAGTAACCAGTGTTAGAGGAGAGGGCACAAAAGCAAATAACTCAGTGAGATTGGTGTGGGAACATTCTAAGGAGCAGGCAATAACGTGAACTAAGACTTGAGGAGTTAACTAGGAGCTAAGTGGAGGGGAAGGGAAAGAGACACAAATAGTGAGGACATAAAAGTCAAGAATAGGAGGAAAAGTGAAGGAAGTTTTTTTAAAAAAGATTTATTTGTTTTATTTGAAAGGTAGAGTTACAGAGAGGGGAAAATAGAGAGATCTTCCATCTGCTGGTTCACTCCCCAAATGGCAGCATTTGGGGGGAGGGGTAGGCCAAAGCCAGGAGCCAGGAGCTTCGTCCCAGTTTCCCACTTGGGTGCAGGGGCTATCTTCCACTTCTCTCCCAGGCACATTAGCAGGGAGCTGGATCGGATGTGGAGTTGAACGGCCAAGACACGAACCATTGCCCACATGGGATGCTGGCATTGGTTTAATGTGCTTTGCCACAGTGCCAATCTCAGGAAATTTGTTTTTGCTGAAAATCTTAGGCTGTGATTAGTTACTGCAATTGAGAGTTAAATATAGTAGTAAAAACCCTGACAGCCATAACCAAAAAGTTATATAGTTCTCAGTGTCTAATTACATGATCTTTCCAAAGTGCATTGGTACACAATTTGTTATTATTCAATTTAAAAATTAATTGTAGGGGCCGGCACTGTGGAGTAGTGGGCAAAACCTCCACCTACAGTGCTGGCATCCCATATAGATACCAATTCGAGTCCTGGCTGCTCCGCTTCTGATCCAGCTCTCTGCTATGGCCTGGGAAAGCAGAAGATGGCCCAAATCCTTGAGCCCCTGCACCTGCGTGGGAGACCAGAAAAAAACTCCTGTCTCCTGGCTTCTGATCGGCTTAGCTCTGGCCATTGCGGCCAATTGGGAAGTGAACCAGCAGATGGAAGACCTCTCTCTCTCTGTGTCTGCCTCTCCTCTCTCTGTATAACCTTCAAATAACTAAATAAAATCAATCTTTAAAAAAATAAATAAAAATGAATTGTATATCCTAAGAGGACATTAAATAACATAATATATAATTTACTTAATTGTGATACTTTTGTTGGTGGTGTTACCTTTTAAGTCAGAAAATCATTATTCCTGTGACTGACTTTTACATTGAGTTAAGTCATAAAACTGAGTTCTAGGGTTTTAAAGACCTTTCTTCTGGGAGCTAAAATAATTAGGTGCTTGCATAAAGTTTCCTAATGCTTTGCCTAATGCACTACTGCTGAGGTGGATTCATTCTGAGAGGAGGAGCGTGGTGGGGGCAAGAGGCACGGAGTCACCACACAGACCCTGGGAGCCAGGTGAAAGTGGGCCAGAGGCCAGCCAACCGCAGACTCGTTTATTTCAGTTGGTACAGCAGCTTAAATAGCCAAGGCAGCCAATCTGGCCAAGGGGCTAACCAATCACAGCCTGTTTCCAGGCAGTTTCCGAAGCCATTGAATCACAGCCTGTTGCCAGGCAGGCTCCATTGCCAGCAGCCATCTTGTCATGGCCTTCTCATTCCACCACACACTACTGATCAGCAAATCTAGAAAACGTAATGGTTTTAGATTTGCTGGACTATTTTTCAAGATTTTGATAGAAAGTTATTAATCAGTTGTTTTAAGTTTATTACAATATCATAAAGTAATCACTGGGAAAAGTTGGATCATCAAAAAGGTCATCAGATGGGGCCAGTGCTGTTGCATAGCTGGTAAGAGCTGCTGCCTGCAGTGCAAGCACCCTACATGGGCACTGGTTTGAGTCCTGGCTGCTCCACTTCTGATCCAGCTCTCTGCTATGGCCTGGAAAAGTAGGAGAAGATGGCCCAAATCTTTAGGCCCCTACACCTGCATGGGAGACCTGGAAGAAGCTCCAAGCTCCTGGCTTCAAATCAGCCCAGCTTCAGCCCTTGCTGCCATTTAGGGGGTGAATCAGTGGATGGAAGACCTCCCTCTCTCTCTCTCTCTCTTCCCCGTAACTCTGCCTTTCAAATAAATAAATAAATATTTTTTAAAAAAAAGAAAAAGATCATCAGACTCCAAAGACAATGTATGTCTTAAGTGCTGTTTCCTTTGTATGCAAAAATGTATATCTGATTAGAAACTCTGACGACTCTTACTGAGCAATTATACTATTTCCACCCCAAAGTTTATTATATGAGAGAGAATGCCCAGCATGATACTGGAGATAGCATATGTTTCAATAATTTTGCATACCAAATGAAAATTATTTATATAACGCTGGACAGAGCAGAGGCAGTCTGAGGACAACAATAAAAACCTTTATAAGAATTATTTAAAAATACTTAGCAAGGTGTAAAGAACGATACAGCTCTTGGTATAACTTTTTTTTGTGAAATGAGGAAACTGCATTTAGGTCCTGTTATCCAGTCCAATATTACGTACATCTATAAATATTATGTGCCTTAATACATATGGAAATCTTTATAAAACTTCTAGAATGAGTCCTTCATTGCCATGTACAATTTGCAGTAATTTTTTTTTTCCTAAATCATGCAGAATCTGTAGTGTCAGAGGCAATCCCTGACACCAAGTCTTGATGGAGTGCTTTGTCTTCACAAACACAGGGACACTTGTTAGCGTGTTATTTCAGCAGACACATTTGAAGACAGGTTCCAGATCTGTTAGGATCCAACACTGCCACGTCTGTTTCTTTTGAATATCTATTACCTCTGGGGGAAAAAAAAAAGTTTACAATGAAACATGTGTTGCATAAAGAATTTTGAAGTACCTGCCCAAGAGAGTAGGCTCAGGTTTAGTGCATTCCACTGGACAATTGCCTTTTCAAACCCTTACCACCAAGAAAGAATAACCAGAGAGGTATATCCTAATAGTGTGCAGTGTTTCTAAAAGTTAACTATGTTTGAATTTAATAAGAATGTTTAGAAAGAGGAAGCTAAGTAATTATTCTGAGAACACTGAGATTTTTTTCTGGAGGTTATTTGTAACTTATCTTGTGGTAGAATATAGCTCATACAAATCATAATGCCAGAGGAGTTATTTTTCAACCATTTCTTAAAGTGGTTTACATGTCATAGTTGAAGCAATATGAAAATTCATTCTAAAAAAGCATTTCCTAAACCATTTATTATTCAGTGCCTTTGCTTTCTCACCCAAGAGAGATAGCTGTACCTAGGTCTCTGTTGTTTGTGAGTATGTGGTTTCTTTAGGGAATAATCTACTACAAAGCTCTAATCCTAGACCGGTGTTCTCTTGTTTCCTAGTGCATTTTCTATGCCATTTTTTCCAATATTAAACTAGCGTATCCTCAGAAAATGCAAACTACTTTTAATTGTGCCAAGAAAAACATAATCAGGAGAATAAATTCCTTCTCCTCTCTCACTACCCACTTTCCTTCATTATTATAAAGTAATAGAAAACTATACATGAACTGCTTAGGTTCACCTATTATTTTTAATTATCTATAGCACTTACATGGATAATTCAGAAATTTCTTGCCCATAAGCATGTAGTAACATTTTTAAATGCCACCGTTAAAATGTACTGTGTAGTTATTTTGCAGATTTAAATACGAACACGTGAATTCAAACATGCATACATGAATATCAAGCTCACGTCTTACAGGAATTAAAAAAGAAATTGAATACAATCCACTCCTTCAAATACTGCATTAGTACAGACTCTTCCACTTTAACTTACATAACCCCAATTCAAGCTGCTTACAAAAAAAGGAAAGTGGAGGGAGAAGATATTGATACATGTAAACTGAAAAACCCAGAGATAGATTGACTTCTAGGGTGACTAGATCTTGGGTCTCAAACTCTGTCATCAGGACTCTTTGTCCGACATCTTCTCTGCTTTGCATTTTTCTCTCTTGCACCAGCAAAGAAATTGAGTTGTAGGATGGGTTGTGGTTGGCTAGCCTAGACCAGTATCCATAGCTCTGAGGGGTCTGGGGTAGGGTATGGCATTGTAGTTGACAGTCCAATGAAGACTATGTGAATTGAAGAGGAGTGCTTTTCCAAGGATGGGTTTGGGATATGTCCATCATAGTTATCCTTGTGTCAATTTCTTTGGTTTATTGGAAATTTTAATATGCATACCACACTCAGATTTCATGCTTCTGATGCAAAGAGAAGAGGAAGTGTAGGATAACTAAACACAAAGAGATTCTATATTACAAACTCGAGGTAATCCATCGGCTGATACTCGAATCCATGTGCTGAAATAGACTTAATGCTAACACAGTTTCCCAAACCATTTTTGCTGTGTTTACTGATTACTGCCTGAAGCCTGAGGCCTGCTGTATGCAGGGCCTCTTTTCAAGAGTATTAATTTCAGTCAGTAACTGCAAAACTTTGGAGGAGCTCACTCATCTACCCACCCATATCTTGAGATAGCTTAACGGCATTTATACCATAGTCCAGTTGGACATGTAAATGTTCATTAGTTCTTTGTGCTAATCCTACTTTATCTATTGGTAGAGGAGCCAGGTGAATCTTTTCAAGGGAGAGCTGATATTTTTAGATTATTTTTCCAGTATTTAATTTCTCTCCTGATTATACTTTCATTTGATATATCTTTTTACAAATAATAATATATTATAATAACGTGCTTTATAGAAATTCCTTGGGATTAGCAGAGTCCTTGAATTTGTCATCTGTTTCTATGCTTAATGAAAAATAATCCTTAAAGTATCAGGTAAATGTTTTATTTTTTAATTGCAATGAAAAAAAAAATCCAGAACCTATTTTGTCACTCATGAATTATTTTGTATTGAATTAAACTCATGTAGGTTTTTCTAATTAAGACTTATTTATTTATTTGAAAGAGAGAAAGGGAGAGACAGAGAAAGAAATATCCTCCATCCTCTGATTCACTCCCCAAATGGCCACCATATCTGGGGCTGGGCCAGACTGAAGCCAGGAAGCAGGGACTTCATCCGGGTCTCCCACATGGGTGTAGCACCCAAGCACTTGAGCCGTCTTCTGCTGCTTTCCCAGGCACATTAGCAGGGAGCCAGATCTGAAGTGGATCAGCCAGGACTGGAACCGGAACCCATATGGGATACCAGTGCGGCAGGTAATGGCCTAACCCACTATACCACAATGCCAGTGGCCCCCATGTAGATTCTTATAGACCTCTTGTTTTTGTTCTTTTTTCTTAGATCCTGATTTTCTCTTTTCATTTCCAAATTTATTTTATTATATAGGATATCTTCTTGTATTCTGCCTTTAATCTCTAGTGGAAAGAAGCAGGGATATTAGTTAATCAGTAAATTAAGCAAAAAGAATCACCATGTATAAGCCATTCTTCCTTCTCTCCTAGCCTCAGAGACGGTAGAAAATAAATGATTAATGTATTGTACACAGTAAACATTAGATGATAATGGTTTGTATCAAAAATGTGTATAATAAACAATAATTTTGGATAACAATGTTTTATATACACAAATTTAGATAATATTGCCTGGTGACTATGTTTCAAAATGAGATTACTCTCACAAAACAACTTATTCATTAGATACATTGATAGATAAGTCATTATATTATAAAATATCATATTTCATTGATAATAAGACACAATTTTAACTAGCTCCAGTTTGAATACATCTTGCAATTAGAGATAAGAGAGTGTAATATCATGAGCTTAATTGGCTATTTTTTTCTTTCTATATGGCACATAAAATAATTATGAATCTTAAAATCAATGGTGTCTTAGATTTGATGACATATGATTTGACTATTACAAGTCTTCATTTTCCCAGAGGGTTTCATTTAAGACAAATCTCTGTTGGTCAACATTCTTTTTTTTATTAGAAAGATTTTATTTAATAAATACAAATTTCATAGGTACAGCTTTAGGAATTATAGTGGTTCTTCCCCCTATACCCACCGTCCCACCCCCACTCCCATCCTACCTCCTAATCCCTATCCCATCCCATTCTTCATTAAGATTTATTTTTAATTAACTTTATATACAGAAGACCAACTCTATTCTAAATAAAGATTTCAAGACTTTGCACCCTGGCCGGCACAGCAGCTCACTAGGCTAATCCTCCGCCTGCGGCGCTGGCACACCGGGTTCTAGTCCCGGTCGGGGCGCCGGATTCTGTCCTGGTTGCTCCTCTTCCAGTCCAGCTCTCTGCTGTGTCCTAGGAAGGCAGTGGAGGATGGCCTGAGTGCTTGGGCCCTGCACCTGCATGGGAGACCAGAAGAAGCACCTGGATCCTGGCTTTAGATCGGTGCAGCCACTAGGGGGGTAAACCAATGGAAAAAGGAAAACCTTTCTCTCTGTCTCTCTCACTGTCCAACTCCGCCTGTCAAAAAAATTTTAAAAAAAAAGAGTTTGCACCCACACAGACACACAAAGTATAAAGTACTGTTTGAAGACAAGTTTTACCATTAATTCTCATAGTACAACACATTAAGGACAGAGGTCCTACATGGGGAGCAAGTGCACAGTGACTCCTGTTGTTGATTTAACAATTAACACTCTTATTCATGATTTCAGTGATCACCTGAGGCTCTTGTCATCAGATGCCAAGGCTATGGAAGCCTCTTGAGTCCACAAACTCCATCAGTATTTAGACAGGGCCATAAGCAAAGTGGAAGTTCTCTCCTCGCTTCAGAGAAAAGTATCTCCTTCTTTGATGGCCTCTTCTTTCCATTGGTTTCTCACTCACAGAGATCCTTCACGTAGAACATTTTTTGCCACAGTGTCTTGGCGTTCCCATGCCTGAAATGCTCTCATGGACTTTTCAGCTAGATCTAAATGCCTTAAGGGCTGATTCTGAGGTCAGAGTGCTGTTTAGGGCCTTTGTCATCCTATGAATCTGCTGTGTGGGTCAATGTCTTTTAAGAACAGTCTTTGGTGGGGCCAGCGCTGTGGTGCAGCAAGTTAAAGCAGCATCCCATTTGGACACTGGGTCAAGTCCCAGCTGCTCCACTTCAGATCTAGCTCCCTGCTAATGCACCTGGGAAAACAGCAAAAGATGGCCCTAGTCCCTAGGCTACTGCACCCATGTGGGAGACCCAGAAGAACTCCGGGCTCCTGGCTCAGGCCCAGCCCAGCCCCAGTTGATGTGGCCACTGGGGTGTGAACCAGTGGATGGAAGATCTCTGTTTCTCACTCTTTATCTGTAACTCTGCTTTTCAAATAAATAAATGAATAAATCTTAAAAAGAAAAAAAGAATACTCTTAGCTATAAAGGTTCTCTTTGGTAAAGCAAAAATTATCTCTCTTTGCTTTTCAATGAAATGAAAATAAGTACAAAATTAAAAATTTTCTTTTTGGGCCGGCGCCGCGGCTCACTAGGCTAATCCTCTGCCTTGCGGTGCCGGCATATCGGGTTCTAGTCCTGGTCAGGGTGCCGGATTCGGTCCCGGTTGCCCCTCTTCCAGGCCAGCTCTCTGCTGTGGCCAGGGAGTGCAGTGGAGGATGGCCCAAGTGCTTGGGCCCTGCACCCCATGGGAGACCAGGATAAGTACCTGGCTCCTGCCATTGGATCAGCGTGGTGCGCCGGCCGCGGCGGCCATTGGAGGGTGAACCAACGGCAAAGGAAGACCTTTCTCTCTCTCTCTCTCTCTCACTGTCCACTCTGCCTGTCAAAAAAAATTTTTCTTTTTATAATGTTAATAATTAGACCTTATATGTCTACTTTATGAAATCAAAATTTCTTTGTTGTATTTCTTTTTTTAAAGATTTTATTTATTTATTTATTTGAGAAGTAGAGTTACAGACAATGAGAGAGAGACAGAAAGGTCTTCCATCCATTGGCTCACTCCTCAGATGGCCGCAATGGCCAGAGCTGCACCGATCTGAAGGCAGGAGCCAGGAGCTTCTTCAGGGTCTCCCGTGTGAGGGCAGGGGCCCAAGTACTTGAACCATCTTCACTGCTTTCCCAGGCCATCAGCAGAGAGCCGGAGTGGAAGAGGGCAGCCAGGACTAGAACCAGCACCCATATGGGATGCCGGCATCACAGACGGAGGATTAACCTACTGCACCATGGCACCAGCCCCTTGTTGTATTTCTTAACCCAGAGCACCATTAGGTTAACAACTCCATTCAGCCATTGTTTTTACCTTTTTTTGTATGTACAAAATGTTAGTTATTGCATTAGGTATTATCTAATATTATCAATTAGATATTAATAATTTATTTTTAAGACTTAGAAGAAACTTCATCTTTCAATCAAAACAAAAACAACATGATATTGAGAACCTTTAATTCTTTTATGTAAAACTATTTATATTAACCTCCATAATTCAGTTACAACTCTCAAGCTCTAAATCTCTTTGGGATGTTTCTGTTCTGATTTAGTGCCGTGTTTAAAGATTAATGTTACAGGGTAATTTACTGCAGCTTCACAGATGGTATTTGAATCTTTGTAAATGATCTTTGGTATCCAGTGTACAACTCCATATAATCTTAGGTTAACATTATTGTAAATGTTGAGCTTAAAACAGTTCTAAAAGATCATGATAGAAATTTCATTATCCCTTTCTAAAGACCATAAATTTTGAGGGGATTTCATGAGTTAAGTATTTTTGCTCTGCTGGCATGGTTAAGGTATAACTAGCTCCTTATATTTGAAATCACCAGACCCTGTATGTTGAAAATAAACATTAAAAAAATAAAATATATTACCCTGTTTTAAACCATTCTGAAGTCCTAGTCACAGGAGAAGTTATTGTTCTTATTTTTACAGCTTCCTATATGAAATGCTTTATAGAATCCACAAACTCACATTGCTTTTAGTATCTTTCCTTTGATGTCTATAAAAGACCCATTCAAAACTGGAGGTAAGTGCTCCTAATGTGCACAAGAGAATTCGGCTGAAGTTATTTGAAGCTATCTGAGATAACCTCTCCCTATATGTCTTTTGGGGGAAAGACTGGTACCAACAATACCAGTTAAGCTGTAATTAGTGTAACCAACCACTAATAGAAAAGAGCAGACTAGAGGTCACTCTTAAGAATTTAAAGGTATTAGCAGGTTAGGGTTGTAGGGCATCCTGTCCCCAGCTTAATCTGTTGCCTTTGCTGGTGAGATTTGTCAGAGTCATCAGTGCCCTCTAGCCCCGAGGTGTTGCTCTCTCATTTATTGCTCACAGGCCACGTTCCTCTCCTCTGTCGTGGGATGACTTTGGGGATGGCAAATTCATTTCTAAAATTCTCTGCACAGATGCCTGCAGATTTCGAGTCTTTTAATGTAGATGAAAGATTGCAACTTAATTTGCTTTAATGTTCTTGTCCTACCAGTCTTCAACTACATTGAAATTGTCATTTGGCTACATTGCAGAATATGATTTGTTGAGAACATTTAACATGTATTATACGAGGAACGCTTAAAATCTAACTACTAAATCAGATGCTGTGTAACTGATTCTAATCCATACTAAATATTCCACTTTTTATGGGCCACTTCTTCAAATTTAATTGCTCAACAGTGGCTTTGTTTATGTTTACACTCAACTCTAATGCATTTAAAGGGTAAGAACTTAATAGAGGAATAACCTTTTGTTTTCATGAGGTGTAGTCGTCCCCATCTGCTAGTGTCTGCCTTTGGCATCCTCCTCATAGAATTTTAATCATTCTTCTCCTTTTTCCACTGAAAGTGTACAAGTAACATAGTTTGTGTAGTTTTTGTATACCTAGAAAACCCTGAAAGTTTTTCTTTAAAAGCAGTAGGCAGCAAAATAGCACTATTAGAAACAAAAGGAGGTTTTTCCCTTTCAACTTTCTGTAACACTTCCTTACACTCAGTTATAATTTCTATTATATGTATGTTTTTAAAACTGTAGATTATTTACTATTCATAAAGTAAGGTGAGGCAGGTCTCAACTAAACAGAATTTTCAGGTGGGAAGCATCAAACCATAGATCTCCAAAGACAATAATAATGTTTAAAATTCAGATTATCCCAGATCACTGCACACGTGGGTATTTGAAAGTTTAAAAGCTTGGACTTAAAAACCATAGTTCTTATTTAAGTACTCCAAAAATAATTAGGAGCATTCTTCCCGTGAACTCGAGGTTTTTTTTTTTTTTCTTCTATATATTTTTCTTTATTTTCATTTTATGTGAAAGGTAGAAAGAAAAGAAGACAGAAATCTTCCATTTACTGTTTCACGCCCCAAATTCCTGCAACACCCAAGGGTGAGCCAGGCTGAAGCCAGGAAACCAAAACTCAATCTTGGCCTCCCACATGAGTGGCAGGGATTCAAGTATTTGGGTCGTCACTGCTGCCCTCCAGGATATGCGTTAGCTGGAAACTGGATCAGAAGCAAAGCCAGGACTCAAACCAGACACTCCAATAGGGGATACAGATGCCGAAGCTTCCTCTTTAACTTCTGAGCCAAACACCTGCCCCATCTCAGTGTTTTAAACACATATTACAGGTGGTTCATGGGAACTGGCTTTTGTTTTCAATTTATTTGAAAGAGAGAGAGAGATAGAAACATTGAATCTCCCATCTGCTGGTTCACACTCCAGAGTCTACAATAGCCAAGGCTGAGCCAGGCTGAAGTCAGGAGCCAGGAATGCAATCTGGGTCTCCTATATGGAAGTCAGGGACCCAAGTACTCAGGCCATTACCTGCTGCCCACTGGGGGGCACACTAGCAGGAAGCTAGAATAGAGAGCAGAGCCACGACTCAGATCCAGGCATGCCTATATAGGGTCCCGGTGTCCCAAGCAGTAAATTAATTATTGTGCCAATTTATTTTATTTTATTTTATTTTAGTCCTTATTTACTTGCAGATGGTGCTATGGCTCAGCAGGTTAAAGCCCCAGCCGTACAGCACTGGAATCCTGTATGGGAGCTAATTCAAGTTCAAAAGCTTCTCCAGTTTCAATCCAGTTCCCTACTAATGTGCCTAGGGAAGCAGAGAAGGATGGCCCCAGTGGCTTGGGCCCCTGAACTCACATTAGAGTCCAGAAAGAAACTCCTGGCTCCTGGTTTTGGCCTGACTCTGTCCTGGCTGTTGTGGCCATTTAGGGAGTAAACCAGCAGATGGAAAACCTCTCTCTGTATATATCTCTCCCCTCTCTCTGCAACTCTGCCCTTCAGTTAGATAAATAAATTTTTTAAAAAATAGTTGTTTACTCTAATGTGCTTAATGATATCATTGCTTAGAACTAGGCCAGTGGAACCAGTACATTAATGCATATGGAATGATGGGGATTTTAATATTGCTGCTAGTTTTTGCATATGGCAAAGTACATAAAATCATTACAGAAATGACTGAAGTTAAGAAAACAATGCTGTATGTAAATGTGAAATTCTCATAAATTTTCCTCCAGCCAGGAATTCAAAAGAGGCTCTAATCCTTTCTTTTCTTTTCTTTTCTTTTTTTTTTTTTTTTGGACAGGCAGAGTAGACAGTGAGAGAGAGAGAGAGACAGAGAGAAAGGTCTTCCTTTGCCGTTGGTTCACCCTCCAATGGCCGCCGCAGCTGGCGTGCTGCGGCCAGCGCAGCACGCTGATCCGATGGCAGGAGCCAGGTACTTATCCTGGTCTCCCATGGGGTGCAGGGCCCAAGCACTTGGGCCATCCTCCACTGCACTCTCTGGCCACAGCAGAGAGCTGGCCTGGAAGAGGGGCAACCGGGACAAAATCCGGCGCCCCAACCGGGACTAGAACCCGGTGTGCCAGGCGCCGCAAGGCGGAGGATTAGCCTAGTGAGCCGCGGCGCCGGCCTCTAATCCTTTCATTTGTGCACACTGTCTATTGGTTATGGTTTATTGAACTCAAGTACTCAGCACTTTGGTTTTTTTTTTCCCCAGAGTCCACTTCTCTGGACTTTAGTCTTAGAATAGGTGCTGTCTGAGGCTCCTTCCTATGAATTTTAACCACCCGGAACTTACTAATCCTCAGCCGATAAGTTCCTCAAGGTTGGGGACCACGTCTCCATAACCAATCCAAGCACTGTTTAGCGTTGAAACAAATCCAAATCATATTAATGTGCCTCCTTCTTTATTGATTCATATACTCTAAAAACAAATTTAAAACTTTCTGCACATCTATATGCTTGCCTCAAACTAATAGTTTTAATTACTTCATTCATACTTTAAATTTTTTTAAAAAAGTAAAGAACAAAAAAAAATTTTTAAATAAAGAACAGACCAGTACTACCATTAAAGTTCACACAGACACCAATCTCTTTTCACGCTAGGATTTGCTGAGCAAAGACACCAAGAACAGTATTGGAAAGTCTTATTTTTCCCTTCCATACTATCTTACGATTAACTGTGAGAGTAAGACATCAAAGCTGAAGTGACTTCAAAGCCTGTAACACTTACGGTTTCCAGCTATTACTGCGCCCAGGCGCTTCGCCCTGCCAGCGATTCATCTTACAGAGCCGCCTCATGAGGTTCCACCCCTCTGCTTCCCACCTTCCCCTTTTGCAAACCTGTCAAATTGAAAACCACCCTTTAAGCAAATCCCAAAGTTTAACCAGTATAGGGAGGTAGCATGTTAGCTTGATTTTAGGATTTCAACATTAAAGTAGACCACATTTATAATTTATCATTTTTTTTACTTTTTCCAAAATTATGCCTTTCACCACAAAGCTTTGGGGTGTGTGATCATTAAATATAATGGTTTCCCTTATGTTTATTTCAGAAGTATAATACACACATGTAAATAAAACTGTGTATATGCCTGCTATTTAGTTAGGCATCTAAACACATGACAAATAAAACAGTGAGTCTGTTATTTGACCCTGTAAATTGAAGCAGTAAAAAAGGAAGAAATTCAAGACATAGATTGTCCATCATAAATGCTGAAACTGTAATTTTGAGAAGCACATATTTTCTGCAGTAAAGGAAATAGTTTCCTTGATACATAGTTTTTTGGCTGTCTGAAAGTTAATGTATTAGCATTCGGGCTTATGTGAGACTCTTAAGCCAGCAGCTACCTTGTCACAATGTACTAAAATATTATACAAGCCAGTTGGAGAGCTGTAGAGCTAGCATCAGTTGAAGATGTTCCTTTTTTCTTTCAGCGGTCCAGTTAAAGTTTTAAAATCATTTTTCCTGGAATTATTTGGTACAGTTGCTGGTAGACATTCTGATCTCCTGAGGTCTAGAAGGTAGCATCCAAATCCTAAAGGCACCATGACAAGAGAACTCACAGAAGACTTAATGACTTAGCAGGACCCAGCCCCAAGTCATGTGTGAGGTTCAGGATAGACTTGGTGACAAAGACTTTGATTGTGGACTCTGGAAATTAAATCAGCTCACTTGAAGGACTGAATTGGTTTGAGAAATGGAATGGGCTGCCTTATAAACTGGCAAGCTTTCTGTCATTTGAAACACTCAAATGAGGGCTTCATGACCACTTTTCCAAAATTTGATAGGGGGAATTCTTACACGGAGTAGATTGGGCTCAAGAATCTTTACCATCTACTTCAAATCTAGGGTTCTGACTTTTAAAGTTAAAGATGAGGAGATGGTGCTGACATGTGGCTGTTGACTGCAGAGCAGTAATTAGGGCGGTTTTACCAAGAGCTCCTAAGCAACGATCTTGAAGGAACTTGAAAAGGAAAAGTCGTGAAGGCCTGAGAAGGGAAAAGAGCCAAATGCTGCACATCTCTCCTGGTGCTGAAGGTTGACAGAGAGGAGCCTGCTCTGGACTGCTCAGAGAGTAAACATAGGAAAATGAGAAAAGGGAACTCACATGAGTATTCAGAGAGCTGGGAACACCAAGTCAAGAATTTTCTATCTGTATTGCTTAAAGGAAGGAAGCAAAACAGATCGGAAAATGAGAAGTTAAAATTTTGCATTTTGGAAATAGCACATGGGCATTTTGAAGTGTTCGGTGTGACTTAGGAAGCATACCTAATAAGGAGGTTCCGCAAGAAAACTGCGTGAGCACAGCAGCTTGTGAACCAGATAGCCTTTGCACACGTCTTTTAATGGGCAGATAAGAAAGGGAGACTCAGGGAAGAAGAGAACCCACGAGTCACATTGAGATATGATTTGAAAGTGCATGGAAGGTGTAATAGTGGAAAGAGATACGTTGATTGAAAGTGGTAGAAATGTTATCTGTAGGAAATTTCCTGATTGACAATTCTCCCCAGTTGTGTTTTGAGCAGAATAATAACCGCGGGGCACTAAAAAAGCACAATGTGGGTATAGAAAGATAAAAGTTGAGTTGCTAACCTGTATGTGGCTGTGGGCCAGTCACTGAACTTCTCTGGATAGGTCCTCATTTTAAATAGTTGATGGTTAGGTAGATGGTTCCCTTGATCCTTTCTAGCCCGGAGAGTCTCTTCTAGGGCCTTCATTCACACAGAATAAAATAAGTACTCCATAGCCTAAGAACTCAAAAAGGTCAAATCATTTATTTTGGCCTATAGACTACGATGATAATAGGAAACCCTGGGTAGTTTTGTGAAAGGTTTTTTTACATTTCCAGACATATAAAAGTTCTGGAGAAATCTCCTGTGGGCAAGGAAGGAGTGATGCTGCAGAAATGAGGCAGAGCTGAAAATGTAAATGAGATGATGTCTTTACAAAACGTCCAAAAGAGAACCACCCGTGTTGCCTTAAGAGCAGAGGCCAGGTGTCCACATCAAAAACTAAGCCCGTAACTTTGATTTATTGGCAGTAAAGTGGAAGGGAAATCCCGTTAATAGATGATATCTAGTGAAGAAGGAAGAGTTGCTACCAGAGAGCCAGAGATGAGGAGAAAAAAATGGGAAAAAGTGAAAAATAATTTGAATTGCCATTACTATAAAATTATAACATGTTGTTACTTTTTCTCAGTAATAAACCACTCCTCAAAACTAAAATGGATAGGATTTTATTGTTATTAGAATATTTAACTGTTTTCCAAAAGTATGAAGTCTCTCAGTTCCTGGGACTAGACTATATACAAGGGCCATATGACTGCTTGGGGATTACATGTGACTGTTCATGTAGCTGCAGACTTTAAAGAGTCTAATTTAATGTACAGTTAAATTATGACTTCTCGGGCCTGTTTTTTTTTTTTTTCCTGTAAGCTCTGTTATTCTGGGTTTCCTGAATATGCCTATGAAAGCATCACTTCTGTAAGCCATGTTCTTAATCAAGCCCTATTCTATTTTGAAATAAAATATGAATTGTACTGAAATGATCATTCATTAGCAACATTAATATTATTCAACAGTTAAAATCATCACATTGTTATTTTCTGATTGGTAATTTCTGCCCATATTCTTTTAAATGGTGCATTATTAGTGAAATTTTCTTACAAATGACACATCAACAGAAAGTTAGCAATAAGTGCACTTCTCTGAGTGTATCTGATATAACAGTTTATACTTTCCGTGCTGATCAGCAACATACATGCTTCTGCTAAGTATTATTAATCCATTTTCTACTGCCTATTGAAATGAAGAAAATTACCAAAGAATTGTCCAGACATGTAAGTGAATTATTCTGTGTGTGTATGTGTATTGTCTTGCTTTCTTACTTTGTACTATGTGTATGGCTTTGTTAAAGATTTCAAAGCCAATTCTCTCCTACTCCAAGGGGGAAAAAAAGGCAACTGTGGCAACAGTTTTGAATGCTTTGGCTGAAGTCCAACTTACTGGTTGTTTTGCCACACTTAGTTCCACGTCGCTGAGTTGAGAAGGCAGAGTGGCACCGCTCTGTGATGGCCTATTGGTCATGACCACTCCTACCTCATTCTTAGCATTTTCATCCTAATCTACTTCCACACATTGATGTACTTCTGCAGCAGTAAAGAAGATATAAAAATCAAGAATCAATTACTCAATGTGGTAGCTCAGGATCCACTGGGATTTTTTTTTTCTTAGTGCTAAAATTTAAAGCATTTGCTCAGTAGATACTATCTCATCATGTGTTTCATTTGTGAAAAGAAATTGGGGGGGGGGAATCTCTAAAACCTAAATTAAATATGTATATCTAAGTATTATCATAAATAGATGTTGTATATTCCTTTGATCTAAAGAATATACTTGCGCCTTCATCAAGAAAAAAAAGTCTGCCTGTGAATGGCTGTGCACATTGCATCAGAATGTCAGAATCTTCTAAATAAATTGTTATTATGGAGTAAGGCAGAACTTCAGCTCTGAATTTAAATAATTCATTCCATTGTAGTTTTTTTTCCATTGAAGAATACATTTCTCTGCCATAAATTGTACTGAGTATGAACAGCGGAGTCATTTGAGGTTCATTGAAAATATAGGAGGACATCATGTTTCCTGTCCTTTTGTTAAACTTGGCATATTGATTTTTTTTTTTTTTTTTGCACAGCTTGCAGCACAGAAATGTGATATACAGCTATGGCAAGACAAGCTAACCACATGTGAATTTGTTAAGTACTGCTGGATTAGCAGAAATTGTCTGACTGTGCAAATAGCAAGATTTGACTTCTCTAGGAACTCTTTATGACTTAATCAATTAAAATAACAAGTTTTGATTTTATTGCCCAGAATAAATCATTAGCAAAACTTATTTTCTCTTGATCACTCATCTGTAGAATGTTTGCTTTCATTTCATTTCCGTATTCAAGCAAAGATATAAATATGTAGAATTTGAACTACTAGTTCAAAGTCAAATATAAGAAGACAATGATATATCACATTTTGCCTGTTGTTTTAAATATGGTTTATAAATTTTGTTGGAGCAAGATACTATATTTCTATTTAAATTTGCTGTTGTTTTTCTTTTTAACCATCCCTTGAGTGTTCATGCTTTTATTCCCTTTGGGATCAAAAGTAGCAACATTTGGCGGGCAGGGGGAGCTGGCGTTATGGCTCAGTGGGTTACACCACTGCCTGCAATGCCAGAATCTCATATGGGCATTGGTTGGAGTCCAGGCTACTCCACTTCCAGTCCAGCTCCCTGCTAATGTACCTGGGAAAGTAGCTAAAGATAGCCCAAGTGCTTGGGTCCCTGCACCCATGTGGGAGACCTGGATGAATCTCCTGGCTCTTAGCTTTGGCTTGGCCCAGTACTCGCTGTTGCAGCCATTTGAGGAGTTGAACCAGTGGATGAGAAGATTCTCTCCCTCTCTCTCTTTTCTCTCTTCTCTCTGTCTTTCCCTCTGTACCTGTAACTTTGCCTTTCAAATAAAAAAAAAAAAGCAAGAGGTGAACTTGATCAGTATTTTTACTGCATTTAAACATAGAAGCTTGTAGAAAGAGTCTCTGATGTAGGGCTGCTTTGCGCTTTCCTGCACCTTATTAAACTTTCTTCTGAAATATGTTCGTTATGCAGTTGCCCTGGGCTGACTTGAAAGAATAGAAATCGAGGGACAATCTGCCATACACAGCAGAGTGGGTTCCTGCAATTTCTTAGAAATCTTAGCATGTTATATATATCATGTTTACAAAGTTCTCTGATTCTTTTGGAAGCAGATAAACTACAGCATAGTTTTCTGCAGAACAAAGCTGACCATCTCTGTCCAACTAAAAAGTGTCTGTATCATGTCCCCGTGGTAATGTGGTCACCTGCGTTTTGCTAATACATCTCTCAATGTACATTTCACTTTTATTAACAAGCAAAATTTTAGAAAAAAAATGTTTTTGCTTTCAGAAAATTTCTGCAGATGTTCTCATTACTTTTAAACAGGTGGACATCTTATGAAATTGTATGCCACATTTATTAGACACTAGTCTTTTAAAATTATCTGGTAAACACATAAAGCATGAGTTGTTCCCCTAATCAAAGTAGGGGAAGGAGAAGGGTCAGAGCAAAGAAGAAAGTGCCACTGGTCTGTGTTAGGTGACACTGTGCCCTGCTTGTCTAATTTGATTACACAGAGCCCCTGAAGCCTCAGGCAAAGCTGATTTTAGCTATAATCAGCTTCTTAACCTTTTGAGAACTAACGTAAACACTACCTACTAGTGGTTAATTATGTTGGTCTGCTGCACACTACAAAGTGCAAAGGTAAGTGTAGAACTACAGCAACACATGTTATGACGAAATTTAACAAGATGACTCAAGGGGATTGCAACAAAAGGCAGTCCTTTGTTTGTCGTAAATTTTATATTAATAGAGACTTATGGGTACTCACAAAATTTCAGCTATAGTTTTCACTTCAGTTTGATCAATAAATGGACATTTATGTACTACTTTTTCCTTTTTTGCTGCCTTACCATTTGTACTTTTCTCTGAAATCTTCTTTTGAATGTGTGTTTCTTTGTGTGTGTTCATAGATTTCTTTCATTTACAGAGTAAACAAAAGTTATTATAGTGTCCACACAAGGAAACTCCTCTTGGTTCACTTTCATACATAGTAAAAATGTATTAGGGGAAGAATGGAATTTCTTTACTGTTAAATGGAATATTATAGCTATATAGGCAAAAGCATAACTTTTTGATTTAACATGGGAGCCCTTGATGCATGAACGTGATGTGCCATATGGGAAATTAATAAGCAAGATGATTTTACTGTCTGTAGGTGGTGTAACTCTGGTGCAGTGATATGACTAATGGGCTAGAGAACCATAAAGATTGACTAATGTACTCATCAAGGCTGTATCTTCAAAGTCATATTTGGTAGGGAAACTCCAGTAGGAACATTCTACTGACTAGGGGTTGCATTGGCCAGGAACTAAATGGAGCCATAAGCCCCAGCCTCTGTTGGCAGGCCTCAGGACCAACACGGTACCTGAAATTTCATGCCCTTTAAAAATCCTGACGAAGAGAATTCATGTTCTGTGGTGACACACATTATAAAGAGTGACACCGTGTAGAATCCACTCAGAATGATGGTGGAGGAGAAGATTCAAACTGTAGATTAACTATGATTCTTTAAATCTGAGACCAGTCGACATCAATAACAGAAGTATGTGCTGTAGCTTGTATTATGCAGTGCAGTTTGTGCTGTGGTTACAGTGAGACGACAACGTCCCTAGAAAGAAGTGGATTTGGAAAGATGGGAGTCACAGGCCTGTCAGAATTTCTGAGACATTGTGGGACATTTTTAGAACAGTATGACAAGCCCCTTTGGCCAAACTTGAATGAAGCTAATCTCGTTCATTAAGGACGTAAACTTATTCGAATAAATGCCACCTAAAAAGAGTTCCAGTGAGTTTGTAGCCACGGATAATGCCCTAGAACACATGAGTCCACATATCCAGTAACTGCACACCTTTGACCTCCTGCAGAATGTTGTATCTGAACTGTATTTTTCTTTTCTGATCAGCTTGTTTAAAGTGTTTAAAACTCTCTGCCACAACAGTCAGAGATACATTTTAGACTAAGTGCTTTTTTTTTAAAGATTTATTTATTTATTTGAAAGTCAGAGTTACACAGAGAGAGGAGAGGTAGAAAGAGAGAGAGAGAGGTCTTTCATCTGATGGTTCACTCCCTAATTGGCTACAACGGCCAGAGCCAGGAGCTTCATCCTGGTCTCCCACATGGGTGCAGGGGCTCAACGAGTTGGGCCATCTTCTACGGCTTTCCCAGGCCATGGCAGAGAGCTGGATCAGAAGTGGAGCAGCCAGGTCTTGAACTGTCGCTCATATGGGATGCCGGCACATCAGGCCGGGGCTTTAACCCGCTGCACCACAGAGCCAGCCCCAAGACTAAGTGCTTTTTTATTTTACGGTGCATGTGGCAGTACTGACAGAAGTTTGTGGAGGAGAGCACTTGGTGTGGTGGTTAAGGTGCCACCCAGCACACCCACAGCCCTTATTGGAGTGCCTGGATTTGAGTCCTGCCTCCACTCCTAATGCTAATGTGCACCCTGGGAGAAAGCACCTGGGTCCGTGCCACTGCCTGGGAAGACCTAGACTGAGTTCCCAGCTCCTGGCTTCAGCCTGGAATGGCCCCAGCTGTTGTGCAAATTTGGGGTATGGACCAGCAGATGGGAGTTCTCTCTGTCTCTTCCCTTCTCTCTGCCTTTCAAATGAATAAATAAGTATTTTAAGTTTGTGGAATATGAAATTAAAAGTATGAGTTTATTTTGGTGCAAAAGAAATCTTTGGGGAGATCTTCTATAATAGGTATGAAGTAAATCCATGTATTTCACAAAATTTTTGCAGCCCCAGTGATTTACTGTCTCCATAGATTTGCCTTTTGTTTTTTTGGTTTTTTTTTTAATTTAATTTTATTTATTTGAAAGGCAGAATTACAGAGAAAGAGAGACAGAGAGACAGAGAGAGAAATAAGGAGATCTTCCATTCCCTGGTTCACTCACCAGATGACTACAGTGGCTGGGGCTGGGCCAGGCCAAACCCAGCAGCCTGGAGCTCCATCTGGGTCTCCCACGTGGGTGCAGGGGCCTAAGTACTTGGGTCATCTTCCACTGCTTTCCCAGGCTCATTAACAGGGAACTTGGTTGGAAGCAGAAAGCCAAAACTCAAACCAGCACCCATCTGGGACACTGGTGTTACAGGTAGCATCTTAAGCCACTGCACTTCAATGCCAGCCCCAAGATTTGCCTTTTCTGCAAACATCATATAGATAGAATCATACAACATGTGTTGTTTTTTCAGTGTCTGGATTTTTTCATTTACAGTAATGCTTGTGAGATTCATCCATATATAGAATTATCTTTAAACTATGTGTATAAGATGTATGAGTACAAACATAAATGAATTTCGTGTTTAGAATTGGATCCCATCCCCAAAATAAAAAATCTCAGTGAGTACATGCAAATACTCTAAAATTTGAAAAAAATCTGAACTCTGAAGTGCACTTTGGATCAGGGATACGCAAGCTGTACCACATTTTGTTTATCCATTTGCCCTGAAAGACATTTAGGTTGCATTTACTTTTTGATTATTGTGCGTCATGTTGTTCACAGGAACATTCACATACAAATCTGTAGACACGTTTTTATTTCTCTTGGGTGTGTACCCAGGAGTTGAATTACTGAGTCATATGCAAAGTTCATGTTTACTTTTTTAAGGAACCGCACAACTATTTTCCAAAATGGCTACACCATTTTACATTCACACTAATGAAGTCTGAGAGTTCCAGTTTCTCCATGTCCTCACCAGTAATCACTAGGGTCAATTTTTGTTGTTGTAGCCATTCTAGTAGATATGTGGTATAATGTCATTGTGATTTTAATTTGTATTTCTGTGATGAGTACTTGAGTATGTTTTCATGTGATTGTTAACCATACAGATATCTTTATTTGGTGAAATTTGTTTATTCTTTCTTGTTTTTATCTGGTTGTTTTTCTTAATATCAGATTCTAGGAGTTCTTTATATCATCTGGATAAAAGTCCTTTACCAGATAAATGAATATGATTTTCGAATGTCTTATTCCAAGCTTTAACTTGTCATTTCTTTTTCTTAATGGTTTAATGGCTTATTTTGAAGAAGAGCAGTATTTTTGTGAGATAAAAATCGTGTAAAGTTTTATTTATTATTATTTTGTTTTATGAGTCAAATTTTGGGTATCATATCTAACCCAAGACTACAGAGTATCTCCTGTGTTTTGTGGGAGAAACTTTATAAGTTCCAGCTCTTACATTTAGTTCTGTGATTCATTTTGAGTATTTTTAAAATATTTATTTATTTGAAACTCAGAGTTACAGAGAGAGAAACAGAAAGAAAGCTTCCATCCGCTGGTTCGCTCCCCAGATGTTTGCAATGGCCAAGGCTGGGCCAGGCCAAAGCCAAGAGCCAAGGAGCTTCCTCCAAGTCTCCGATGTGACCAGCTAGGGCCTAAACACTTGGGTCATCTTCTACTGCTTTTCCCAGGTCATTAGCAAGGAGCTGAATCAGAAGTGGAGCACCAAAACACAAACCAGTGCCCACATTGGGTGCTGGCATTGCAGGCAGTGGCTTTACCTGCTATGCCACAATGCTGGCCCCAAGTTTTTTTTTTGTTTTTTTTTTTTTTTTTTGGTATGGTGCATGATTAGGATCCAGGTTCATTTTTTAGCATGTCTATATAAATTTTTCCAGCTTTGCTATTGAAAGAAATGTCCATATGTCCCATTGAATTGCCCTGAACCTCTCTCAAAAGTCAGCTGACCATAATGTGTCCTTTAATATATATCATATTTCTTTTTTTATTTTGCTTTTTTCATTTCTTACCTTCATTTTCATTAATTTTTAACAGATGCAGCATGATTTGTAGATACAAGTCTAAGAGCATAATAATATTCTCTTCTTCCCTCCTCTTCTCACTCCCTCCCTCCTTGCCACCCTCCTTCTTTCTACCTTTATTTCTTATTTTTTAGTTTTTTTATTTAAGTTGTACAGATTTCATATATTTCATATTTACAGATTTAGGAACAAAGTGGGGCTTCCTCTCCTTCCTGCCAGATCTTATATTTCTATTTTGTTGTTTTATATGTCTGTTTTTGTATTAGTACCATGCTGTTTTGAATACTGTAGCTTTATAGTAAATTTTGAAGGGGAATAAAAGTTCTGTCTTGTTCTTTATTTGAATCATCTTTAATTTCCCTTAGCAATGTTTTTTGTTTTGTCTTGCTGAAGTTCTTTTATTAAATATATTCTTAAGTTTTTATTCTTTTTGATCCTATCGCGAATGTAATTCTTAATTTTATTTTTGAATTGCTATTGCTAGTATAAAAATTAAAAACAATTTTTACATTTTGATTTGCATTCTGTGACCTTGTTAAAACTTGCTTGTTAGTTTTAGAATTTTTCAGAAAGAATCCTTAGGATTTCCTTAATGTAGGACCAGGTTGTCTATGTCCAAAAAGAGTTTATTATCTCTTCCTTCCCACTATGCATGCCACTGATTTTTTTCCTTGCCTTACTGTGCAGACTGTAACCTCCTGTACAATGTTTAATAGACATGGGAAGGGCACCTTTAGAGTCTGATTTTCTTTCCTTGAGAGTTGTTGCTACTACTGGTTTTCTGTTTGTTTTTGGTTTTGTTCTGTTTTTAAAACTTGCCTGGACTTCATCTGCAGAATCTCTCTCCCCTTCAGGGCACACATACTGACATCTCTGAGGATATTTTTAATTCCTCTTTTTATTTTATCTCAGGCTATCTTCCTAGATTTCACTCCCTTGCCTGTACAGCTTAATGATCAACAACGTTTGCACAGTCACCCCTAAGGCTCTGTAGGTGGATCTGTGTGTGAGTTGCAGAGTGGATCCAGATTTGTTAAGTCTGTCCTCTGCTTGCATGTCTGCCTTCCTGCAGTTCTGTGCCAGCACCCGGTTCTCAGAGGGCAGGGATGTGTGAGGGTCCGTCTAGTCCAACCATGGCCTTCTCATACCAGCAGCTCCCTGCTGAACTTCTGGTCTGCCCCTCACCCCAAGCAAGAACACAAACTCAGATGAGCAGGGCCAGGACCTTTTGTGGTGGTTTTCTGTCGAGTTTGCTTTATATGTTGATAACACTCGTGGGTGGCATGTGTTTCTCTCCTTCCACCCCAAATCATGTCCACCTCCTCTAACCACGGTGCTGCAGATTTTCACCACCAGTGATACCCTGGAGCCACTCCTCTGTCTCCCAGGCTGCTCACCACTGATTGCCCCATCTTATCTGCTTCTGCACATTTTCATGAATAGACACTTCTCCATTTGCTGTCTATGTTTGGTTTAAGTGTAGGGTGCCGAAGTGGTTGTACTTGATAAGTTTTTTTTTTAAACTTTTATATATGTTTTGGGGAAAATGACCAGTTTCTTCACTTATCATCACCAGAAGATCTGCCTGGGTTCCTCTTTGTCCAAATCCCTTTCCAAAACAAGATGAGGGTTGAGATAAATAAATACAGAAAAAGATATGATAGAAAAGTAAATGAGAGTAAAAGAAATAGGAAAATAAATTCCTTATGGAGCAATAATAATTTTTAGCTCCTGTGCCAGATGTTCACAGCATGTGTAGGAATAGCAGTTGTCTTGCTTTTGGAAAAGGAAGTTTTACCCTGTCAGAACACACACAACCCAAATCACCCTTGGTGCCAGGCCGCTGAGATGTAAAATAAATAGGAGGGGGGAACGTATGAATGTGACAACAGAAAAAAAAAAAAGGAAGCAGTTGGATCAAAATGCTACCCTGGGATCCTTTTGGTTTCATTTTATTCAGTTTTTTCCCCAAAGGTCAGATTCCAAAATTCGCACAACTTTAGGCTGTAGGAATGCTGTAGAAAATGTGCAGTGATAAAACTGCCAGATTGAAGGTTTCTTAAGTGCTACTGTCCCAAATCACCAGGCATGCTTGAAACCAGTAATTCCTGTCAGAAGAGACACTCTCAGGCTGTGACTTCTATCTGCAGGTGGCAGAGCATATGCTTTAGCACCAAAAAGTGTAAGGTGGCAGAGGGAGGATAGTTAATGGAACCTATTTTTATTTTTAATGTTTTTCCCTTATAGCTGCCTAGTTCAGGTCAAAAGCGGGCTAACTGAAATGTTTGCAGATCTTAGGACTATATTTAAAATAAGGGAAAAAACTCCAAAGAAAGTCATGTCATTTGTTTTTATTTAACCTGTGAATTGAAGTTATTGAACAGTGCCTCTCATAAAAGAAAAATACAGTGGGACCTTATGTAGCTGAAGTCCAGGGAGTAGGTTCTTCTCTTCAAAAGGATTTTCTGGTTAAATTACAGTAAACTGTTTAAACACTACCATCACCTTTGTTTTTTTTTTTCTTATTGCAATCCATTTTCCCAACTTGGAAAATAGCTATGTAAGTGTGGCTAGCAATTTGGTATAGCTAGCAAATATCACTTTACATTTTTTGACTAATATAAGCTCTCAGTGCATGATTCAGAGTTATAATTCTTCACATTAATTGTAGTTAAGACTGTGGCTGCAGAACGGGAGTTACAAACTCAGATCCCAGCTGACTGGTGACATGCAAGCCCAGTATTGTCAGATTTTCCAGTTTTCTCAGGGATGCCAAAAGCTGCATATTTATTTGAAATTTCTCCAGCAAGTGTTGCAACTTTTAAAACCGTTTTATAGGTCAAATAAAACACCAGCCATGGGGTGGGTATTGTGGCACAGTAGGTTAAGCTTCCACTTGGGAACACTCACATCCCATTTCAGAGTCCCAGCAACTCTGCTTTTGATCCAGCTTCCTGCTAAGGCACACGGTGGTCGACAGAAGGTGATGGCTCAAGTACTTGAGTCCCTGCCTCCCGCATGGGAGATCCACATGGAATTCTAGCCTCATGGCTTCAATCTTACCCAGCCCCAGCTATTGAACCAGCGGATAGAATCAATCAGTCCCCCCCCCCCCCCCCGCCTTTCAAATAAATAAATATTTAAAAGCAAACCAACAAAAAACCTAGCGGCTGTCCGGATCAGGCCCATGGCCTGCCAGTCTGTGGATCTAGTGGAGAAGAGCAACCCCAGCCAGGTCTGTGCTGAGGACAGTCTCTGCCTGATTTCTTGTCACGTGTCTCTTGTTCAGAAAAGAATGCATAACATAGTCTCCAGGGATGGACTTCATTGTGTTACCATAGGATTACGAGTTCTGTTGGAAATAGAATGGAATGCCCTGGACTCTATGTCCAAAAACGTTGACTCTGAGGCTAACAACACTGCTTAAGCCCCTCCTATATTACCAGACCCTGATCTAAGCATTTTATATGTATAAACTTATTTAATTGCAGCTTTGCTTTTTAAAAGTTTTTGTTTTGTTGGGTCAATCATTTAACTTCCGTATATCTGTTTTTTCATTTGTGAATATACATATATATGTGAGTATATATATTTACAATGTACACAGTGTGTATGTATATATGATTGAACAGATACTCTCTAAGAACTAACAACCTTTCAGCATAAATATTCTTTCAGCGGGAGAGTATGAGGTTATATTCAGTGAATCAAAAGTAAATTATCAGCTAGACCGTAGTGTTAGTTTACTTGGGTTTATGGCATATTATTCTTTGTAAAAGTAAATGTGTGGACTCTTGAATTCATTTGCATTCCTGTAATAAATACCATGCTATGGAGATTTCAAAGGAGTTGAGAAATATTTTAGTATCCACTCATGATGGGCTTCAAAAAGTACAGCCCCTGACCTGGAAGATCTTGTGACCTCAATGACACAATGCAGCCTGGAAATTAAAAAAAAAATCCTCCCAGTGTTATTGAGGTACAATTGACAAAACCCGTATACCTTCTAGCTGTCCAGTCTAATGAGTTGACCCGTGGGCACAGTGTGCATGGATTACCATGATCAAGCCAATTAACATACCTGGCATATCACATGGTTGCCACTGCTGAGTGTGTGATGAGGATATTTAAGATTCTTAGCAAATATCGCTACCCACAACCACCCTGCTGTAAGTTAGATCCCAGAGCATATTCTTCTTATAGCTGAAAAGTTGTCCCCTTTAAATAATAAAATACAGCATAAAACAAGTATCCAGATGAAGGTTAGACACGCAAGTGCTTTGACTCTTCCCAGAGTAACAGAATGAGTGTGTGCCATGTGCTGTGTGCTGTGTGCACAAAAGGTGCCATCTATCTAGAAAAAGAAGACTGAAATTGGAAGGTGCTCAGGACGCTTTCAAGGTGAAAAATATCTCGAAGTCAGGAAGGAGAACGGTACCATGCCAAAGACGTAGAAGACACATTGCTGTCTTAGAGCTTATAGTGAGAAATTCTGCAGAAAAGTCAATATAACTATTATACATTTTTAACTTTTATTCTTAGAAAGGTAGAGTGCTATAATAAAGGGTGTATCATGATACTACTCTTATAACTGAAGCACAAATACTTAACAGATATAACAGAAACACAAATATAACAGAAACACAAATACTTGATGTGCAGTTGTTATTTTGTTTGTCATTCTCAAATGAGTCTGTGAGGAAAATGTGCATGTACCAAAAAAGGCAAAATGCTAACAATTATTGAATCTCAGAGAAAAGTATATTCATTGTATTCATGAAAGAGGAAAAGAGTATAGAGAAAAAATTAGAAAAAAGAAGTCCTCCAATTAACTTAAAGATCGAAGAGTAAGTTGAGAAATACTTAGAATTTATCGACGATGAAAGCAACAAAAAAATTTGGAGAGAACACTGTGGCATAGTAGGCTAATCCTCTGCCTGTGGCAGCAGTTCAGGTTCCAGCTGCTCCTCTTCCAATCCAGCTCTCTGCTGATGACCTGGGAAAGCAATGGAAGATGGTCCAGGTTCTTGGGCCCCTGCACCCATGTGGAAGACCCAGAAGAGGCTCCAGGCTCCTGGCTTTGGATCGGCCCAGCTCCAGCCATTGCAACCATTTGGGGGGTGAACCAGCTGATGGAAGACCTTTTTCTCTGTCTTCCCCTTTTTCTGTAACTCTGCCTTTCAAAGAAATAAATAAATCTTTTTTTAAAATTTGCTATAGCCAGGTTACTGAACAGAGAAATTCTATTTATTTTTAATTGCTAAAAATTATTTTTAAAATTTAAAACATAATATTCAAATATTCATTATAATGTAAACATGTAATTAGGTACCTTATGAATATTTGCTAAATTTATTTTCGCTTCAGAGTTCCTAGATCTTAAGTGAATCTTGCATTAAAAGCAATAGGCAGGCCGGCGCCGCGGCTCACTAGGCTAATCCTCTGCCTAGAGGCGCCGGCACACCGGGTTCTAGTCCCGGTCGGGGCGCCGGATTCTGTCCCGGTTGCCCCTCTTCCAGGCCAGCCCTCTGCTGTGGCCAGGGAGTGCAGTGGAGGATGGCCCAGGTGCTTGGGCCCTGCACCCCATGGGAGACCAGGAAAAGCACCTGGCTCCTGGCTCCTGCCATCGGATCAGTGCGGTGCGCCGGCCGCAGCGCGCCAGCCGCGGCAGCCATTGGAGGGTGAACCAATGGCAAAGGAAGACCTTTCTCTCTGTCTCTCTCTCTCACTGTCCACTCTGCCTGTCAAAAAAAAAAAAAAAAAGCAATAGGCAGAAAAAAATTGACTATAAACCTTGCTTTTGGATATCATGGAGGATGAATATGGAGCAGTAAATCTTGTATTTTTTGACAGTTTAGTCTCTACATTTCAATATGATTTTGTTGTTTTGTTTTGTTTTGTTTTGTTTTTTGAAAGGCAGAGTTGCAGAGAGGGAGAGGATGAGAGACATGTTCCAGCCACTGGTGAGAGAGAGAGAGAGAGCAATCTTCCATCTGATGGTTCCCTCCCCAGATGGCCGCAGTGGCTGGTGCTGGGTCAGGTTGAAGCCAGGAACCAGGACTCAGCCACACGGATGCAGGGGCCCAAGCACTTGGACCGTCTTCCACTGCTTTCTTAGGCACATCAGCAGGGAGTTGGATCAGAAATGGTGCAGCCAGTATCTGAACTGGTGCTCTTGTGGGATGTGGGGCATCCAGGCAGCGGTCCAGCCTGCTGTGCCACAACACCAGCCCCTTGTTGACATTTCTAAGCAAGGTAGAGTTGTGTAGCCTCTAGCTGGATTTTGAGCAAAGTTTATTCCCCTATGTTTCCTTGTCTTATTTTGCCAGAATTATAAATATGTACTTATGAGAATGTTTATAGCAATTAACATGGCTTAATCAAACACACATAGAAGTGTCAGAAGTTTAAAAATGAGTACCTAAGATAATATCCAATTTGGGGGGCCAGAATTGTGGCATAGGAGGTTAACCTTCAGCCTAAAACACCAACAACCCATATTGGTGTCAGTTCAATTCCCAGCTGTTCCACTTGCAATCCAGTTCCCAGATAATGTGCCTGGGAGAGCAGCAGAAGATGGCCCAAGTACTTGCACCACATGGAAGACCTGGAAAAAGCTCTAGGCTCCTGGCATCAGCCTGGCCAGCTCTGGCCATTGTGGCCATTTGGATGGAAGATCTCTCTCTCCCTTCTCTTTCTCTTCCTCTTCCTCTTCCTCTTCCTCTCTCTCTCTCTCTCTCTCTCCTTCCTCTCTCTGAAACTTCACCTTCAAATAAATTTAAAAAAATAAAAAATCCAAGTTGGTTTCATTAATATCTTTCTTCTCCAGAATTATAAGTAATATAAAATGGGAAAGAATTCTAACCGTAATTTTTATTTAGTAAAATTCACATAATGTAAAATGTATCATAGTAACCATTTTAAAGTGTACAATTCAGTGATTTCTAGTACATTCACAGAGTTGTATAGCTGTCACACCTGTTTTATTCCAGCACATTTTCATCCCTCCAAAAAGAACTCTCTACCCATTAAGCAGGCAGTCTCCATTCCTCCTTCACCTGGCCAGCCCCTGGGCGCTTCGTGTTTCTGTGCATTTGCTAATCTGGACATTTCATATGAATGGAATCATACAACGTGCAGTTTCTTGTGACTGGCTTCTTTCATTTAGCATAATGTTCTTGAGATTCATCCATGTTATGGTATGTATCAATTCTTCATTACTTCCTATTGCTAGATAATATTATGTTGTATGAATATTCCACCTTTTGTTTGTCCATTCATCTGTTGAAAGGCATTTGGGTTGTTTTCACTGTTGGGCAATTAAGAATTGTGCTGCTGTGAACATTGATGTTCGAGCTTTGGTTGACCATTTGTTTTAACTTCTGTTGGTCACATAGCTAGGAGTAGAATTGCTGTTCATAAAGTAATTGTATGTCTGTCTTTTTTGGTGATCACCAAACTTTTTAATGTAAGGTATTAAGGCTAGTTTAAGGGGTAAATGAGCTTATAAGCTGAAAATTTCCAAACCCTCCACCCCACCCCCATCTAACATTTAGCAAATAATCTCAGCTAAAAAGTTATCTGAGTTCAGTTCTCTCTTCTGATTTTCCTGAGTGTTTTTCTACAGAGTTTTCATTGGAAGGCTTTCATTCTGTTTCCTGACCAACACTTGCCTAATTGTAATTTCAGGTTGGGTGTTACGCTAGAGGTTAAGGTGCCCATGTGCAATGTAGGAATGCCTTCCTGTGGGGCCTAGCTCCAGCTGCTGTCTCTGGCTTTCTGCTGATGCAGACCCCGGGAGGCAGCAGTGGTGTCGTGTAGTGGTTCCTGCCACCCACAATGAAGACCTGGATTGAGTTCCTGGCTTCTGGCTGCAGCCCTAGTCCAGCCCCAGCTGCTGTGGGCATTTGGGGAATAAAGCTGCGAATGGGAGCGCTGCCTCTCTGCCTTTCAAATAAATAAATAACTTGTTTTTTTAAAGTATGAGTTTATTTTGGTGCAAAAACATTTTTTTTCATGACATGGAAGATGTATATAATAAAAATATATGCTTAAAAATTTTTACACAAGAATAAGCTTATATTTTTAATTCCATTTTCCACAAACTTTTTAAAGTACCCTCATATGCATGTTTATGTGTGTCTACATATGTATGAACATATATAAACACTCACACGGAGACACACATTCGTTTTCCAACTTTTTGTCTTCAGTTGAAGAAGACAAATGTTTTACCCTACAATTTAGAAACATAATATCAGGAAATTTCAGACTTTCATGTGATGTGCCTTAAAATAGTTATAAATTAGGGAGGTGTCTTCCAAGTTTTCAATAACTATGTTTTAAATTTGCTCGTGTGTCCCTGAAAAAAGATCAACAAATCTCCATTAGAATCTGTGCCAAAATATTTCTCAACAACTGCCAGCCCTCTATATTTAAAATGTTTGTACCATTAAAATTTCTGGGAAGTTTAAGAATTTCTAGAGAAATTAAAATATTGGGCCTTTTTAAATACTAAATGGTTTACATATGTATATGCTTTGAGATTTTGGCCTATGGTTGGCTTCCCCCATGGAGCTGAAATATTTTGTACCTGGAATTAAGCCAAATCTCCGACTTGCATGCATTTAACTTGTGTTGCATACATCCAAGTCCTGGCATTTGAATGGTCTTTTTCCTTCATCTGAATACTTTCTAACTTGAGGGAAAATAATACTTTCCATTTTAAACTTGCCATTCTCCCCTCGTTCCCCTCTTCACCCATAAGCAGATGTCTTCCTGCTGTGTGCCTGCCGTCCTGTGAGCAAGCAGTCGTGTGAGCAGGTGCTAACTCAGGAGGCTTACCATGAAATACCTGGAACCTGGGGGATCCATGGCAGAGCCACAGGGACTAGAATAAACCCTTTTGATTCTGTGTTGGATTAGTAGGTTCATTTATGCAGAGGGGAATCATAGCTTTTCTCATGTGCTCAAAAGCCTGTACGGTTCCCCCCAAAAGTAAAGGTCAGGTGCATCCGACAGTAGTCTGGAGAGCAAACAGGACGCACGTCCTGTGATCCCACCACCACACTGCACAGTGTGTGGTTCAGTCATAAAGTATCTCAGCCAGCTTTTCCCCTGAAGGGTAAGCAGTGCCTAGGGAGGAAGCACAGAGTCAGTGATGCCGGCCGGGGTTGTAAGTCCACTGCAAGTCCCACTGCACACGTGGGCAGAAATAATAAAAGAACCTTTTTCTGCTGTTTGCATCCTGGCCTTTACCATCATCTCCTACAGTTTTAGAGATAAAAACAAACCTTTCAGAGAACTCCTCCTTCTCTTTAATGTCATGTTGATCTTCAGTCAAATCCACCTAGCAGGTGGCCTTCACCTTCCTTGAAGCTATTTGGTGGGCATCCATACAATAAAATGCCTCTGTGAAAGGGCTGGCTCAGCTTATTGCCTCGGGAGGGGCCTTAAGATCTCATCCAGAGTGCACTAGCCTTGCAGCACCGGAGCAGCTGATAGACTTGAGGAGTCTAGGTAGATGAATGGATGGAGCTGCCTTGGGAGAGACCCATTTTCAAGGGCTGACTGCGAGTAGGTGCTTAGGAAACTGAAGGTGGTTCTGAGGAGGGGATAAGGGAGTGTGGGAATGAGGCACTGAGGGCATTAGACCCCTTACAGGCATTAGAATAGCCGGGGGTGAGGGGGTGCTTGAGGAAAGCAATGCCCTTACCCTTGCTCAAGCATGATACCGCCTGCCACGCTCAGGCCACTGGTAATTGGGTAGAGATCTTCTTCAGTAGACAGAGTACATGTTGCACAGTGTGTTCACAGCTGTCAGCTCTTGGAAACACTTTCGCCTTCCTTTGTGCCTCCTTTCGAATTCTCCAAACCACTTGTGGTCCCACATAAGTCTCTGAATGCCCTTTTCAGCTTGTCTGAATTGTAGCCTTTATAAACAGACTCCAGTTCCATCAGCCTATTCACAGAGAGTGTTAAGAAAAAAGAATAGCGCTGAGGAGCGGTAACGTTGGGTAGCTATTTTTTTCACTAATATGTGAAGAAGGGCACTGATAGTGCCTGCACGTCAGCTGGGTCTTGTTACTCCTCACAGCTCATCTTTGTAGTTAGTGTTATGACCTTTTTTTTTTTTTTTTTAAGATGAGTGAACCAAGGTTCATGCAGGTGCTAAGCAGGAGGGTTGGGATTCTCACCCAGGCTGATGGTTACAAACCTCACCACTTCCCTGACACTCACCAGAAAGCAGCAGCTGCCACCACAGCGGCAGATCTGGAAGGTCAGCGGGGCATCAGCCTTGGGAAAGAGGGCCAGGAACTTCTCTTCCAGTTACAGTGCATCCTTGCAAATGTAGTGTGTGTGTATAGAGCAATGTGAGGGAAAGCAAAAAGACTCAGAAGAGGCCACAGTCCCTGCAGATTTACAAGCCCTTGAAGGGCCATAAGGGATGCTTAGAAAAGAAATTAAATAAGCAGCTGTAAGTAGGGAATGTTTAATTTCCATTTTACTCAAACTGTTGTTATTTCTCTTTATTCCAATGCAATATCCCAAGTTAAAAATGAGAATTAATTGTAATTTTAATATGGTATAAGGTAGAGCAAACAAAAATATCCATGGACTTCAACAAAAGTAGGTATAAGAGACATGATTCCAGATGTCCTTTGATATCTAGGAGTCTACAAGAGTGAAAGGAATGTGTTAGGAAGGAAGCCTTGTGACACAAGGTTGAAAGCTAAGAGAATCAGTCCTAACCTCCACTCTACCCCAGCCCAACCCAGCCGTTTACTCCACTGTTGCTTCTAGCTCCTTCCTTCATTCATTTATTCAAAAAATATTTATTAGGTCCTCCTGCTTTTCAGACTCAAGGGATTTGGCAGTGAAAGCAGTAAACAGTGTTCTTGACTAGGACATAAGTTTTAGAAGAGAAAATAGTTAATAAATAGGAAGAAAAGAATATGGATAGATGGGTGATAGTTATTTAGATAAAAACACTAGAGGTGTTAGGATAAAAACCAAGATGGCTCAGTGCTGAAAGTGGGCCTGATGGGACACAGGCGGCATAGTGGTAGGTTTCATAAAGAGTGGCCAGGAGCCCTCAGCCCCTTGGGTTGTCATTGCACCTTCTGAGTCTCAGTCTGTTTGTAATCAAAGGAGAGTGTTTCCAGATGATCACCAAACAGCTGTAAAATTCTGTGCTTTCTTTAAGGGACAAATAATCTTTTTTTTTTTTTTTTGGATCTAAGAGGCAGAGAGAGCTCTCAACCACTGGTCCACTCCCCAGACTCCCTCAACTGCTAGGGCTGAGCCAAGCCAAATTCAGGAGCCAGGAACTCAATCCAAGTCTCTCACGTGGGGAGCAGGGACCCAACCGCCTGCTTCACCAGCCATCACCTGCTTCACCAGCAGGAAGCTGGCCACACACCAGAAAGAAGCTGGGATTGGGCACAGAGCCAGGACCCAAACAAACCCAGGCACTTCAATTTGGAATGTGGGAATCTAACTGGCACCCTACCTGTTGGCCAGATGCCCACTCCCAAATAATCTTTGTATGTATAAATTATAGTCTTTATTATCCATCGATCTCAAAATGCAATAAGAATGTTCACTGATTCTCAGGGTTAATTCCATTTTACATTTGGGGAATTTAAACTGAAAATAAAATTCCTTCCCAAAGGTTGCATAATAGTGGAAGAAGGATTAAAGCTCCCAAATCCTGGCACTGTTAGTCCAAAAAGTCCAGCCCTCACTGTGGGGTGTAATGAAAAGTGGAATTGAAATGTCAAAGCAGTTCAAAGTAGATTATAGATGTGTAAGCTATGATAGACTAAAATGTTTACAAATAAGGAATTGGATAAGTATATCCCACAGCACTCATTAATGGCAGGCAAGTAAACCATGTGATGTTTTAAGCCAGTAAAATAGCAAGTCCCCCTCCCAAAAAAAATCTATAATTTTAATCAAAAGTTCGTTTCAGTCATTGAAATTCTGTTATTGCTGCTTACAAACATTAAAGTCAATCAAAACATCAGTAGCTTTGCAAGATCAATATTTTTAATATGTTTGCATTGCAGTGCTGCAGGTTTTTGGCTAATGGATCGCACCCATATTGATTTCCATGGGAAATGTTAGTCTGATACTGAAATAATTAAAAAAAAAACAGGGATTATTGGTTTGGAATTTTGAAGCAGATAGAAGTATAAAAATTGGTTATTGACTAAATTGCTTGGGGTGAATGAACCTTGGACACTAGCAATAAACTTGTAGCACTCAGTCATTACTGAATAGTACCCTAGTCCCTTAAACCAAAAAAAAATCAATCAATAACCTATTATAACAATGCAAATTGTGGTGAAATGAAATAGTAGGAATGTGAAAATCATATTTTATCAAAATAAATATTAATAAGTATATGTATAGGCACATTGAAAACCTCTGCTTAAACATGGTAGCTGATTTTGACTTTGAGATTCATGCTGAAGATAGTTTGAGTAGCTTTTTTAAAGAGATAAAATGCTGTAAGATAACAGCAAAAGGAAGCATACAGTTATTCTATGAACAGTAATGAAAGTGCAAACACTGTAGCTTGGCAAACCACAGATTCTGTTATTCTGATTCAGAGCAAGAGACAATTGTTACTCTGTTCTCAAAGAATAGGAAAAATGTATGCAAGCATTAGATTAGATACAGACACATTCCCCACAATATGAATCTAGTGCATATTGCATTGCTCTTGCTTTTCAGCCTTTGCTTATTAGGAGAGCCATTTTTTCATCTAGAAAGTTTACTGTGTGTTGTCATTTGGTTACTCTTATAAATTTATTTATGAATTCTTTTTCAGAGGCAGTCTAGAGTTTTAGAGTTTTTTAAATGTTTCAATGTAAGTTCCGCCTAGGATTCATATTTTGTTACATATTTTTATTTACTACATTTTTTAAATTGGATATATTTTTACACGATTTGGAAATATTTAGCTGCTTTGAGGGTAAAGAGGGATTAAGTTATAAAGTAAATTATTAACCACACTGTTGCATTTTGTTGCTGATAAGCCTGGTCAATATTTTCTTTTCACAATAAGTTGGGCTCCCTATATAAATAGAAAATTGATCATAATTCCTCCTGCTGCATGAGATGGCAACACTCATGCAATAGCATTGGAAGTCCCTTTCAATTTAGTGTTAACTTTGATCACCATTTTTGTCAAATTTCTTTCATCCTATTTTGAATTCTTATCTTCTATCCTTATACATAGCATTACCCCGAATTCGATTGGTAAGATTAGTTTTTTCCTATCATGTTTGAGATTTACACCTGGATCTGACTTTTCTGAAACATTCTGTGTCTCCTCCATCAGTTAATCAGTTAGGACATTCTGTTTTGATGGATCCAGCTTTCAGAATGATGTATGAGACAGGAGACTTCACCATTATCTACTGTTAGGTACATCAGACCTGAAAGTAACCAAGTTGTATAAGCAAAGAAATATGCATGTAACTTGTGTAAATATTCATACAATTTTTGCTAAATCATTCAATGGTTTTCTGCTATGGATACCACTAGAAGAGGATCTGTGGTCTTAAAAATGATAGGATTCTGGCCGGTGCCGCGGCTCACTAGGCTAATCCTCCGCCTTGAAGCGCCGGCACACCGGGTTCTAGTCCCGGTCGGGGCGCCAGATTCTGTCCCGGTTGCCCCTCTTCCAGGCCAGCTCTCTGCTGTGGCCAGGGAGTGCAGTGGAGGATGGCCCAAGTACTTGGGCCCTGCACCCCATGGGAGACCAGGAGACGTACATGGCTCCTGCCATCGGATCAGCGCGCTGCGCCGGCCGCAGTGCGCCGGCTGCAGTGCGCCAGCCGCAGCGCGCCAGCCACGGCAGCCATTGGAGGGTGAACCAACGGCAAAGGAAGACCTTTCTCTGTCTGTCTTTCTCACTGTCCACTCTTCCTGTCAAAAAAAAAAAAAAAAAGATAGGATTCTAGTTCCCTTTCCTACTATTTCAGAATTTTCATATACAATTGCTCCTCGTATTATTTTTGGCTTTCCAAGAATTCCATCTGGAATTTATGTCACTTATCATGGTCAGAAATGCTGTTTCCTCAACAGATAGAATTTGTGCAGTCCCCAGCTAGGATTTCCATTTGTCTATCTGGTCAAGGAGCTGGGCATGATGAAGTGGGGAATCATCAGCTCTTCGATGTCCGGCAGAATGAAAGTATAGCTTTCCCAGACTGCACACCCACATGTCTCTCTGCTCCGATCCCATCAAGATTCCTTTCATCTAGGTCACCAGTGCCGTTTCCAGTCAGGATGGTTGTCATGTGACACCTCTCTCATAGCTTGGATGAAATCATGTAGCTGTAACTCAGTCCAGAACATTCCTGGTATCTTTACTGGCAGTCCCAGCAAAACCCAAGATGATGTCCTTCTGCGAAGTGTGGTCCGAGAGCAGGGCTGAGGCTGAAGAGCAGGGCAGGTTTGTAAAACTCATGTACAGCCCTGGACACTTGCCGAAACCTGTTACATTCAATAGACAGCAGTTAGATTACCTGACAGGTAGTTCTTTACTCATTGACAATGTCAGAAAATAGGGCAGAGAGAATAGCAAAGAGCTGCTCCTAGTACAATCTTTTTATAACAGTGGTTAATGTCAAACATTTCTACCGCAGTCTGAAGATGATTTGATTTTAATTTGTAGACAAAAACAGACCTTTGTACTCTGGGTCATTCTTTAAAAAAAAAAAATCTCCATCTGGAATCAGACAATTCAGGTAGTCTATACCAAGCTTTGTCTTGAAACAGCTGCAAAATACCTAAAGGTCTTTATTTATCATCAAATTATTACACCTGCATGTGACTCCTAGATTGTGTAAAAGACAGTGGTTGAAATCAGCCCAGGGGTGAACATTTGGCACAGTAGTTAAGAAACCATTGGGATGCCCACATATGGAGTGCCTGGACTGAAGTCTTAGCTCCACTCCTGCTCCCTGTCCTACTAATGTGCACCTTGGAGATAGCACGTGATGGCTCAAGTAGCTGAGTCCCTGCCACCCTTGTAGAGATATGACTTGAGTTCTAGACTTCAGCCTGGCCCCACTCTTACTGTTGCAGGCGTTTGAGAAATGAACCAGTAGATGAATGCAAGTCCCTCCCTCCCTCCCTCCCTCTCCTCCCTCTCCTCCCTCTCTTCCCTCTCCTCCTCCTCCTCCTCCTATTCCTCCTCCTCCTCCTCCTTCTTCTCTCTCTCTCTCTCTCCTTTTCAAATAAATTAAATAAATAAATTGGGGGAAAAGGACACAGGATCTGGAAGCATAGTGCCCAAGTTTGTACCCTTTCTCTGCCGTTTTTCTGTCTCTGTGACCTTGGACAAATTGCCTAACCTCTCTCTGCTTCCATTCCTTCATTTGCCAACTGAAAATAATAGCAGAGCTTATCTCATAGGATGTTGTGAGGCTTAAATACATGTGCTGCATTTATTACTTGTTTCTGTATACAATCTGTTCTGGCATCTATGCTGTTGGGAAGAGGAATAAAAGACTTTAATGTTTAGTAACGCTCTTAAATCCTCTGCATTCTGGGAGAGCTCTCCCCATCTTCTGCCCCCGTGGCACCCTGCACCAGCCCTACCATACTGTACATTACTGTTCTGTGTCTGTTTACACATGGCTCCCACCTGCATTGTCTGTAAGCTTCATAAGGACAAAAACCGTGACTATTTTATCATTGTTTCAGGGCCTAGTGCCTTCTGTATACTCAGTGCATACATGAATGCCAGATGAATGTCTAACAATATCATAGATGAACTCTCACAAGTACTGGAATATCCATCTGTAGAATTTTGTTTCCTGTTACTTCCTGGTGTTGGCAGAGACCAACATGTGGTGAATGGCTTCTTTCAGCCTCTGCCCAGAATGTGCCAACCTTTAACATCCTCAGCCTTACCCATCCTTTCCTTCAAGTCTTTATACAGACGGACGCTTCCTCCTCAGTGAGCCCTCTCCTGACTCCCTCTTTGAAAACTGCGTCTCTGTCCTGTCTGCTCTCTGTTCTGTTTCATCTTCCTGTAGCGTTTGGACAGTCTTCCCCCTCTGTAGGTTTCAGTTATTTGTTGTATTGATTTGCTGTTGACCTCCCCTGCACCACACTGGAACATCAGCTCTGTCAGTGTTGCGCATGGTTATTTCTCTAGCACCTGGAACAAAGCCTGGCACTGGGAGGCAGCTACTTTTATGATATCTGTTGAATTAATTAAAAAATTTAATGCACTGAGAATGCCAGTTGGGAAGTAACTGGAAGCAAAATTACTCTTCAAGGATAGTCAACCAAAAGTTAGAAACAAGAAAATTTGGGCTCGTCTTGAGAGCGATCATACATAATTTTTTACTATGCTAAAGGTATAAACTTCAACTTCCTTGAGCTCTTTAACCCAGCCTCCATATTCTGAAAATCGTTCCTTTTTAAAAATTTGAGAGGCAGAGAAATACAAAGAGCGAGAAAAGGCAGAGAACTCCCATCTGCTGATTCACTCCTCAGATACCCTCAGTGCCCAGTGTGCACAAGGCGGAAGCCAGGAATCCAACACTGTTCACCCACATGGATGACGGCAACTCTTTTTTGAGCCATCACCTTTGCCTCCCAGGGTCTGCAGCAGCGGGAAGCTGAAATCAGGAACCGGGGCTGGGAATTCACCGCAGAGGCTCTGATAGAAGCATCCTAAATGGTGTCTTCAACTGCTAGGCCAAATGCCTACTCTCTGAAAACAACTATTACCAGAATATTCTCCCAAGGGTTGTTTGGAGGCGTCCATTGTAAATTTTTTGATAAAATGATATATGTCTGAGATTGTATTTTTTAAATTATATAGTATCCTAATGTTAGAGGCATTGATTTTAAGGTTAAACTCTAAAGCGACTATTTCTTTAAATATGTGGATATGAACTTTCCATAGAGCATTAATGCAGAATCTCTGCAAGATTTTAATTAAGAATAATTAAAAAATCTATATTAAAATATGTTTTATTCTGCCAGCTTAGTAGGGGTTTTTATTTCAATAAAATTTTTATTTTCTTCTATGTTACAGCATAAAATGCTGCACTGTGCTAGTATCAGCTGGGAAAATGTCGGGTGCGAAGTAGGAAGAAACAATGTAATTTATAAATTAATTCCCCACATTATGTTTGTTAAATTTTTTTCATTAAGATTAAACTTCATTTCAATGGATAATTGTTTAAATTAATTATGAAGAGTCACACAAATACAAAAATGAAAAAGAAAATTATATAGGAGGTAAAGAGGAGTTGTACGAGGAGCAATGTAAAAAATATAAAGGCTCAGGTCAGGATCAGACCTGAAGTGAAATTTAGTTTGCCATTCTGTTTGTAGGGTTGTGCAGCTGTTTAAGTAATGAGGTAAAAAAATAAATAAATAAAATTAAGTAAGTTTATATTAAGAAGGAAAGTTTAAACAAAATAGTTCAGGAAGATAAATGATTGGTTACTGAGTGGGGTGGGTCAAGAAAGGCAGATCCTATACAGTGTAACAGGTAATGCCCAAGTGTTCCTAAAAGGGAGAGACACAGAAAGTATAAAAACCTGAGGGGAAAAGCAAAGAAATGACAAAAGTAGTAGTTATTGGTTGGGAAGAGATGGAACTATCCTATGATAAAATATTTGAGAGGAAGACAGATGTGAAGAAAAATGAAAAGTAGATACAAGTGAAAATAGAGGGGTGGACTACCCTTTTGCTCACCATAGCAGGTGACTGGACTTCTCTAGTTTCTTGTCTAAACTTGTGTTTTTAACCAAAAAAAGTAATGTGCATGACGGACCTTCAAGCATTTTTTATTCGTTCTTTCCTACCAAAAAAAAAAAAAAAAAAAAAAACTCCTTTCTCTCACCACTGCATTCCCCATATTAGTTTCTCTATGGCTAATAGTAGAGTGTAATCATTATATAGGGTGAGTAATGTATTGGATCAATAACATCTTTATCCATGCGATAGTAAAATAATTCAAGTAGATAGGCATAAGAATCACATGGGAGCTATTGGTATAAGTAAGAAAGAATGATTCTAATCATCACATCCCACAAGGCATTCAGGAACTAAGGAGAGTAGGGCCATTAGCCTAAGCATTGAAAGAGTGCTAGTGTTTAAAGATTCGTAGAAGGGAATATGAATATTTTAACTAGCGCTGTCAACATGACCAAGGGCTTAAAAGTATAGAATGTGTGACATGGACATATATAATAACAAAAAGGAGTTTGACAGACACATCACTGGTATGACTAGAAAAGAGAAAAACAAGTGTGAATGAGATGACAGAGAATACAGGGGGTCTTCAAAGGGCTCATGGAAAATGCATATTATGAAAAACCCATGTGTGATTTGAAACATTTTTTGCACCAGAATACATTTATCTTGTAATTCTATTTTTTCATGAACTTTTTGAGATCCCATATATAGGTTAAGGAATTTGTATTTTATTTTTACATCCAAAGATTTAAAAGTTTTTGGTTTTTTTTAAAAGATTTATTTGTTTTTATTTGAAAGTCAGAGTTACACAGAGAGGAGAGGCAGAGAGAGAGAGGTCTTCCATTCGATGGTTCACTTCCCTGTTGGCGACAAAGGCTGGAGCTGCGCTGATCCAAAGCCGATCAGGAGCTTCCTCTGGGTCTCCCACATGGCTGCATGGGTGCAAGGACTTGGGCCATCTTCCACTGCTTTCCCAGGCCATAGCAGAGAGCAGCCGGGACTAGAACCAGAGCCCATATGGGATGCCGGCACTTCAAGCCAGGGCGTTAACCCGCTGCGCCACAGTGCCGGCCCCATGATTAAAACATTTTTAAGGGAGGAAGCAAATTATCTGAGCCTATACTTCAGGAAAAAAAAGAAATGATCTGGCATTTATGAGTAAAACATATTGGAAGGGAAGGCTGAAGGTTATAGTCCCTGAAAAAGGTAGTAAAGCCTAAATACTGGTTAAGCGTGAACAAGAAGAAAGTGGGTGCAGGCTAAGGGCCACACAGACCTACGATCCATGTCACTTGGCCATGAGAGTCAGCTGAAGTTTATTTTTCAAATAGGACAGGGTATTTTATTCTATTTTTTTGGCGGAGGAGGGCATCTTGTTTTTTGTTTGTTGTAGAATCTCTGAAAGAACAGGACACACAGGTTAGGAAAGTTTGAATGGAGACTCAGGAAGGATTTTGTGCATGGTGCATGCCCAGTCAAGATGCTGCTGTGTCTTTCAGCCCCTGTTCACTGGGGTGATGATGTGACCAGTTGTGACACCTCTATCTCATATCAGAGTACCTGTGTTCAACACCCGGCTCCAGCTTCCTGCTAATGCAGACCCTGGGAGGCAGTAATGACGGCTCAAGTGATTTGATGTCCACCACCGATGTGGGAGACCTGAATTGAATTCCCAGCTCCTACTTCAGCCCAGCCTACTCCTGACATTTAAAGGCATTTGGGGAGCTAACCAGTGGATGGGAGCTCTCTGTCAACATCTCTGTTTCTCTTTCTTCCTCTCCTTTACCCTCTCCACTGGGCACTGGAGAGGTTGCTCGAGAGGAAAGCATAGAAATTGAGATTTGTGATTGAATTCCTTGCATGAAAACTTTATATTCTTTTTCACTTATTTGAGGATTTCAATTAAACTTGCCCTCTTCTAGGATTACCAAACCTTTATTTTTTTTAATTATCTTATTTCTTGTTCCATTAGCTTTTTCTTTTTTAAAAATTTATTTATTTATTTGAAAGGCAGAGTTACAAAGAGGCAGAGAGGGCAGAGAGAGAGAGAGAAGTCTTCCATCTGCTGGTTCACTCCCTGGCCAGAGCTGGGCCAATCTGAAGCCAGGAGCCAGGAGCTTCTTCTGGGTCTCCCACGCAGGTGCAGGGGCCCAGGTATTTGGGCTATCTTTCACTCTTTCCCAGGCCATAGCAGACAGAATGATTAGAAGTGAAGCAGCCAAGCTTCAAACAGATGCCCATATGGGATGCGGCACTGCAGGCAGAGGCTTAGCCCACTATGCCACAGCACCAGTCCCCTGGATACATTTCCAAAGGATGTAAAGTCAGTATATTGAAGAGATATTCACAAGCCCATGTTCACTGCAGCACTGTTCACAATAGCCAAAATAGGGAATCATCCTAAGTGTTCATTAACAGAAGAATGGGTAAAGAAAATGTAAGTAAACACATGGAATTCTGTTCAGCCACAATAAAGAAGGAAATCCTGTCATGTGCAGCAACGTAGATAGACTTGGAAGACATTATATTCAGAGAAATAAGCAAGGCATAGAAAGAACAGTAGGATACCTGCATTCACCTGCTAAATTGGAGGTGTCTTAGATATCTGTGTGGAGACACCAAGAAGGCAGCTGGATGTAAATCTGGAGTTGAGGAAAAATGTCAGTGCTAAAGATATAACTTTAGGATGGACATGTCAATAGATGGCACTTAGAACTCTGGAACTTTATGGTATGATCAGAAAGAAAATATCCAAGGAGGAGAGAGGAGACTTAGGGGCATTCAAACTTTAGACACCAGCCAGTGGAGCAGGCCACAGCAAAGCGAGTATAGAAAACCAGGAGCTGGTAGCCACCTTCTGTGGAATCGTAAAAAGTTGAATTCAGGGGCCGGTGCTGTGGCGTAGTGGGTAAAACTGCTGCCTGCAATGCCGGCATGCCATATGGGCACCTGTTTGAATCCTGGCTGCTCCACTTCCAATCCAACTCTCTGCTATGGCCTAGAAAAGCAGTGGAAGATGACCCAAGTCCCTGGGCCCCTGCACCCATGTGGGAGACCTGGAAGAAGCTCCTGGCTCTGGATCCACTCAGCTGCAGATGTTGCAGCCATTTGGGTAGTGAACCAGAGGATGGAAAACTCTCTCTCTCTCTCTCCCTCTCCCTCTCTCTCTCTCTCTCTCTTTCTCTGCCTCTGTGTAACTCTGAATTTCAACCAAAATAAATAAATCTTAAAAAAAAACTCTGTATTAAAAATGTTGAATTCATTGAAGGAAAGAGCAGAATGGGGGTTACCAGAGGCTGGGAGAGACGTTGGTCGGTAGGGTCATAAGCATTAGACATGAGGTGTTCTATTGCACAGCAAGACAACTACAGTTAGTAATGATGCATTGTATATTTCAAAATAGCTCAAAGAACGTTAAATGATCTCCCCACAAAAAAATGGTGAATGTTTGAGGCTATGAATATGCTTATTACCCTGATTTGATCATTCCATAATATATACTGTGTATACATCACATTTTACCTCATAAATACATGCAATTATTATTGGCCAATTGAAAATAAATGCTGAAAAATAATAATGTACTATATTCTTGAAAGTCACCATGAGTGTATATTTTACTTTATTGTTTTTAATTTTTTATTCATCTGAGAGAGATAGAGACCTCCCCAAATGCCTGCAATAGTTGAGACTGAACCATGTTGAAGCCAGGAGCCAGGAACTCAATGTGGGTTTCTCACATGGATGGCAAGGGCACAACTACTTGAACCATCACCTGCTACCTCCTGGAGCATGCATTAAAATGAAGCTGGATTCAGAAGTGGAATCAGGATTCAAATCCAGGCACTCCAGTTTGGACTACAGGCATCCCAACCAATGTCTTAATCACTAAGCCAAATGTCTGCTCCCAGAGAGTGGGTTTGTTTTTGTTTTCATTTTTATTAATTCCTTTTTTTTTTTTTTTTTTTTTGAAAGACAGAAAGATCTTTCATCTGCTGGTTCACTCCCCAAATGGTTTCAACAACAGGGTTGGGTCAAGCCAAAGCCAGGAGCCTGGAACTCAATCCAGGTTTCCCACACAGTTGCTGGGGGCCCAGCTACTGAAACCATCACTTGCTGCCTCCCAGGGTGTGCGTAGCAGGAAGGTGGAATTGAGAATAAACCAGGACTCAAACCCAGTCACTCCAGTTTGTTGTTCAGGCACCCCACCCAGCACCTCAGCCACTGTGCCAAACTCCTGCTCCCAAAGTAGATTTTAATGTTTTCGCTACTAAAAATTGATCAGTATGTAATGGATATATTAATTAGCCTCATTTAATCATTCCACAATGTATACATATATCAAAACATCACATTGTACCCCATAAATACTCATATGTACAATTAAAAGGAAGAAAACAAAATGGCTATGGAGTAAAAGGAGAGATTTTACAACTAGAAGAAAAAGAAGACTCATAGGAGGTTTTGAATTACTTGTTTAATCAAAGAGACTTGAATGGCTGCAAACAGTGACTGAGAATATGAAGACTCAAAGGAGAACTGGGTTATAGGATGGAGATGCCTTTGAAAGTAAGGCAGGATTTGATCCAGTGCTCAATTTGGGGGACAAATTGCCTTTTGAGAGAAGGACACGTTTAATGCTGGCAGCTCTTCCAGCTTAGTGGTGAAAAGTGAAAGGATTCCCTTCTGATGAATTTGGATTTTGTTCTGAAGTAGGAGAACAGTTCATATGCTCAAGAAGAAGAAATTGCAATTAAAAATGGGAGAATGCAAGATAGACAGTTTTGCAAATGAAAATGTCTGTATTTTTTTATTAAAAAATAATCATTCTCTGAAAAATTCAATGAAAAGAAATTAAAATTCCCAGTCATACCACCCCTGAGGAATAACCTGTTTTTGTCAGCAGTGTACACAGACTTCCAGATTTCTATATGTATTATAAACACATATTCAACATAGGTAGTATTATATGCACATGTGCATATTATTCTATAACTTGATTTTCTCTTTGTTGTTTTCTTCCAAATATAAAAATAGATTATAGAATACAATAATTTTAGAATTTGGCCGCGCCGCGGCTCACTAGGCTAATCCTCCACCTTGCGGCGCCGGCACCCCGGGTTCTAGTCCTGATCAGGGCACCGGATTCTGTCCCGGTTGCCCCTCTTCCAGGCCAGCTCTCTGCTGTGGCCAGGGAGTGCAGTGGAGGATGGCCCAAGTCCTTGGGCCCTGCACCCCATGGGAGACCAGGAGAAGCACCTGGCTCCTGCCTTCGGATCAGCGCAATGCACCGCGGCGGCCATTGGAGGGTGAACCAATGGAAAAGGAAGACCTTTCTCTCTGTCTCTCTCTCTCACTGTCCACTCTGCCTGTCAAAAAAAAAAAAAAAAAAAAAAAGAATACAATGATTTTAGAATTCAATGATTGAGCAACACTGTGACCCGAGTTTTGGATAATGATAAGATGTTTATATAGCAGCAGTCTATTAGCAGAAAGAAGCCAGTCAGCTGGGCTCATCCAACACTGGGTTTTCAAGGCAAATGCCTAGACAGTGTAGCATGGCAGATTAGGAGAATACAGTAGAATACTGGACCATGGGCTCTAAGCAGTTTGATAGGGAAGTGCAAACAGAAAAGAGCTAATAGAGAGAAAGGAAAGGTTAAATGTACTGAAAGTATTGGAAGAGTTTTTAAAATTTTATTATTTATTTTCATTTTCTCTGAAAGTCAGAGGGCCAGAGACAGAGATCATCCATCCACTGATTCACTCGCCGAATGCCCACAACAGCCAGAGCTGGGTCAGGCTGAAGCCAGGAACCCAGAATGCTATCCAGATCTCCCACGGGGGTGGCAGAAACCCAAGTACTTGAACCATTACCTGCTGCCTCCCAGGGAAGCAGGAGTCAGGACTGGAACCCAGGCACTCTGATATGCAGGGATCATGGGCAGCATTTTCACCATTGCACCACGCATCTGTCCCCCAGAGGATTTTTTTAGTTAGGAAAGTAGTATTTTAATGAGATGCTTGAAAATATCAGAGGCTGTGGTCAGATGGGGGGAATGTCAAAGCTTAGTATTTCAGCAGAATGCTGCTGTGTCCAGAAAACATCAAGGATGGACGGTCAAGGTGGAATGGAAAGAAGGGTCATGGCAGATGAAGCCATGCAGAGGTCAGACCATTGGCTGGATTGCCCACGTGATGGTTGAAGTCTCCAAGACATAGTTGGGTGGAGAGAAGCATCGTTTCAACTTCTGGGTTTTCTTTCACCATTAGAAATTACAGAGTCAGAATCAAACGACCACCACCTCAGTTGCTTCTGGAAAAAGTCATGTTTGGCATTTTATTTTATGTGGAAGCAGCTACTAATATATGTAAAATGCTTAGCTCATGCCTAACACAGTAGTCCTCAATACATTATAGCAGTATGATGCTATTAGAGGAACATGATTTAAATACAGGTTTTTAAACTTATTTTATTTATTTGAAAGAAAAAGAGAGAGACACAGCAGAGTCAGAGAGCTCCAATATGCTGGTTCACTCCCCAGTGTCCACAACAGCAGGGCCTGGACCAGGCCAAAGCTAAGAGCTGGGAACTCATTCTGGGTCTCCAATGTGGTCAGCAGGGACCCAGTACCTGCTGCCTCCCAGGGTGTACATTAGCAGGAAGCAGGAATTGGGGGCAGAGTGAAGACTCAAACCCAGGCACTCTGATAATGGGATGCAGACCCCTTAAGTGCCCTCTTTAACCACTGTGTCAAATGCCTGTCCCAATATGTGTTTTTAGATCGGGATTTGTTTAGTATTCCTTTTAAGCTTAAAGTCTGGAATTTGAGCAACCTTGTTCTAGGATAAAAAGGAGCAGACAGCTTCAGGCAGAAGTTGTTTCTGGAATCCACAAAAAGGCTGGGAATGCATCTGAGAAGCAATTGGGATCCCATTCTCAAGTTCTGGAAAAGTAGAAAGAAGTACAAGACATAAGAAACTAGAAGGAAAGTGAATTTTAGACAAAAGAACAAACTCTGGTGAACAGTCTTTCCTCTCACCTTGACAAACCTGCATGAGATCAGAAGCAGTGAATCCTGTGTGAGACCCAGGAATCTGAACTTCTCATAAGCACTCTTGAGCTATTCTGAAGTGAGCATGCTAACATTTAGGAATCACTGACCTAGGCAGTCAGCATTCAGAGTGTTCTTTTCCAAGATGAAAATGCAGGGGAGACAGAAAATAATTGTACCAAGAATATATATAAGTTGATGGCGGAATTTAAGATTAATTTTTGAGTCCCTTTTTTCCTTCTTTTCCTCATTTAGTTAAAATAATGATTTATCTTGTCTTAAAAAAAAGAAAAACCTAAACTCTGCTTCTATCTTTTTTAAAAAACCTTTTATTTAATGAATATAGATTTCATAAATATAACTTTAGGAATATAATGGTTCTCCCCACCATACCCACCCTCCCACCCCACTTCCATCCCACCTCCTCCTCCCTCTCCCATCCCATTCTTCATTAAGGTTCATTTTTAATTACCTTTATATATAGAAGACCAACTCTATACTAAGTAAAGATTTCAACAATGTGCACCAACACACACACACACACACAAAGTATAAAGAATTATTTGAGAAAAAGTTTTACAGTTAATTTTCATAGTACAACTCATTGAGGACAGAGGTCCTGAATGGGAAGTAAGTGCACAGTGATTCCTGTTGTTAATTTAACAATTAACACTCTTATGTATGATACCAGTGATCCTGTCATGAGCTGCCAAGGCTATGGAAGCCTTTTGTGTCCATGACCTCCATCCATGTTTAGACAGGGCCATAAACAAAGTGAAGTTCTCTCCTCCCTTCAGAGAAAAGTACATCCTTCTTTGAAGGCCCCTTCTTCCCCCTGGGGTCTCACTCACAGGGATCCTTCATGTAGGACTCTTTTGGTTTATTTTGCCACAGTGGCTTAGCTTTCGCTGTTAACGTTTATATTTATTTTATAAATTTAAAAATCTAATATAAGCCTTAAATATAACAAGGCTACTCTATAATCTCATAGCATCTTTTCTAAGGAAAGTTCAAGATAAATTAGAAAACCTGTTAGTTCATTTAATATAAAACACTTCTGATGAGAAATATCACAAATCTGAGTTCTAAAATGATTTATAAGTCAATGACAAAATAAATATTTCAAAGCCTCATGACCTGACACTTTTCTTGTCCACTCACAATGAGGCTGTTCACAGAAATGTAACTTTTTTTTTAAGATTTATTTATTTATTTGAAAGTGAGAGTTACACAGAGAGAGAAGGAGAGGCAGAGAGAGAGGTCTTCATTTGCTGGTTCACTCCCCAATTGGCCAGAATGGCTGGAACTGCACTGATCCGAAGCCAGGAGCCAGGAGCTTCCTCCAGGTCTCCCACAGGGGTGCAGGGGCCCAAGGACTTGGGCCATCCTCCACTGCTTTCCCAGGCCACAGCAGAGAGCTGGATCAGAAGTGGAGCAGCCAAGACTCGAACTGGCGCCCATATGGGATGCTGGCACCACAGGTTGTGGCTTTACCCACTGTGCCACAGCACCGCCCCAGCAATGTAACTCATAAGTTGTTACAGAACGTCAGCTGCAGTTTTACGTTAGGAAGTGTAATAGGAGGGGCAAGCATTGTGTCACAGCGGATTAAGCAGCTACTGAGGATCCGCGTCTCATATTATGGTGCCTGTTCAGGTCGTAGCTACACCACTTCCAATCCAGCTTCCTGCTGCTAGTGCCTCCTGGGAGGTTGCAGATGATGGCCGAAGTGCTTGGCCCCTGCCACCCACGTGAGCAGAGGCCTGATGGAGTTTTAAGGCTCTGGGCTTCAGCCTGGCCCAGCCCTGACTAATGAGGGCATTTGGGAAGTGAACCAGTTGCTTGCTCTCCTCTCTCTATGTTTTTCAAGTAGATGAAAAACAAATAAACAAACATTTTTTAGGGGCCAGCACTGTGGCACAGAAGGTGAAGCTGCCGCCTGCTATGCCAGCATCCCATATGGGCACTGGTTCCAGTCCTGGCTGCTTCTTTTCCAATCCAGCTCCCTGCTAATGAGCTTGGGAGGGCAGCAGAAGATGGCCCAAGTGCTTGGGCCCCTGCCCCCCACATGGGAGACCTAGAAGAAGGTCCTGGCTCCTGGCTTTGGCCTGGCCTAGTCCTGGCTATTGTGGCCTTTTGAGGAGTGAGCCAGTGGATGGAAGATATCTCTTTCTCTTTTTCTCCTTCTGTCTCTGTCTCTGCCTTTCAAATAAATAAAATAAAATAATGAATTTCTTTTTAAAAGCTGAAAGCAGAACTTAACATTTCAAAACAAAGTGTAGAAGTAACAGTCCTCCTGGGACACTTTAATGTGTAGCAGTATTACAAGAAGCATATATGTTGCAAACTAGTTTGTTAAGAAAACATAGTGGCCAGCGCCACAGCTCAATAGGCTAATCCTCCGCCTGCGGCGCCAGCACCCCGGGTTCTAGTCCCGGTTGGGGCGCTGGATTCTGTCCCAGTTGCTCCTCTTCTAGGCCAGCTCTCTGCTGTGGCCAGGGAGTGCAGTGGAGGATGGCCCAAGTGCTTGGACCCTGCACCCCATGGGAGACCAGGAGAAGTACCTGGCTCCTGGCTTTGGATCAGGGCGGTGCGCCGGCCGCAGCATGCTGGCCGCAGCGGCCATTGGAGGGTGAACCAACGGCAAAGGAAGACCTTTCTCTGTCTCTCTCTCTCCCTGTCCACTCTGCCTGTCAAAAAAGTAAAAAAAAAAAAAAAAAAAGAAAACATACTTCAACATTGCGAGAATGCTAACATTTGACCATTCTTTCATCTATGTAATTTGTTTTTTTACCTTGAGACTTAATTGCTCACCATAATATTTTTAGTATAAATGATACAAATGTGTGTTTGAAACACTACCAGAAATTCAAAAAGGAAATAAATAGCACATTTATTCTACAAGGAACTGTGTGACTAGATTTCTAAAAAGCAGATTCAAATAAGGACAATTCAGAAAAGTCACACTAACTTGGAATCTTGGCTTGTTTGTTTTAATTGCTATTTGAATCTTGGCCAAAGGTATATTGAGGTAGTGATACATATTTGTGTATGCAGGAACAGCTGTACATCATTGATTAATGTCTTCACTTAATGAATTTTTATTGAGCAAATGCTATGCGCTTACAACAGGAAGTAAGTGGTGAACAGGCAAATGAAGAAGATAATGATAATGTTGATGACGAAAGCAGCTAACACGTAGTGAGTACTCCCTGGGTGCCAGGTATTTATGTGGATTAGTAACTGTATGAGGCAGATTCTTCTATTCCATTTTGCGACTGAGGAAATACAATTAGAGAAGGCTCATGGGTAAAAAGTCTGCACCCAGAATTCACACACTGCACATCTGACCCCAAAGACCAAATTCCTAGCTAACAAACCATCAAATATACTCATTTTATTCATAGGGTGTACATTCTAGTAATTCATTTATTTAACAAACATTTATTGAGTGTTTACTGTATGCCAGGCACAGGTCCTAACTCCTGGATTATAGTGACAAAAGGATTCACAGGGTCATTGCTATCATGGCTCATACCTTTCAGAGCCTCCAACCAGGACTTTTTTAAAAGGAAGAAGTATATGTACATTCACACAAGAACCAGACATGGTAAAGTAATTACTAACATTCAAAAACATTGATAAACTATTAAACATTATATAATATGATTAAAAATACTGCATATTCAGAAAGAGTGCTGCTATTTTTACATCTTAAAAGTTCATTTTTATCTAAGCTAATATCTTACTTGAAAATGGAAAAAGAAAAACCTTTATCCTAACCAAAATTTATTCAAAAGCTGTTTCTTTCAGTTATTAGAAGGTGAAATTCTGCATATGAAAACAAGACTTTTTATCAGTTACCAAGCCACTGAGGCCTTGTATTATCTGAAGTTAGATTTTATCCAAAATTCAGGATTAATGTGGCAATGACAAATACAACTATGCATTGAACAGTTTTTCTCAGTGGGAAAGATCTAATGGATTGTGAATAATGTTTTTGAAAAAGTTATACTGTGCAATAAAATTAAGAGACAAACTGTGAAGTACTTTACAGTTTTGTCAAACTAATTTATTAATTCCAACAGGTGACCTTTTAAAATGTTTGTTATCAAATCACCTTCCTTGTAGTTTAAAATTTCTTCATTGGGTTAGGGATCTCATTTTGAATACAGACTGTCTAGTCTTTCATGGGTAATTAGCTGAAGCCATGTAAGAGTATTTAGATTAAAAAAGAAATCACTGCTTTACCAGTATTTTGATTATATCAACAATTAGGATATGTCAGAAATCAAAGTTGAGAGGCCAGTGTTGTGGCATAGCAAGTTAAACTGCTGCTCCAGTTGGAGCCCAGCTGTTCCACTTGTAATCCAGTTTCCTGCTCATGTCCCTGGGAAAGCAGCAGCAGCTTTGGCCCCTGCCACACGTAAGGGAGACCCGAGTGTAGTTCCATGCTCTTGTCTTTGGCCTGGCAAAGAAAAGCAGTAGAGTCCAAGGCAGACAGAGCATGGTAACTTAGTGGCATTTTGGCTGGAGTTTGTTTAAGGGAATTGTGAATGAAAAAGTTAAACTTAAAAGCCACATCTACAGGATCTAAAGAGATTGAACTGTGTTTTGTAGGCCACAAAGAGTCCCTGGAGGTTTTCGCACTGGGAGGTCTGATGAATGCCACATGTTAGAATGATTATGTAACCATGCATGTGTAGGATGGGTTGGTGAAGAGTAGCTTAGAGAATAGTACAGGAGTCGGGGTGGTAGTGTTCCCCAAACTATACCACTTAGAATATAATTTTCTGATAATGTAGAGACAGTAATAACATCTCTTCTTTGGGGGATTATTTTCTTGATTTAAAAAAAAAAACACTATATTAAATCTTTCTCATTGAATTACAATGTACATTAATACATTAAATACTGATACCAAAGAAACTGATAATTTCACAAATTTATTTGCATACAAAAGGCTTTGTTGAGTACATATCTAATCGCCAACCTGCCAAGTTCCACTGAAGCCCCAGAATTTCTGGATTTATCAGTTACCAACTTATTTGTAAGTCTAACTAAGAAATGGTAAGAGTAGAGGCAAATTTGAAATTCTCTTTTTTAAGAAAGAAACTGAAATGTCCTTTAATCCAGACCCTATCTTTCATGCTGGTAATTAGAAACTGAAAGTCACCATTGTCTTTGAGACTTTCCTAGGCTAGTAATGCCCTTAATGGCATTCGTTCACCAATCCTCTCTCCCTCACTATACCATAAAATACCCAGGAATGGGATTAGCCCATGTCTTACGGCCTGTAATCTCTATTCCTGACACATAGTAAATGGCAGAAAAATATTTATTGAAAATAATGAGAAAACTGAAGAGTTTTTGAGTTACCTGTGGTCACACAGCTGAGAGCAGAATATATTGAACATAAATGAAACACAGACATTATGTATGGGTAAAATTGAACAGGCATGGTAAAGAAACTTAAAGACCGGACACTTGGTGTATTCTAGGTGTATAAAACTCACTGGCACTGTGTCACTAATGCTCTCAGTCTGTTTCCTCATCCAAGCTCCAATCCAAAATATAGGGAGAGCTCCGTTTTTCATTAAAATAAATAGTGAAAATTAAGCAGATATTTTGATTTCTGTTACATTGGAAATATGTTATGAAGGACCACAGTTAAAAACAGTCTTAAGTATCTGCTTCTTTATATTTGTACGTCTATAATATTCCTGGACTTCACAACTTTTTCTGTTTTTGTATTTTCTTCACTTTTCTGGGCCTTTCAAAGGTGATTGGATCTTTTAAAATGTACTAATATATATGCATATATAATATTAGGATCAAAAATTTTAAATCTTAAAATGCAAGAGCTCCAGTTGTCAGAAGATCATAAAGTCTTTACTTTTAATGACTGTTAAAAATCACCTTCTGTGAGATCTCAGCTTTGGGATTTTTCTGACATTTCAAGACTTAAATTTGAAAGTGTGGAATCTCTATAAATACAACATTACCACAAGCCCAAAAAAGTCAAGAAATGCAAAAGGTTAGATTCTTACTAACTCCTCTCCCACATTGTGCTCTAAATTGAGTTATGTATCTTAGAGTTAAATACAAAATCAGGAATACTTGATATGAAATACAGTTTAGATTATGACATATTAAGTTTTTCTCTTTGAATTTTGGGAAATAAAATTGCGTATGTAAATCATTCAATATCACATTTTTTGCATGTGCCCTTAAGGCTTTTTTATGTTTTCTTCACATAGTCCCCTCATTTACAACTTTATCTTGCTGTGGACTAACCATATGGGAAATCCACTATTTTAAACTTAAGCTATTTTTGTGGTGTTACTGCATAAGAAAATGCCTTTAGAGTAGAAAAATCATATATTTTTTAACCAGATTACATAAATAAAAATATTTTTTCTAGTGGTCATTCATTGATTCAATTCAAATTATATACTTTTTAACTCCTAAATATTTCTAGAAAGTCCCCAGTGCTATGACTGAGTGAAAACAGAGGATAATAAAGAAGTGCCATGAGACCTGGCCATTTTCAATGTGTTGAAGATTTTAAATTATGTGTAATTTACATGAGACATATAAATGAAAGGATAGACTTCACTAGGATTTTTTTTTTGCTTTAAAAATAGGGTATTTCTCTCCTGCAGCAGCATCTCACATCTCATACATATGTGCATATTTAGTTTTCTATGTAGCATTCGGTCCCAAGAACACTAATTATAATTTTAAATTATCAATAAGATATAGGCTTAAAGTACAGTAGATGTTGAATTTCATATCTCTTGTAAGATTCCCTATCTAAAGAAAGCAACTACTTGATGCCTTTATTTTCTTTTTTTTTTTTTAATTCCTATGAACTTTATAGTCACTTATATTTCACCTTTTAAGAGATAAAAGCAGTGTTTGAATTTATGGGATGCAAATGGTGTTCGTGTCTAAGGAAAGCAATACTGAGTGACAAGATTATTGGTAATAATTCCTCTGTCTCAGAGAACAAGTCTAAAACCTCCCTGTAGCCCTCAGTTCACGTCCGACCACCTCAGAGGATTTCTTTGAAGCCCCTGTTGGTGGCATCTCCAAATGATGTCCGTTGATCTGCGGCTATGCCTGGGACTGTCACTACCAACAAGTCTGGGTTGTACCGCGTCTTGGCTTTTTTCCTGTTTGTGTATTTGCTTGTCATCTTTCATATATGTCTGCCCCCCACAGAAGTTTGCCAAATTATACTTCCTTGGGAGCCCTGCAGTTGCTCTCAGAGATCTCCGCCTTGACTCTGTATTTCTCTCCTAACGCAAGGCTAACTGAATTCTGTGCTTCTATCATGCTACACTTCTCAGGGACGTTATATAAAGTGAACAGCTCTCTGTAGAATCAGTAGTATTATCTGGTGTGTGGTGACATCCTACAGGAGCGAGCCAGCTTCCCAAAGAGTATGCTGTGTGTCTGCATAATGGGATTATTTCTGGAAGTGGCTCCTTTGGCCCGAGATGTGCACCCCCTCTCGAAACACATTTGGGTGCTTTAGGCATTTTCAGTGTGCTTTGCAGTCATTTTCCCTCATTAGCCACTCAGTTGTGGTTTTGATTCTCTCTGATACACAAAGACATTCGGCTACACAGTGGGTAGGAGGTAGAGGTAGGAATGAGAACCCCAGGACAGGGACCAAGGCCCGGTTTGGCCTCTCCTTGGCTACTTTCCATTTTGGACAGCCCATTGTTTTTCTTTGATGTGTGGAGTTTAATTGCTTATCTCCAAACACAAGGCTCGAGCGGGTGGGAGTTTGTGCGGGGAGAGCCATTTGCCCTTTCCTGAATGAAAAAACCTGAGCATCATTCCACAGTCTATTTTCCACAGAGAACCATGCTGTAAGGGTGGTACAAAAATGTTATTTTTGACTGCCCAGTGTTGCCCAGGCTTGGCCCTGATTTATCTCCTGACCTCACAGTAGCCTCTCGTGCCCGCCTGGCCACAGAGCTTGATTATTTTGTAATTTGATCTTCACAGGGACTCCAGCTCCTGGCCCGCTCCAGGCAGCAGAGTGTGGCAGCAGGCCTGCCCACTCGCCTCAGCTTCTAGCATCACATTCCGCCTTCTCGGCGCTTCTGACATTGGCTGCCTACAAAGTTCAGAGAAGCTTGAAGTCAGCCCACAACAGAGGGAGACAGAAAAGGAGCTTTTAGAAAGCTCGGGAATCTTGGTCTCATATGTGTCTTCTCTTAATAGAGTCAGTCCCACAACCCTGAATATCTCTGGCTTTCAAAGAAAAAACTTTAAGTGTCGGACAGTTTTCAAAAATCATTTTTCCAACTTGAACACTATTTTTAGAGCTATCAGGTTTTAGCTATCAACTTTTGCACATTTCCGTAATATGTTAAGGCTCTTCAGAAAAGATGAGGAAATCCTCTTTTTCACGTCTGTTAGCGGCCGATTGTTATGGGTCATCATAATTAGCACAGCACCCTTCTTTCCTTCAGCCAGATATTTATAGGAGGATGATACTTGTCAACATCTTTATGAGATAACATGACTGCATCCTGTTGGCTGCAGAAGAAAAGCACAGTGTGCAGCCTGGCACAGTGACATGACCTGGAAAATTGAGAGCCCACACCATTTTCATTTCCTTCATCCAGCAAATTTTTGTTCACCGCCAAAAACGTGCAGGCCCTCCTTTAGGCACCAGTGAAACAGCAGCGAGCTAGACACAGCCCCTGCTCTCCCTGGGCTTAAAGTTTCCTCTGAGACATAAAAACTCTTACACAGTAAATCTGTTTAGAAGCTTTCAGGAATTACATTGGCCAATTCCAAATTTTGTTAGGTGTGAACCAGAAACCCTGAGAATTGGAAACGGCTTTGGAGTAGTTTGCAGAGCCTCTGTCCTCCTACAGTGAGGAATGCCCTCCATGGGGTTTGTTCAGGGGAGCAAACAAAATATGCACTTCAGGTTTCATTGTTCATAAGTGAGGAAATCATGACCATCAGTTAAGATACAATCTAAAACCTAGCCAAAGCTCCGCTGAAACACTTCGGTTTTCTGACGTTATCATTCAGATGTTCAGTGGACCAGCAAGAAAGCTTGGAAAATGAAGCATAAACAATGTGGTGCTGGTTTGCTTTAAAATCCCTAATATATGTTTTGTAAACAAAGCTTATAAAAGTTAGTACTCTACTAATTAAATAACAAGAAAGATTTTATGACTCCATGAAAAGCCAGAATTTAAAATGCCTTCAGGGGACCAGGTGCTGCAGTGACATCACTGGGTGTCACACAGCTTTTTTTCCCCCTCGATACTTGTATTTGGTCATAATGGGAAGAAATTGATTCCAAATGTGTTTTCTTGACCCCCTTCTGCATTCGTGTTAGTGCCTAACCTTAAACGATGTTTCTACAATCTCGGTTGTATTTACAGTAATTATATGCATAATGTAGCATATTATTGTCCAGGCTTCCTGTTTAATCAGTACAGAGCTTCTTACAAGTGCAACTGAAAAGGGCAAACAAAATTAAAGCTCTATATACCAAAACAAGTTTGATTTGCTAAGCTCCCAGCATTCCAAAGTACACAAATTTGTTCCACTAAGTTTTCCGATGGCTTGCAGATGGGCAATGATTAATCAGAGAGCTAACTGTGAAGTAGTTTGCAATTAAACTGGAAAGCTCTGAAGCATGCTAATTGAATCAGAAAATTAGAGACACTGAACAGTAATTGGCTATTTCTCATGCAGCAGGTGCCAGGCCACTCATCTGTGGAACAAGGTATTTAAGGCACATTAGCACTAGTAAAAATACTTCTTGATATGGAACAGTTAGATTTTCTGCTCATTTTCACCATGGATGTCAAAACATACAGCTGTGCTATCTGGTACTTGCAATTCATGTTTGAAGAATTTAAGTTAGGTAAACATATGGGAGAAAATGGTGGGCAACCTCGAAGTGCACAGGAAGCATTTTAGCAGTGAAACCAAAAAATGAGGGGCTGAGGTTTTGTTTTCTCAGCTCAATCACTTTTGCTTTCTTATCATCCATATTTAGAGGTTGAATTTTCTGTTTAGTGTTAGTTTAAAGCAACAACAGTATAAATCTAGTACCGCTGTGACTTTAGTAGATACATAAAGCCAATTCATACCATGTCTCAGCATGAGTTTATATCTTCTAATTAGTACCACCATTTTATAGAGCGAGCACACGCTATGAAAGTTTGTTTGCCATGCCAACAGGGACCAGAACATGGAGTTTTTCTGTAGTGGAACGATCCTGCCGTAGGATCGTGAACAACTGCAGCCTAACCAAGTGGGTAATCAGGCAAGAATGGGATTTAATAAATTCAATTGTAGACAGTTTCAAAAAATAATAAGCATTTTCTTATTATCAAGGGTGGGGCGTATGACTTCTGTTGCTTTCATTAGAGTTCAGCATTGTTATTAGAAAGTGAAAAGTATAAACAAAAATAAAATATATACTAAATTATACTGTGTTGGGGAGCAGAATATTACAATATCCACATGCTAATCTTATTACTTAGCAGATGACTGCAGAAAAGAGCGAGTTTGAATCAAGAGACATAAATTATAAAGTGTAAATTGTAAACAGTGCATAGGGGATATGTTATAACTGTGTCTCATTTAAATTAAGGCAGGGAGTTTTCTCCACACAAATAATCTCCTTCATTAAGTTTTAAAGTTTCCTTTATAAGGTTTTATTAAGAACATTTGGCAACACGTTACCAAAACAGGTTTTAAGTTGAACACGTAGTTTTTTAAAAGTACGACATTCTACAAACATAACACGTGAAGCGCTTCTTTTTCTTTTCTTTAAGTTAAAGCAAAAACTCCTCTTTGGCAGGCCGCCTTCCCAAGTCCCAAGAAACCATGTGCGTTTTGCTTTCTTTCCTTTGAAAGCAGTTCTGAAACATTTACATGATCAATGTCTTTTGCTTGAGGGATAAAGTTTGCTCTTCCATGGACAAGTGAGAACATATTGATCATTTTATTCTATTTGCTATTTCTAAATTCAATATACCTCTTGAGTCGATAAGCGAGATGGAGAGCATATTCTTTTCTGTGTGTGCCTGGTTGTAGCTTGTTCTCAAGATCCAAGATACATTTTTGATTAATCACGAATGCTCCGAGGTCATGGAGAGCAAACGTGTTTGTGGAGTGTCAGCTGATGCTGTCAGATAAATGTCTTAAGCTTAGCCAGGGTTCATGCCCCAGCTTTAGGCTGTGCCGAACGTCCCCCCTTGTTGAGGAAGATAACAGCTACACTGGAGGCGACTGAGCTGCTTGTCCACTGAAAGGGCTGACCTTGCCATGTGGGGCTCCGATCAGGTGAAAGAAAGAGTGTAGATGTTTTAATTGAAACTTTATAAATTTAGACTTCTGATTTGATTCAGATGATCCTGGTATCTACTAACTTACATTCTAGGCCTTATGTCTGGTCTGATTTTAACTGTCTCTTGAGTCTTTCTGATTAGACTCTTTAGGACAAACGATTTCTCCAGTGTTGCTCTTGGTGTATTTTGGGAATATTTTAGCACTATCGGTGTGTTATTGAAATCCTGCAAAGACATGAAAATGTTTGTGAGAATCCTAAGGGATACATTTCTCTTTGGGTGTGTGTAGTAGAAATCACTCTTGCTTAGCAGTGTTTTCAAATCCACTAAACAAAATTATAATCTGGACAAAGAGAGGTCACTTGTGTTAATGACCCTTGTCCATGTACCCTCTTATCTTCAGAGGACTCATTTAATCACATTTACCCCCACTTACAGTAATTTGTCTTCTTTTACTAGACAGAGTCTATAAATAGGAAATAATGACAAACCTATACTCACACCTGGAGAATGCCTTGTACTGAGGCTTTCTCTATTTGAGACTAAAGGCAAGTGGATTGATCATATGGTGATGCATAAATAAATGAGTTCTCTGTGGGCTATTTGTGAGCATTCGCTGCAAAATATATTTAAAAAAAAAAAAAAGAAAGCTTCCTCCCATCGTATTCCAGTTTGTTCTTTTCTCCAAAGAAGCTGGTCTACTTTCCTCTCAAGAAGTTCAGGCTGCCATGGGTAAATCATCAGTGCTAATTAGACACAATAATGCTGTTTTTAAAAAAAGAAAGAAAGAAATAACACATCTGTCACGAACTCCCACCAGATCTCTTGGAAATGAGACATTTTAAATATTTTATGCTGAACACAAAATATCTTGAGGAAATGGTTTTATATTTTGTATCCCAAAACAAAATCATCAGTGTCAGCGAGCAGTGCTGCTTAAAAACATTCCGTTTTAAATTATTTCATTTAAAATTCCCTCACACTTGAAATGTAGATTCTACTAGCTATATATAAAATCCAGATTGTAAAGTAGGAAAGCTTAATGGAACGAGAAGAAAATGAAAGATATTCTATTAATTTCGAAAAACCTTTCCTTTTCCAAGTGATACACTGAAGAAATCTGTTGCATTTCATTACCTAGAGAAAACTCTTTTATGTACATTGCTGTCAGTGAACAAGGTGAATTCTGGCTTGGTTTGACTTGACTTGCTTTAGTTTGGTTTGGTTTCCTCAATGACTAAAATTACAAACAGACCAGGTAGTAATGAGAGGCCAAGGATAACTTCATGCTCAAATGTGAAACTTCTGGGGATAGGGTTAAAAGAATCAAATCAGATTATGCCCTTTTATAATTTTCTGAATTATTTAAAGATTAATAATAACTAATTCCAGATCAGACTTGTAAATAATGGTTTTAGTGTAAATATGGAGTTCTTAAATTCTCTTTTCTTCCAACTTAATTACAGTTTAGTTCTGGTCTGAATTTTGTGGTTAGTATTTCTTTAAGTCTTCTTTGCCCATCATCCTTAATTGTTCTTTCTTCTTTTCCTCATTATCTCAAGAAATGCTTTTTATGCACTAGAATATCAGTGGTGCATGCAGCAACATTTCTGTCACTACTTTCTGGAGACTACTGCCAAAATGTGGTTAACCCTTTCATTGATTTGGTTCTCAGTCTCATCATGTAAAAAAACATTGAATGTTGTCATGCCCTAGCCAGATCTAGGAAGAACCTTGGAACTGTTTGGTGTTCATATGTGTGTATGTTGTGTTATGTAGGAGAATGATGGTTGATCGTGATACAGCAACAAAAGATTTTCTTAAGATTTGGAGATAATTCTCAACATGATTTAGACCCACCTATGGAAGGTAATGGTACAATAAATTCCTCTGAAGTAGGACTGACATGCTGCTCCTCAAACTTACCATCCCCTTAGCCAGTAAGTACTATCGTACCTACACACTAACTTGCTCTTTCCATTGAGGTGACTAAACGTTAGTACCTCTTTAACATTTCTGTTTTTCCTCATATTGTCTTCTAGTTTTATCCTTTTCTTTTTTTATCTTCCCATTGAAAGTTTTAAAAATTCTTTTTACTTATCAGAGAGAGAGAGAGAGAGAGAGATTGCCCCCATATACTGATTTCCTTCCCAAATGCCTGCAGTGACCAGGGCTGGGCCAGGGCTTAAGCTGGGAGCCAGAAACTCATTCCAGGTTTCCCTTGTAGGTGACAGGAACCCAATTACTTGAACCAACACTGCAAATCCCCCAAGATTTACATTGACAGGAAGCAGGATTCAGTAGATAGCTGGGGATAGAACCCAAGTTCTGTGATTTGGGATGTAGGCATCCTTATCTGTAGGCCAAGTACTATTCCCCTCTCATTTAAAGCTTAACTCTAGGGGCAAGCATTTGTTGCTATGGTTAAGTCACTGCTTGGGACACCTGTTTCCCATGTTGGAGTGTCTGGTTCAAAATCCCAGCGACACCACTCAGAAGCAGATTCTGATTCAGTTTCCTGTGCCATGGGAGGCAGTAGATGATGGCGCAAGGATTTGTATCCCTGCCATCCACGTAGGAGCCCCGATTGAGTTCCAGGTTCCTGGCTTCAGCCTGGTCTAGCCCTGGCTGTTGTACATTTGGGGAATAAACCAAGAGATGGAAGATTGATATTTCTCTCTTTCTCTGCCTGCTACCCCCACTTCTCCTTTCAAATAAAATGAAAATAATTTTTTTAATTTAAGATTTATTTATAAGTCAGAATTATAGAGAGACAGAGAGAAAGCAAAGAAGCGAGAGCGAGAACGAGAGAGAGAGAGAGAGATCTTCCATCCACTGGCTCACTCCCCAAAATGCTGCCACTGCTGTGGCTGAGGCCAGGAGCTTCTTCCACGTTTCCCATGTGGGTGCAGGGGCCCAAGGAGATGGGACATCTTCTGCTGCTGTCCCAGGTGCATTAGCAGGGAGCTGGATCAGAAGTGGAGCATCCAGACTCCAACCAATGCCCATATGGAATGTTGGAGCTGCTGACAGTGGCTTAATCTGCTGTGCCACAGCACTGGCCCCAATAAAAATTTTAACATAAAAAATTTGAGTCTAAATGATCATTTATATCAGTGACCAACCATGCGGTATAAAAATGAAAAGGTCTCGGTATATTAACATGGTATTTTTCTGAACCTCTTTTTCAGTACAAGATCTTGTTTGAAAATTTGAGAAGTCATCTCAAAATTTCTGGAAAGAAACAAGTACCACAGATCCAAAATTTCTTTCTATAAGTCAAATTTTGTTTCATTTTTAATAACATAAAAACTGATGGCATTTTCAGTTTCTTATTAGAGTTGCAAATCCTACTTTTTGTTAATCAAGTGTTGGGACTGGTTTTGATCATACATAAAGATTTTTTAAGAACATAAGTCCCAGCTCTTATTTACCACTTAGAACAAATTCTCAAATAACATTGAAATTCTACATTAGTTCAGTTCATCATCCAAGATTACTTTTTAACTAAGATTTTCATCTTTATACTTGACTCCACATACCAAAAAAATTTAATGCTGAAGTTTCTGTTCTGCTTCTTTACATCCTAAACTTTTTTAATTTATTACAAAACTGACAATAAAATCATTATTTGCAATTTTTACTGAGTAACAATCGATATAATACTTATGACATATATAACAGTTTATTTTCTCAGACTAATGTGGTTTCTTCAAGTTCCTGGAAGGTGTGAAATTACCAGTGCTCTGTCAGACAGAATCTATGCAAAATGTGTTGTTTAAGGGTTTATGTTGCCTGCCGTTAATGAGGAAAACAGTTCATCATTGCTAGCATGTAGTCAGGGTCAGCATTTTGTGTATCACAATGGAAGTCCTGGAACAGTGGTGTTCGGATCCTCCTGTGACGAGCCAAACTAACCTATTCTAAGATCATTTTCCCTTTCTAACAGAAGCACTTTCAGCCAAGCCCAAGTGAGAACAAAAACAGAGAATTATTTTAAACAGTAAAATTGCCCATGGAAGTAACCTGGCACTGTTAAGTGGACACTCACCAGTGCGTTTTTGTACGTAACAGAGTAACAGCAACTCTTGAGTCAGTCCCTGTCTAGACATTTCCAAGTACAGAAATGTACAAGAAACATTATGTTAGTAATCTCCTGTTACTCATTAGGCAAAACTAAATACAACATGTAAAGAATGAAATCATGCTCTTCACTGTCCCTGTGTATTTTGTGGGACTTTAACTAATCTGCTGCTTTTCTCCTAGACTTAATGATACATTGGCATTTTTAGTAGAAATACCAGGAATGATGCGTGGTCCTGAATACAGTGAGCCTATTTCCTTTGCCCTCGGGAAAGGCTCCTGAATTTATGTCTGACTTGAGGACTCACAAATTGCTTCTTTGTTCTAGGCCTACCCAAAAAGAGTGCTCCTGTTTACTGAATAGGTGGAAGGCCAGGTCAGCTCAAGGATGTAGAACAACGAGATGATAGGCAAGGGCATGGATAACTGGAGTCCAGGTTTCAGCTTTGTTGCAAGTGCCATGGGCCACTTGAGCTGGGGAGTGACAGTCCCTGTTTGATAGAGAATGTGGACTGGTAGGAGAGAAAGAGTGGAACCAGCTGACCACCCAGGAAGCTGTTGCAGTAGCCTAGGCAGCAGATTATGGTGGCTTGGACAGTGTGGTAAGGTGGAGAGGGGAAGAAATGTCCAACCCGGTCATTTAGATACAGGAAGCGAGAGGATGGCAGGATGAAGGGTGACTCATCGATCTTTGGCCTGAACGTCTGGGTAGTGTCATTTACTGAGCTGGTCTGGAATAGGAATCGGTTTAGGAAGAAATACCCAAATAAATATTGGCATTTACTCATGTTCTCTTTTTATGTTTAAAGGAAATAGTCTAGAGATCAAAGAGAGATTTTAGGGTAAGAAAGAAAAAAACTAGAAAATGCATGACTTTAAAAATTCTCTTTCACCAATTTGTGAAACTTTTAGCATAACCTAAAATTTACTTGATTAGAATGTAGGGCTCTAACAGCATGTATGATCAGGATATAAGACTCATCATTGACTAACATGGGCTACATGAACCCGCAAGGTCAGCTCGTTTTGACCAATGCAGACTTCATTCAAAGCATGCAAAGCAGCCACTTTACAGTTTGTGCGGTTTTTCAACATGAGAATGAGCACATAACTTGAAAATCAACTTCTGGCTGCTCTTCTTCCAATCCAACTCTCTGCTAATAGCTTGGAAAAGCAATGAAGATGTCCAAAGTCCTTGGGGCCTGCTCCTATGTGGGAGACCCAGAAACAGTTCCTGGCTCTTGGCTTCAGTCTGGCCCAGTCCCAGCCATTGCAGCCATTTGGGGAGTAAACTAACAGATAGAAAATTTTCTCTCTCTCTCTCTCTCTCTCTCTCTCTCTCCTCTCTTTAAGTAGCCAGGAGGCAAGAGCTCCTTCTAGATCCCCTACAGATGCAGGAGACCCAAGCACTTGGAGTGTCTTTTGCTGCTTTCCCAGGTGCATTAGCAGGGAGCTGGATCAGAAGTGGAGCAACCAGTACTCGAACCAGTGCTCATATGGGATGCCAGCACCATAGAACAGTGGTTTAACCCACTGTGCCACAGCCCAGCCCTGATAACTCTTGGTGTTATTAAATGGCTGAGTAGCCCATTGCAAATAGGTTTTCTCTGGTCAGCCCATTCAGACTTGACCAAAGTGCCCTTCAAGCCTGGTTCTGGCAGTCAGCGTGAAGAAGATGTGACCTCAGATATTCTTCCACCTCCATGGCAGCAGTGTTACCATTGTAGTGTTCTGATGCACAGCTTCTCAGCCTGTGGACTGAGATCTAATCTAGTGTTCTGATGCAGGTGTGTGAAAACTCTGTCCGTCAGTCACTGAATTCCAGCACATTTGAAAGAGGGGACTTTTCTGCGTGTGCTGAACATTTTGTTAATTTGTGCGCACTTCTTAGGTGCCGGGTTGTCTGCTTTGACAGACTGGTTTTTATTTTCATTTTGTGTGTGGTAGGGAAGGAAAATCAGGACTGAGTGGCTGTCGTAAGAAAAGCTAGACTGGGAAGGGACAAATTTGGTATTTTACTTCAAAAATGCAAAGAAGGCAGGCTTTTAAAGTGATAGCCCCCATCAATTTCATTTAGATATTTTGCAGAAAGTACTTTGCAAAGTTCCGAAATCCCTATTCAGACATTTTGAATCACAGATTTCTGTGTGGGTATCAGCTTGCTTCCCTGAGCAGCCAGTTTCCCCCATGGCAGATCGACAGACCCGGTGGACTAAGTAGAAGGGATGTCTGCACTCTGTATTGACCAGTAAGCCATCCATTGTCTCTTTCATGGTCTGATGATCAATAAGGAGGGAAGTGGATGAATGATAAGACAAGGAGAAAAGACTTTGATAAGAAGCTGTTGTTATCAAAGTGTAAGAGTGGAGAAGATCAAAATACGGCCTGAGATGAAGTTGGGGGAATATCTCGAGGTGTTAATACTCAAAAACCAAAACCAGGGGGGGAAAGCAATTAAACAGCAGCTTAATGCATTGGGTGAAATTGGCTCCAATTTTCGTTTTCTTCTCTGGCTGCCCGTATGGTATTTTGGAAAGTTCCTGATTTCTTTGTCCTCATTGCCTTATAAAAGCTTCTGTCAGCCAAGGTCCTGTTCCCATTCTTTTGTCATCCTAATAAACGAGGACTGTCATCTCATCTGCTTTGCTTTTACATATCATAGTCCTTTTGGCCTTCAAAATAAAGTGGCAATAACTTAAAATATTTTTGCATTGCTTTTTAAATTAGAGTAACTTTTAATTACCAAGGGAAAAAAATACTAGTAGAAAAAGAAGTTGAGGGGCTGTGCTGTGGCTCACTTGGTTAATCCTCCACCTGCAGCGCCAGCATCCCATATAGGCACCGGGTTCTAGTCCCAGTTGCCCCTCTTCCAGTCCAGCTGTCTGCTGTGGCCTGGGAGGGCAGTGGAGGATGGCCCGAGTGCTCCCTGCACCCGCATGGGAGACCAGGAGAAAGCACCTGGCTCCTGGCTTCGGATCAGCGCAGTGCCGGCCGTAGCGGCCATTTGGGGAGTGAACCAACGGAAGGAAGACCTTTCTCTCTGTCTCTCTCACTGTCTATAACTTTACCTGTCAAAAAAAAAAAAAAAAAAAAAGTTGAGAGACTGAGATTATGAAATATTGCATAAAATTAAGTACAACATCATGAGCACTCTGATTTAGGTGTTCTGTACTCCTCCTCCATCTAGGCTTTGTAACTTCACAGTCACTAAGAATGACATTGAAGCTTTCTTGTCTAGTAGTAATGAAATTCACTTTAAGTGTGCAAAATCTGTGGTATGAATTTACCTATAAACTGGCTCAATAAACCAATGAATGTCACTAGCTGCATTATGGCTTGACTTTGAAAAATGCATTCTTAAGAATTCTCAATGGCCGGCGCCGCGGCTCAACAGGCTAATCCTCCGCCTAGCAGCGCCGGCACACCGGGTTCTAGTCCCGGTCAGGACGCCGAATTCTGTCCCGGTTGCCCCCCTTCCAGGCCAGCTCTCTGCTATGGCCCCAGAGTGCAGTGGAGGATGGCCCAAGTGCATGGGCCCTGCACCCCATGGGAGACCAGGAGAAGCACCTGGCTCCTGCCTTCAGATCACCTCGGTGCGCCGGCCACAACACGCCGGCTGCAGCGGCCATTGGAGGGTGAACCAACGGCAAAAGGAAGACCTTTCTCTCTCTCTCTCTCTCTCTCACTGTCCACTCTGCCTGTCAAAAAAAAAAAAAAAAAAAAAAGAATTCTCAACAGCAGGCATCTGTCAAGAGTGAATATCACAAAGAGAATGCTTCAAAAAGTTATAGGAAACGGAATTAAAGATATGTTTATTTTGGTTCAAAATATTTTGGAATCCATACATGCAAGGGGTCTTCAAAAATTTCATGGAAATGGATGTTTTGAAAAACCATGTGTATTTTAACATTGTAAGCCCCCTCATGTGTTGGGCACTCCATGAGGTTGTGGATATATAGAAGTGGACAGTGTGATTCATGCCCACTGGAAGCTTAGAGTTTAAGGAAAATACTGACTTTCACTTCTAAAACTACTAAAGTGGCAAAGGTGGGAAATGATTGGAGCTACTGAGAGGACAAGGGGGGTCATAAGGGGTGTCAGCCTTGAAGAGGAAGGCAGAACAGAGGGATGCAGTTGAAAGTGTTAAAAAGGAACTCCTATATGAAAAGGCAGAGAGAAATGAGCAGGATGAGAACCTGCTCACTGCCAGAAATGTTGTATTTGCAGCTCAGCACCAAGTACTGATAAGGCTTAAATGCTGTACCTTCTGATTTTCTGCATTTTCTCAAAATATGGATTGTGATCTGGAGTTTACATATGCATGTCTGGACTCCAAAGAAATAAAAATTAATAATTTCCATTTATGAACCACAAATTATATACATCTCTTACATTTACAATTCATGCATAAAATTTGCTTTTGTGATCTTGATCTATCATTGTGTTGAGAGTCCATGTCAGCATTTGCTGACAGTATTCTATATCAAGATACCCCACCCTGAAGTGAAACTTTAAGGGAAATGTTCTTGGACAGTGAGGTGGTTTTTTTACTTTTTAATTTTAAAAAGTAAATTAATTATTATAAGTAAAGTAATTATTAATATAACAGAACAGATTTCATAGAAACACTTCTAAGAACATTGTAATATTTCCCTCCTTTCCCTCTCTCCTTTCTCCTTCCTTCCTTTCTTCTTTTTCTTTTAATTTTTGTAATAACATACTCTCAATTTATTTTATAATCACAGGCTTAATGCTCAACTAAATATAGTGTCCAAAAGTAAAAAGCAGAAAAACCACTGTTCCACAGGAATATAGATAAGTGCTATAAACAATAATCAAATAGTAGGATGTCAGTTTTCACTCTTAACACGGTTGTTTTTATTTTTGTTCTTGCTTTTGTACTCCATATATTAACTACCAAGGATCAGAGAAAACATGTGATAGTTGTCTGTTTGAGGACTGGCTTATTTCACTAAGCATAATGATCTCCAGTTGATTCCATTTCATTGCAAAAGACAGGATTTCATTCTTTTTATGGCTAAATAGGATTCCACAGTGTATACATACCACATATTCTTTATCCAGTCATCAGTTAATGGACATCTGTGTTGTTTCCCTAGCTTAGCTATTTCAAACTGAGTGGCTATAAACATGGAGGTACAGATAACTTTCATATGCTGATTTCATTTCCTTTGGGTAAATTCTCAGGAGTGGGATGGCTGGATCATACAGCAGATCCATTTCTAGGTTTTTGAGGAGTCTCCATACCTTGACAGTGAGTTTGAACCAAATTGGAAGGAAGTAAGGAACATCCATTTTTGAGTAGGAAGGTAGGCATTCCAGGGGGCATATATGCTATATCCTATATATGCATATATTCTATAGAATGTGGCCTATGGAGGTAGTAATAAGGGAGTAAAAAATAGTTTTGTTGATTTGGTTAGCACCTGTCATTACTTAGGAAGTTGCATGGATCATCTTTGGAATGGCCTATGAACTCTAATTTAGTCATAAATCTTTTCTCTGGTAAATGAGCTAGTACAGGCATTGTTCATGTATGTCTGTTTAAAAAAACCTATAGCACTATGTATTTGATATGTTGATGAATTTCCAGAAGTTGAGCAAAGTACAAGGGGTTCTGGTTAGAGAAGAATACAGCCTGTGCCTGCTTTTCTGCTTTACAAGTTCCATGGTGTAAAATGTGTACCCAGTTTTTCACGAGCAAGCCTTTATAAAAATCATCCTGCTTTACTTCTCATTATCAAAGTGGGCAGTGTACCGCCCGTATGGCATTCATGTGAACTGTGAGTGCTCTGAATAAGGTCGAGATGAAAGGGGATCCTTGAGTCTGCATTTATTAACATGGAGGCTGAAATCTTTAAAGATACCTACCCAGGTATCTTGTGTAATCTCCTATCAGGATTGTATCTGGGTTGCAGTTTGTATGACACTACCTGTTTTGAATAGGAGAAAGGCTCATTGTTACTGTCAGGCCTGTTTTCAAACTAAATATGCATCTAGTCCTTTGTGGCTGCCATTTTTATCAGGCATTCAAAACAGCTTCCCTGTCCTGATCTGCCATTTTCCTGCAAATCACTGTTTCACTTGTATGATTGCTAGTGAGACAAGCTTAGACTTCACTGCCTTTCCCTCAGTAGCAGAGAAAAGAAACGTCTCTGCAGAGAAAGTTGATTCATGTGTAAATTATCACTTGGCCTTTATTTGCTTGGCCTGTGGAGAGCACACATGCAGATAAAAGGCTCGGTAGGTCAGGGCTCAGTACGTGCAGGTTTCTCTGGTGGCCGCAGTGACAGCATTGGAATTGTTGTCACAGATTATCAGACACGCTATGATGTCTTATCATTATTTATTTGCAGTTTCTCTGTAAAATAAACTCCAACGCAGAAAATGCTTCTATAGTAACAGAGCACCCCATGTACCTGGCCCCTGTTTATTTTATCAGCTCACATTCTAAATAATAAAAATTGGCTTGGGTTTCCTTGATGTCCAGGCTGGGTATCGTCATTTTTCCGTCGTCAGTATTTCTGTCTCTGGGCTGTCTCCTTCTCTTTCTTCTACTTCACGTTTTAGCTCCTTCAAACTTGAGTGTTACCCAAGTTTGCTGAGTACTACCTTAGCAACGTCTCCTATCAATCAAGGTAGATGTAAAATGCTGTTTTGGATAATGGGTAGCAACTCTGAGCACCGTGTGGAAATTAGATATATAAATTGCAAAGTCTATTCTTCTGTGACTCATTTGGTTTTCTTTAAAGTGTAACATTTCACACAGACTCAGTATTAACTTTACTAATTTTTTTAAAGATTTATTTTATTTATCTGAAAGACAAAGTTACAGAGAGAGGGAGAGACAGATCTTCCATCTGCTGGTTTTCTCCCCAAATGGCTTCAACAGCAGGGGCTGGGCCAGGCCAAAGCCAGGAGCCAGGAGCTTCATCCAGGTCTCCCTCATGGGTGGCAGGTACTCAAGCTTTTGGACCATCTTCTGCTGCTTTTACAAGGCCATTAGCAGGGAGCTCAATTGGAAGGGTAGCAGCCAGAACACAAACCAGCACCCATATGGGATGCCGGCGTTACATGTGGTAGCTTTAGCCCTTAAGCCACAGTGCTGGCCCCTACATGTAAGTTACCTTTCATTGTCACAGAGGCCTGAATAGCAAGGGAATATCCCTCTTCCATCTCCTTTTCTCTTTCTTCTTCTTCCACCACTGAAGCCATCGGAGATCTGGAAGGGGGACAGTCCCACAATGCGGTAATAACTGCCCTGAGACAAGTCTTCCCCTGTGTGTCCACCCCACCCTGCCAGCTGTGATGGCCTGTTTTCTTTCTCAACTTCCGCTACACTGAAATAACTCACTGAGCTTAGCCCCACGTAAAAAGAAAAACAACTCGTGGGAAACTGCTAAACCAGGGTAAAGAGAATGCTTCCATACCCCTTAGTCCCAAATGGTAGCTATACAGAATAATCCGAGTAGAAACATTCGTATTTTAGCCTGTAGGAGAAGTTTGGCAGTGACAGCCTAGTTATTGATCACTTGATTGACTGCGTCAGGTGTGGTTTGGTTTCAGCCAGGGAGGGATCAGAGAAGGCGCAGTGGCAGGAAGCAGGGAAGCTGCAGGAGAGTGGCTGATGGAGTCGGCGTGCAGGTGCTGTGTTCTGAACGAGTCCCCTCCAAAACCCAGGTGCTGTGAGTAGTGTTACTGAGAGGTGGGGCTTAGGGGAGGCAACTGGCAATGAGGATGGGACCCCTTTGAGTGGCAGTAGGTGCCTTCTAAAACTGATGGAGGGAGTTCCTCCATCCTGCCCTCTGCCTTCCACCATAGGGGGACAGCAGTCCACCCCCCACCCCGGAGGATGCCCCCCCCACACCCCGACAGGAACCTGCCCATGGCTCGATCGTGGACCCCTCAGCCTCCCGAGCTGTGAGAAATGAAGTTCCCCTCTTTATAAAGGACCCGGCCTCAGGTATTTTGTTGCAGCAGCACAAAACAGATTAAGACAGTGAGGTGAATTCAGAAGATGACATTATCAGAGAGCAAGCTGGCTCAACTCCGTCGACCATCTTTCTACTCACTAAGGCCTCGGGAGGGAGGGTGAATAATCGTAATGAGGATTATCGCCTCAGTGCTCCTAGCACTCAGGAATTTTAAGGAAGTCATAAAATTCTGCTTGTACATTGGTATAATTGATGTCTTACTGAAGACATGTAGTTAGGTGTGTGGGTGTGTATAAATACATTCATATATGTGTGTATGGCATTTAGCATACAAATATAACACTTGAGTATAAGTATCAACAGTTGTGGCAATTTTCCTAAGAATTTATCTTATGCATCTGTGTTGAGATATGCTTGCTATAATTATGACAATTAAAGACATTTAAAAGTAGCAAACAGATTTGTTTTTATATATAATAATTTATTTACCTTGGTAGCTGAACTCAATACAGTATCTCCTTTTGAGTTAACTTTTATCCAGTGGGGTGATCTGTTTCAACCAGGCCCTTTTGTTTATAGGAAGAGACCCACTCAGCTAACTCAGCCCCTAATACTTGAAATGAATTTATAGTTTGTCTCTGAAAGAAGCTCTTTTTCGAAGATTTGTTTTATTTTTTGAAAGGCAGAGTGACAGAGAGAGGAAGAGACAGAGAGAGAAAGAGATCTTCCATCTGCTAGTGCATTTTCTAAAGGGCCAAGGCTAAGCCAGGCTGAAGCCAGAAGCCAGGAACTCCATGAGGATCTCCCATCTGGGTTACGAGGGTCCAAGTATTTGGGCCATCCTCTGCTGCTTTCACGGGCGCATTAACAGGGAGATGGTTCAGAAATGGAGCAGCCCAGCTGTTGTGACCATTTGGGGATTGAACCAAGAAGATATCGCTCTCCCTCTCCCTATCTCTGTAACTCTGCCTTTCGAATACATAAATAAACCTCTAATTAAGAAGAAATAAAAAAAAAAAAACTGGAGCAACTGGGACTGGAACCATGCTCATAAGCGATGCCTGAATCACAGGCATTGGCTTAACCCACTGCAACACAGTGCTGGTCCCAAGAAGATTCTTATGTAAGAACTGAATTCTATACTGAAATTTTAAGGTGAGTCATTAGACTTTACAATGTAGCTCTATTGTAAAATTAATCTGGTATGCATTATTGTGAGCATGTTCATTTTCTTGTGACTGGAGAGTAAATCAAAATAAGGGCCAGTGTTGTGGGGCAGCAAGCGAAGCCACCACTTGGAATGCTGGCATCCCAAAACAGAGTGCCAGGTCAAGTCCCAGTTGCTCCACTTCTGATCCAGCTCCCTGCTAATGAACCTGGGAGATCGGTGGAAGATGGCCCAAGAGCTTGGGTCCCTGCTACCATGTAGCAGATTTCAGATGGAGTTCCTGGCTTCTGGCTTTTGCCTGGCCCAGCCCCAACCATTGTGGACAATTGGGGAGTGAACCAGTAGATGGAAGATGGATCCATCTTTCTCTCTCTCTCTCTCTCTCTCTCTCTCTCTCCCCCCCCCACATATATATATATATATTTGAATACATATATATATTTGAATTTGAATAATACCTCTTTTCTCTAAAGTCCTGCTCACCGTTCTGTCTCTAATGCCTGACTTATCACTACTGCCTACACCATTGTTAAGTGATTTAGTTAATAAGTGCTTTATCCTATAAGAATTGAGTGTTTTAAATTATAGGCTTAATAATCTTCCAAAGACCAACTCTCCTAGCACATCCCCATTTTTGACAGTGACATTATCCACATGTGTCACAGAGGCAAACTCTGACTAATCCCTCTCTCTAACGTGCTGGCAGTCTGCCGGTTTCATTGGTTCTTCCTTTCTTGGTAAATTCCTTCTACTCACACACTGCTCTCCACGTTATTCCAGCCTTTCTCACATCCATCTAACTGATCTCTGTAATCTCTCACCTACTATTGCATTCTTCCTAAAAAGCAGATTTCACACCATTTTCTCTATGTAAAACACAAGCAAACAAACCAAAACAAAATGAAATCCAAACTTTTTTGTCCTTCACACTCTTGTTCCTGCTAAGTCTCTAATCTAGGTTTTCTACGTGAATTCTCATTCTGTCCAAACAAGTCCAACTGTTTTCCGAATAACTATGAGCATTTCTGCTGCTCTGTTCATTTCTCTTGTTGCCTACTCAATAGCTAATTCTTCCTTCTCTTTCAAAACCTACCTCAAGCTCCACCTCCTTTGTAAAGCTGCCCTAACTGCTCAGTCTCCAGTAATCACTTTCTTTTAAAGGTAGAAGTTGTATTATGTACACCATTCAGCTGAACTTCAGCATACACTACCTTGCAGTATTTCTTATCCTCCTTATATGTATACTATGGTAGTAAAAAGTATCTGCAGTCAGACTGCTGAGGTTCAGGTCCTGCCTCCACATGTTAGCATCTGGCTAACTAAGCAAGGTACCTAATCCCTGTAGATTTTAGCTGTATCTCTAAAAAAGGGGGACAATAATAACATGTATACCCTATGATAATTCAGTATAATGATGCATCTAAAAGATAGTGAGTATTTATAAATGTCTTCATAGAGTTTGCATGATATCGATTAGCCAACTGTTTTTAAAATACCGTTTATATGCTAGACATTATACAAGATAGGAACATTATAAAGGGTTAAGATTTCTTGCAAGAAAAACACCTCTATTCTATCTCACAATTATATTTTAAAATCCTTACACTGCACTCACTCAAAGCATATATATTTACTGATTATCTGCTGACTTCAAAACCCTATGCCAGGCACAAAGAATTACAGGGAAATGAGGTGGAGTATGAAAAGGGTTTTGATAAAGTAGGAGTAGTTAGATGCTGAGGAAGCATGTAGATAAGTGAACCAGGGAGTGGCTACACCTGCTTAGGACATATTTGGAGAAAAGAGACTCCTTCATCCACATTGAGAGGCCTTGACCTTCAGCACCAGTATAGCTAGAGTTGCTGCCATGGTGCTTTGCACGTGGTGAAAACTCAGTAAGTGTGCCCTGGCATCAGTGAGCAAGGCAATGGTGATGAAGTCTTCAGAGCACCACAGTTTCCAGGCTCTCTTCGGAGCTGTCAACTTTATTTGGCTTCTTCATTTCTTCATTTTCGGCTGAATGAATGCCAGAAAGTCTTTTTCAAATTTTTTTCCTGCCTTCCTGATCAAGACTTAGATAATGTCTGCTTCTTTTGGTAGCTAAACATCCTCCAAACTCAGCTTCTTGCTTCAGTGAGAAGATATTATGGTATTGCCAATGGAAACCACTTCACATTTGGGCAACATCATGATGTCTAAGTGGCTTAGATTCAAGTTTCAGAATGGATTCTGGTTCCTGCACATTTGCTGTCAAAAACCACTTTATAGGAGCCAAACTGTGGAACCCTTCCAAGTGTTAGGCACTATTAGAAGTACCATTAAAGTACTGTAGAGTTTCACAGGATTATGAAATTCTGATATTTTTAACATAGCATATTCTATGGTACTTCATGGAATTTTCATCAGCCCCTTGTTTCTGTCATGGGGCTAAAGGTAATTGAACTCCTCATTTTTAAATAGCATCACAGAGTTGAGAAAGAACTTTGGAGTTGGAACTTCTGCAAAAATGTTATACTGTTTCATACAACAGTGAACATACAGAACAATTCTCTTGTTTTCAAGTGTAATTGTGAAGGAAAACTTCAAGAAGACATAATTTTTTTTTATTTTCCTGTACTGTGTATCTCAGTCTCCCCTCCCAGTGCCCTGTCCTTCCTTACTCCCTTTGGTCAGCCTGCAGGAAAGAAGACATACTAAAACATTACCATCAAAATAAAGCTTTTTCTATAAGAACAGAAACTGTTTAGAGACAAAGATAATTGGCCACCAGCCTCTGGTATGATAATTACATGAATTTAGCATAAAATTTTTCTCAAAGCCTTCCCAGTGGCTAACAATAGCTTCCTCACTTGAAAAGCAAAACTATATAACTCATGTGAAAAGATATTTTTCTTCCAATAAATATCAAATAAATCACCACATTTATTTATAAACAGTTACTTTTGAGATGATTTATGTAGTATCTGTTTCCTCCATTAGAATATAAACTCATTGAAGGCAGTGACCACATCTGTTTTGTTAACCACCAAATCGTCAGCTCCTTGAAAACAAAGCTGGTTGAAATAAAATGCCATGGATTTGTATCCAAAAATTATGGACCCCAAAATCATTATAAACCATATCTTCTACCAAAGTGTTATGTAAGATGCAGTTAGCACTCTCTATATTAATTATGCACATGATCAGTAAAAGCCTATAACAACATTAAATCATGACTCCAGGCTCATTTAGGAGACCCACTGATTTTTATTACAGTTTACTCTAAATTTAGTATGGGGACATTTAGGAAATGGATAATTTAAATGTACCTTACACTTACCTCTTCAATATCATCGTCTTAACCACAGTTTGGGCAGGGGCTGAATGTTAGAGAACTCAAGGCTCAGATCTCTGATGAGAGTCTTAAGTGACCATATCTTGTGTTCTAAGAAAGATACTGGACAAGCTGATAGTGCAGTTGATATTCCATTGGAAACATTAAGAAGCCTAACTTATTGATGGCAGGCCATTCAACCCTCACAGAATAAAGAGTTGTAGATAACCTTGTACTTGTCTAATGTAGATAATAGCTATTCATTTACTGCCAAACATACCAAAAATAGGAACCATTGTCTTAAAGAAAACAATACAAATTACATAGCAAATATAGTTACTATTGTTTTTAGCAGAAGAGTCTCTGCTAGTTCACTGTGCTAAGGAACTGTGTAATAGAAAATGCAGTCTGTAGGTAAAATTGGAAGGTTAGTAATGTAATGTCATTTTCATTATAGGCAGAATTTATGCTTCTAAATATAGCTTCTCAGAACATATTGAAATTTCATTTTAATGCCACTTACCATAAAGTACAATTGGCAATAAGGTAGGTGAATGTTGGATCCTTCCAAGGGACATTGGTGCTGTAATGTCAAAGATGAGATGTGTGTCGTGTTTTTCTTTACATGCTGGCTGCTTGGCAGCGTCTTCTGTATACAATGTATTCAGGAAATGTTTGGACTAAAATGAACTGAGCTCTTATATGATTATCACTCAACCTGTATTCTTCAGAATGTCATTGTGTTTAGACTACAAGTTCCTGAATTTTTTTAATTGAACATCTCTTTATTGGGACTTAATTATCAAAACCATTTTTTGGTAATACATCTTCTGTTGATTGCTTTCAAAGTACAGGACATGTCAGTAAGACTAAATGTGTCTAGAAGGAAGGCAGGAAGGTTTCATGGAAGTTACACCCAGCTTCCTTACAAACATTGGACTGGTAGCCTGATGCACTGGTTGTGCCAACAGTAACTGTATCCCAGTTTCCCACTTCTAGTACAGCATTTCAGAGAATAGTAGCAGACATCTAACAAATTCAAAAGGATGCAGATTGCTTGATGTTAGCTGTGGTCTAGTGGCGTTGCTATTCAATTCATCTTATCTCAGATCTGCAGATATTGGAGTATTAACTTACTCCTGTGTACAATTCCCAGTCCTCTCTCTGACATATAGAAGTCACACTCCCTACAGACAGACGCTCATCGTCCATACCCTTCACTCACACGTACTGAGATGTGATGCCTGCAAGGCCACCAACCCTAGCCCACAGTGAGGACAGCATGCAAAAACAAAGGACCTGCAGAAGCCTTAGCTACCAGACAGATACCTCTGGTTACCTCAGGTAACCTCTTATTGAAACACAGAGGTGCACGCAAACTAAGGATTTGTTTTGTTATAATATAAATGATTTAAGCAAGGGCCTAAATCTGCATCTCAACAAATTTCAAAAATTTACTGTATACTGTTATGGATAGTGTTGGTCCGTATTTGGGAAAACAGAAAATATGTAGAGTGAACATTTGTGTTTATTAATTTTCTTTTTTTTTTTTATTTGAGAGACAGAGTTTCCATCCACTGGTTCACACCTCAAATGCCTGCAACAGCTAGGGCTATGCCACAGCCAAACCTGAGAACTGGGAACATTCAGATTTCACACACATGGGTGGCAGGAACCCAGTTACTGGTGCCATCGTTGCTGTCTCCCAGGGTCTGCCTTGGAAGGAAGCTAGAGTCAGGAGCCAGAGCTAGACAGCAAACCAGGGCTCCCAGTGTGGGATGTGAGCCTCTAAGCCCCTAGGTGTTTGTTTCTTTTCAGAATCTGTTGAGATGTGGAAATGTGTTTAAAAAAGCCAAAATAATGAACAGTGTCTCATTTCTTCCTTTTAGTATACTTTTCAAAAAATAAATGTGAAGAGTGTGTGAATCCCTAAAATTATGTCTGTGGAATAGAAATAGCTTTTTTAGTGAGGATGCAATTAATACAAAAGCCAGAAAGTGGCAGGGAACTCAGTTTCTAACCAAATACACAGGAAAGATTATGTTTCCTGTATTTCCAGAAGCTTTTAACAATCATATTTTTTATGATCATTTCACTCAGATGATTCAGTTACTGAGAATAACAGGCTTAACAGCAGGTTAGAAGCAAAATGTGCATTATCTTGTCATTTTTAGTGTTTGAAACTTAGCGGCTACATTTTTCGAAAAGCATTTAAGAATTTTGGGTTTAAAATTTTTTCATAATAATATATATTATTTTCTTTGGAAAATATAACATTTGAAGTGAACTATTTATCTCAGAAAATGTCTGTTATTCATTTTTAATTTGATTCAACAGTGACTGAGCTTCCGGTACCTCAGAAGACTTTACCAGTCAGTCAGTCAACAGATGTTTCTTGTGTGCCTGCAACAGGTGTGGCACTATTCTGGGCCCTGCCAAGGGGACACAACAGTCGCAGCGAAGTCCCTCCCTGAAGGAACTGGGCAGTAATGCCAGAGCCAAGATGCAGGCCGTTCATTAAAAACCTGGGCAAAGAACTGTGCTCTTGGGGCAGGGAGTGTTGCGACACGCATTTCCCAGAACAGCGGTGCGCAGAGTGGCCAGGGCAGGAAGGGAGGGCGTGGGCTGGTGCGTCTCCTGGACGAGGGCAGTTACCTGTGGCCTCTCAGGGACCTGTCCCAGTGTAAGGCTGCCTAATCCTGCTACGCCCACTGCTCTGCAGTAAACACCCGACAACAGCATTGCTTCTTTTGCACTGCGGAGCAAAGGAGCAGCACCAACTGAGGTGTTTTTTCCAGGAGAAGTGATGAAAATCCACTGTTGCAACCAATTTTTTTTTCCTCTTTCTTGTGCATTACTAATTGGTTTTAAAAGGTAAACTCCCTGGCCGGCGCCGCGGCTCACTAGGCTAATCCTCCGCCTTGCGGCGCCGGCACACCGGGTTCTAGTCCCGGTCCCGGCGCCGGATTCTGTCCCGGTTGCCCCTCTTCCAGGCCAGCTCTCTGCTGTGGCCCGGGAGTGCAGTGGAGGATGGCCCAGGTGCTTGGGCCCTGCACCCCATGGGAGACCAGGAGAAGTACCTGGCTCCTGCCATCGGATCAGCGCAGTGCACCGGCCGCGGCGGCCATTGGAGGGTGAACCAATGGCAAAGGAAGAGAAAGGTCTTCCTTTCTCTCTTCTCTCTGTCTTCCTTCTCTCTGTCTCTCTCTCTCACTGTCCACTCTGCCTGTCAAAAAAAAAGAAAAGAAAAGAAAAAAAAAAGAAAATCCACTGTTGCAACTAATTTTTTTCCTCTTTCTTGTGCATTACTAATTGGTTTTAAAAGGTAAACTCCCTGTTTGCCACCAGCACATACACACTGTAGAATTTCCTAAGCCACAGAAGGGGAATCAGGTGCTAAGAGGCAAAAATGAATAAATAAACAAACCAACCCAAGTGCCACTGTAGAGAAAATTTGAAGGTGACACAGAATTAAGGACTCAGCTGCCTAATGATAGTGTCACTGAGAAAGTACAAAAAACTAATGGATACTAGGCAAAGCAGAGTTTTCCGTTCCTGGAGTAGTATAGCTGTAAAGCTGTCCTGTAAACTGGTTCAATCCGATTTCCAGATATTTATTTATTTATTTATATACATATGATCATCTATATGCAAATGATAATATTAACTACCTTAGAGATAATGCATCTAAAGAATAAACACAAAATCACATGTTTCTGAAACTGGCAATTAATATTTCCACTTGGGTGACATTTAGAATATAAACGGCTCCTGTATCCATCACCTCCCCAAGCCCTCAAGAACGAGAATGTGAAGTGGCACCCTACGCATTGTCTCGATTTTACACTCAAAGAAAGGGAGGCTCAGCAAGGTGATTTGCATGCAGCCAGAAAGCCTATCAGGACTAGAACTAGATGGCTCACCTGGGGGTGTGTCTACACATCCAGGGTCCACTCCATTCCACTACAAATAGATATTTCCAAGAGGCACTGAGCACAAAAACTAGCAGTCAGGGAGGTGACAGCATCAGGAATCTGACGTTGCGACTCACTCACTTGTCAGCGAGAACGTCGTCAGCGGTGTGTTTTGGCAACAGAAGACTGCAGGGATGAGAACAGAAAAAAAATGGCTGTTCAGAGGCAGTCAGAAGACTAACAGTGATTTGTGACAGGAAAGTTTGGAAACAGCGAAGCGGTGGCGATGAAAGTTTTACAGGTGTCAAGGAGGGATTTGAGAATGGAGGGTCTTCGGCCAATGGTGTGTTCAGATAATTTTTGAAGAATGAGGCAGTCACAAGTCACCAAGTAATAAATTTGGGAAAACGTAAGCATGCTAAAAGGATTGAGGACAATATCATAAAAATATCTTGACATCAAAAAGAGGAAAAACATGTTTTAATGTGGTATTCCCACAAGTAAGCATTCAAAAGTAGGAAGAACTTGTTGGTGATCTCTTGAGAAAGCATGGGCACAAAGAAGGGAAGCTATTTCAAGCTGGAGAAAGAAAGGCTGTAGGAAAGCATTCTTCTTACTGCCTAGTGTGAAGTTAGCAGCAGTAAAATGAAGCTGGGCAAGACCATGATTCCCCATGAGAGGGGGTTCTTCAGAGACCGAGTGCTTGCGGTTTCAGCTCCTCCACAAGCCCTTGCCGATGGCCTCCGTGAGCCCTCTTCTAGCTCACTGGGAAACAGATGCCATTCAGCGTGTCAGTGAGATCATCACCGTGCAGAACTGTTCTTGCTCACCCGTCGTCTTTTCCTCTCCGTCTTCTGATGGTCTGAATGCCACTAGGTTATAAGCTTCTCGGTGTCAGGCTGTTTGCCAATTCTACAACCTCTGGCAATTAAATTAATGTCTGCCGGCCTCAGTTTCTCTGTCTATAGTTTAGAAGCAATGGCTTCTGCCTGACCAACTCAGTGATTTGTTCCAAGGACAGAAGATAGCAGAAACTGTCAAGTGCCAGAATGCCCAGTGATAGGCTCCTTGGTCGCACATAAAGGTAAGCAAGTTCCCAAGGAGTAGGCCTTCTTGGAATCTTTCACATGGGACTTAATATGGTGAAAGTGCAAGAATGGGTTAAAATAGGATTGGATGTGTTCTTTTATATGTGGCCAGAAGAGAGCATCCAGTTCATGTGAGTTGCACCAAAATATTTGAATAATAGCAGTCATTCTCATTTTTGGAGCAAGTCCGTATAACAGGTATTACACCTGCAATATAAATACATAACTTGAATTTTCACTACAAACCCTGCAGTATAAATATTATAGATTCAAGAACCTGCCCAAGGTTAAAGCCAGTAAGAAGATTTACATTATGGAAAGTGGCACAGAAAAACATGGCCCAAGCACTATTTGTTCTTTCTTGCTTTTGTTCTCCTTTTTCCCATGTACTACAACCCTAGTTCATGTCTACAATACCTGTAGATGAAAATTTTCCAGAATATTTTTTTAAGATTTATTTTATTTATCTGAAAGACAGAGTTAAAGAGAGAGACAGAGGGAAGGAGAGACAAACAGAGAGACAGAGATCTTCCATCTACCAATTTACTCCCCAAATGGCTGCAATGGCCAGGACTGGACTAGATGAAAGCCAGGAGCCAGTAGTATTTTCCAGGTCTTTCATGTGGGTGCAAGGACTCAAGCAGTGGGGCGATCTTTGGTTGCTTTTACCAGGCACATTAGCAGGGAGCTGGATCAGAGTAGAGCAGTCCAGAGCTCTCATGGGTTGCTAGCCCTACAGGTGGCAGCTTTATCTGCTGTGCCACAGTGCTGCCTTGTATTTTTTTTTTTTTTTTGAAAAAAGGGGCCAGAGGGGCCAGCACTCTGGCATAGCAGATAAAGCAGCCAGTCGGCATCCCATATGGGCACCGGTTCAAGTCCTGGCTGCTCCACTTCTGATCTATCTCCCTGCTAATGCACCGGGGAAAGCAGTGGAAGATGGCCCAAGTGCTTGGGCCTCTGCACCTTCATGGCAGATCCAGAGGAAGCTCCTGGCTTTGGATCTGCCCAGCTCAGCCCTTGCAGCTATTTGGGGGAGTGAACCAAAGTATGCAAGTGCTCTCTCTCTCTCTCTCTCGGTCTCTCTCTCTCTCTCTAACTCTGCCTTTCAAATAAATAAATCTTTTTTTTTTTTTTAAGTTAAAAAGCGTGTAGAAAACCATCCCAAGGGAACTCACTGGTAATGCATGTTTGGAAGGTGGTACACAGTGAGTTCCTGCCTTCCAGCGTGTCAGTAAGCAGAGGTCGCTTATCGAAGCCTGGATAGAAAGTGGCGACAGGAGCTTTCCTAAATGTTGACACGAGACCTTGAATCAACTGCCACTGACAGCCCACAAAGCCAGAGTTCTGTCTAATGAACTTTAGGAAGATCGACTCTTGAATAAATTAACCAGCAAATGCCATAAGCATTATGCTATCTCACTACCAACACGTAGAGCACCATCCTCACCGCAAACTAGACACAGAATTGTGTTAACATACAGTTGATTGGGTAATTTTGCTAAATGTGCTCAACCAATTCCTGAAAGATTGTTCAGTGTAATCTTCCCCAAATCTAACAGCAGTTAATATGATAAAAAATTATGGAACTCCGTATTTCTTCATCTGAGAAATAGTACCTAATAGATGATTGAATTTATTTACATTACTAAAAAACTTTATTATTATTAATAATTAATTTGAAGGGCTGATTTTTCAGCCTTTGTAAGCATTTCAACTTGGAGGGAAGGCCTATGATAGTAAGAACTACTTCTTCCCATTTCCTTTTGAAAAACCAGAAGATTAATTCACTTGGCCCTACCACAGTAGGGTCCTCCCATTAAAAGTTATTGAAAATTTGAGTGAGAACCATTTAGTATCAGACTATATTTGAGCTTCAAGTACGTATCAACTCAAATTTAAAAAAATACTATGTTCTTAGAAAACATTAAATACATTGTCTGTTTTTGTTACTTCATTGTCATATATCTTGTTAAAACGTCATTGAGTTTAAATTATTATTACATACCCATTAGTTCTGGTGCCTTGGGATGTAATGACTCATATTAGTAGTCTATATAATAAAAAGGGTTGATGAATTTTTACTGGACTGTCCTTTTGGGACCATAATTTTCAACATTCTCTGGAAGCTTTGCCAATCCCTCAGTGATAAAGTGCTCTTACACTCTTTATCATTGACAGATTCACAAGTACCGTAACAGTTCAACCTGTAAATGTTGAACATAACATCACATTAATCTGAAAAGTTCTTTCCTTGAAGAGTCACCAACAATACATAATCACAATACTACCAGCTTGTAAGCAAATAAGGCAATTTTATAATCTTGTTAGCACTGATTTTATATTGCTGTCTGCAAATTAATAGATGAGCCCATCATTTTTTGAGATTTGTTGGCTTCTTTGATTTTGTTTATTTATTGGAAAGGCAGAGCAACAGAGATGGACAAAGGAGGGAGCGACAAAGATTTTCCATCTGCTGGTTCACATACCAAATAGCCTCAATGACTAGAACTGGGCCAGGCCCAAGCCAGGAGCCCAGAACTCCTTGTGGGTCTTCCATGTGGGTGACAGGGGCCAAAGCACTGGGGCCATCTTCTGTTGCTTTCGCGGGTGCATCAGCCAGGAACTGGATTGAAAGCAGAGCAGCCAGGACCAGTCAGTGTTCACATGGAATGCTGGTGTACTACTAAGCCACAACAACAGCCCTGTGTTTCTGTTTTTGGATATAAGCTTTACATTTAGTGAAATGATCATATCTTCAGCTTTCAAATTATTGATCTTTGAAAAATATACAGATTAGTCCATTCTGTGCTACTGTAGCAGAATACCACAGAGTGGGTAATTCATAATAGATGGAAGTGTGTTGGCTCATGGGTCTGGTTGGGAAGTCTGAGATTGAGGGGATAGATTCTGATGAGTCCTTCTTGCTGTGTCATCCCATGGTAAAAGAGCAAATGGAGGGCCAGAGAGAAGAGTTCAAGCCCTGTCACAGTCAACACTGTTCCATTCATGCAAGTTGACCCCTAAACATCTGTCCTTGCACATCCCTCCCAACTCTGTTACATTAGGAATTAAGTTTCCAATACGTGCTTTTTGGGGGACACATTCGAACCACATCTACCCATTCTGCTCACCATAAAGATTCAGAACATCATTATAACACCACCCCCACCCTGAGTTTTTAAATTTCTTTCCAGTCACTTTCCCTTCCACTACTCACCCTACCCTGTAATATCTGTTGTAACTGCAGTATTAAGAGATTTGCTTTTCTTGCTGGTTCTTAAAATTTCACATAGATGGCATATATAGCATACACTATTTTATGTTTGGCTTCTTTCACTTAAAGTAATGCTTTTTTTAAATTAAGTAATTAATTTATTTGAAAGGCAGAGTTACACAGAGGCAGAGAGAGAGAGAGAGAGGTCTTCCATCCGCTGGTTCACTCCCCAAATGGCCACAATGATCAGAGCTGGGCCAATCCAAAATCAGGAGCCAGGAGCTTCTTCCAGGTCTCCCATGTGGGTACAGGGGCCTAAGGACTTGGGCCATCTTCTGCTGCTTTCCCAGGCCATAGCAGAGAGCTGGATCTGAAGAGGAAGAGCCAGGACTCAAACATCCAGTATGGGATGCTGGCACTGCAGGCGGCAGCTTTCCCACTATGCCACAGTTCCAGCCCATTAAAGTAATGTTTTCAAGATTCATCCAAGCTGTTGTTTACATCATTAGTTCTTTTTTTTTATTACTAACTAGTATTTATTTGGTGAATATATGGCAACTTGAGTATACATTCTCCTATTGGTGAGTATTTGGGCCCTATGCAATTTCTGGCTATTGTGAGTAAAGCATCTATAAACATTTGCATACACATCTTTTTGTAGATATTTGTTTTCTTTTGGATAATAACTAACAATAAGAGTACCTAGTCATGAAGTGGATGTGTATGTTTCATTTTATTAAAAACTGCCAAATTATGCTCTAAGGTTATTGTACCATTTTACATTTCTGTGAATAATAAATGCGAGCCCTACTTGAGTTGCTTCACATCTTCACCAACATTCACTGTTATAATCTTTTTAATTTTTGTTTTAATTAGAGTGGCTAGTCCATTTAAATCTCATGTAATTATTGACATGATGGTATTTATGTTTAGCATTATGCTTTTTATTTTCTGTTTGTCTAATCCATGTTTTTGTTCTTTTTTGCTTTCTTTTAGTTAAATATTTTTCTTTTGTTTTTATTTGCTCTGCAATTTTTTAAAAAATTATTTATTTTGACAGGCAGAGTTACAGACAGACAGAGGGAGAGACAGAAAGAGATCTTCCATCTGCTGACTCACTCCCCAAATGGCCACAATGGCCAGAGCTGGGCTGATCCACAGCCAGGAGCCAGGAGCTCCTTCTGGGTCTCCTTTGTGAGTGCAGGGGCCCAAACACTTGGGCCATCCTCCACTGCTTTCCCAGACCATTAGCAGAGAGCTGGATCAGAAGTGGAGCAGCCAGGACTAGAACCAATGCCCATATGAGATGCTGGCACAGCAGGCAGAGGCCTAACCCAATATACCACAGTGCCAGCCCCCTCTACAGTCAATTTAGCTGCCTTTTCCTATTATTTTTTAATGTCTGCTATAGAGATTTTGAATTAGTTTGTGCTTTCTATCCTTAGTTCACTCATAGTTAACATTATGCAAGTTCATACAAAATATAAGAGGCTTAACAAAAATATAATTCCATTTATCTTATTATTTATGTTGTTACCATGTATTTTATACTCATATACATGAAAGGAGTCACTGTTCACTTACTCCCTATGCAGGACTTCTGTCCTCAGTGAATTATACTCTGAGAATTAATTGTAAAATTTGTTCTCAAACAGTGTTTATATTTTGTGTGTGTGAGTCCAAATTGTTGAAATCTTTACTTAATTTAGAGTTGGTCTTCTGTGTATAAAGTTAATTGAAAATGAATCTTAATGGAGAATGGGACTAGGAATGAGAGAGGGAAGAGAAAGTGGGGTGGGAGTTGGGGGTGGGAGGGCGGGTATGTTAGGAAGAATCACTATGTTCCTAAAGTTCTACTTATGAAATTTGTACTTTAAATAAAAGGTTTCTAAAAAAAAGAAAGAAAGAAAAAGTTGTTGTAACTTTGCATTAAAGAGCCAGTTGTTGGGGCAAGTATTGTGGCATAATGGGTAAAGCCTCTGCCTACAATGCCGGCATCCCATATAAGCGCCCGTTTCAGTACTGGCTGCTCCACTTCTGATCCAGCTCCCTCTCTGTTAATGTGCCTGGGAAAGCAGCAGAAGATAGTTCAAGTGCTTGGGCCCCTGCTCCCATGTGGGAGACCCTGAAGAAGCTCCTGGCTCTTGGCTTCTGTCTGGCCCAGCCCTGACTGTTGTGGCCATTTGGGGAGGGAACTAGAGAAAAGAAGATGTCTCTCTGTGTGTCTCTCCCTCTCTCTGTAACCCTGTCTTTCAAATAAATTAAATTTAATTTAAAGAAGAACCAGTTGGATTATTACAAAAATTAGCAGAAGAAAAATAATTTTCTTTATTTTTGCCTTTATGTTTCCCACTTCCGTGCTGGGCATTTCTTGTTATAGATTGAAGTGTCTTCTGATGTCAGTTTCCTTCTGTCTAAAGAGCCTCTTGTGTCAGGTCTTATAGTTCCAATCTGCTTACAGCAAATTCTCTGAATTTTTGCCTATTGGAAAATTTCATCATTTCAATATTCTGTATTTTAATTTTTAAAATACATTTTTCTGTGGTTGAAAATAGAACTCTTGGGTTGATGAATTTGGGTTTTTTTCTTTTTAGTATTTGGAAGCTGTCACTTCATTGTCTCCATTTTTTTTTTTTTTTTTTTTTTTTGACAGGCAGAGTGGACAGTGAGAGAGAGAGACAGAGAGAAAGGTCTTCCTTTTGCCGTTGGTTCACCCTCCAATGGCCTCCACGGTTGGCGCGCTGCGGCCGGCGCACCGCGCTGATCCGATGGCAGGAGCCAGGAGCCAGGTGCTTTTCCTGGTCTCCCATGGGGTGCAGGGCCCAAGCACCTGGGCCATCCTCCACTGCACTCCCGGGCCACAGCAGAGAGCTGGCCTGGAAGAGGGGCAACCGGGACAGAATCCGGCGCCCCGACCGGGACTAGAACCCGGTGTGCCAGCGCTTCAAGGCGGAGGATTAGCCTAGTGAGCCGCGGCACCGGCCTCCATTGTTTCTTATGAGGAATCAGACATCTGTATCCTTGTTGTATTGTACGTCATATGTCTTAAGCTCTGTGTCGTGTGTCTTTTCCTGTATATAGTCTTTTTTTTCCTATAGCTAGTCTCAAGTTTATTTATTTGCTTGGGTTTTTTTTAGTTTTTTTTTTAAGACTTATTTATTTATTTGAAAGAATTACACAGAGAGAAGGAAGGGGTGGGGAGAGAGAGAGAGAGAGAGGTCTTCCATCTGCTGGTTCACCCCCAATTGGCCACAACGGCCAGAGCTGTGCCGATCCAAAGCCAGGAGCCAGGAGCCAGGATCTTCCTCTGGGTCTCCCACGCAGGTACCTGACTCGGGCCATCCTCTACTGCTTTTCCAGGCCATAGCAGAGAGCTGGATCGGAAGTGGAACAGCCAGGTCTCAAACCGGCTCACATATGGGATGCTGGCACCACTGCAGGCAGCGGCTTTACCCATTACGCCACCGCACCAGCTGCTTGTTTGTTTATTTATTGTATTTTTACTGTGATTGCCTACTTGTAGTTTTCCTGTTGTGCATTTTCAGTTCTTCTTTAATTTGTAAGTTAGTAATTTTTTTTTAGCAAATTTGGGACTCAGGCCATAATTCATTATTTTTTTCTACCTCTTTCTCTTTTTTGTCTACTAACAAGATTCCAAATGCACATAGGTTTGGTGGCCTTATATTGTCTTAAGTCATTTGTGCCTTTTTGTAAAAATTTAAGATACAAAGATAAATGGAGAGAGACAGAGAGAGAAACAGAGAGAGACAACTCCCATCCATCCACTCTCCAAATGCCCACAATGGCTATGGCTGGGCCAGGCTAAAGTTAGGAGACAAGAATGCAGTCTAAGTCTCCCACTTGGGCGGCAGAGACCCAACTACTTGACCATCACCTGCTGCTTCCCAGAGTACATGTTAACAGAAAGATGGAACCAGAGCTAGGTTTGAGAGTGGGGACTCTGATGTAAGTTGTGGACATCGTTAACAAACAGGCTAAATACCCACTCTTGCTCATTTTTCCCGTCTTTGGTTTTTAAATGTTTATTTATTTCAAAGAGTGAGAGAGAGAGAGAGAGAGAGAGAGAGAGAGAATGAGAATCTTCCACTCACTGGTTCCCTCCCCAAATGGCTGAAACAGCCAGAACTGGACCAGTCTGAAGCCAGGAGTCAGGAACTTCACCCAGGTCTCCCACATGGGAAGCAGGGGCCTAAGCACTTGGGTCATTCCCCGTTGTTTTTCTCAGGCCAGTAGCAGGGAGCAGGATCGGAAGTGGATCAGCCAGGACATGAGCCTGTGCTCACAGGGGATGCCAGCATTGCAGGCGGTGGATTTGCTGGCTACACCGCAATGCTGGCCCCTTCCCAGTGTCCCTACCCCCCACCCCACTCCGGGTTCTTTAGCTTCCATGATTCCATTGATTGGTTTACAAATGTATTCAATCTTCATCAGTCTGCTGTTAGGTCTACTCAGTGAATTTCCTTTCAGGTGTTTTACTTTATAGTTCTTAAATCTCTATTTTGTTACTTTTTAAGATTTCAATTTGTTAAAATATTTTATTTTTCACTCATTGTAGACATTTATTTAATTCCTGAGCATATTAATAGTAGTTACTGTAAAGTCTTCATTTGTGGGCCTGGCGTTGTGGTATAGTGGATAAAGCCACCACCTGCTGGCATCCCCTGTGGGCACAGGTTCATGCCTTGGCTGCTACACTTCTGATCCATCTCCCTGCTGACAGCCTGGGAAAAACAGCAGAGGCTGACTACCCGCACCCGTGTGGGTTAACTGGATAAAGCTCCTGGCTCCCAGGCTCAGCTTCATTGCCATCTGGGGAGTGTACCAGCAGAAGAAAGATCTCTCACTCCTTTCTCTCTCTCACTCCTTTCTTTCTCTCTCTCTCTCTCTCTCTCTCTCTCTCTCCCCCTCCCTCCCTCCGCCCTCCCCCGTCACTACCTCTCTCTATATAACTCAAATATTATTTTTAAATTTTTCATTTGCTTATTTCAATACCTGGATCTTCTTGAACTCCGTCTCTATTATTTTTATGTTTTTTTCCCTCATTGCCATGGATTCAATTTCCCTGTTTTTTTCTATATCTGCTAAGTTTTAATATAGGTTGGACATTGTAGAAGATAAGTTGTTCAGTCTCTGAGTTCTGTCATATTCTTCTGTAGAGTATTGCTTTTTATTCTGGTGGGCATTTAAATTACCAGCTTGGCTTCATGCTTTATTTTGGCAATAAATACTGCCCAGAGTTGTAAGGTAAACCCTTAGACCCAGGACATCATCTTTGCCACTAGGGAGTGTCCCTTCTGTGTTTCCGTGGAAACGCCAAGGTGTGTTATCAGGACTGCGGTCTAAACTCTCTCCTATTGTAGCCAGAAGCTTTAAAAATCTCTGCTCTGCTTCTTCATCTTCCCAGCTCCTTGGAGTCTCAGGCAATCACAGTTCAGGATTCAGCCAAAAAACAGAGGAATTTATTCACAGATTTGGAACTATTCCCCTTCTGTGGCTGACTCCTTTCTGAAAGGAATTTCTCTTCTGGTGTCCAGCTGTTCTGGCATCCCAAAACTCCATCTCAAGCCAAAAACTCCCTAGCCTTCTGTTTGGTCCTTACCACCCTGAACATGCAGAGAGACAGGTTCTGTCCGGGGGGAGGACCAGCCCTGTGCTGGAGGGCTGAGTGCCCGCCGATGGCCTGTGTGCAGTGCTCACCAGCCTAACAGAGGCTTTCTGTTTTGTCCGAGTTTCTTGTTGTTACAAAGAGGAGGGCAGACTGATGAGCAGAACGAGGACTCTCTTTTAAAAATGTGTCTGTATGAAGACACTATTAATGTTCTCATTATCAAAGTGATGAATCTTTATAGCACAAAATATTGTATTTATGAGTAGGAAAAAAAGTCTGAAAGGATATATTCCAAGTTATTTCTAAGTGATATGATTATTGATGATTTCAATTTTTTCTTTGTACATAACCTAACTAGCATAGGTAGAACAGTGAAGTCATTTCCTGGTTCTTCTACAAGCGATTTGTTTATGATAGCTCTTTTTAATAAGATGTGCTTATGCTTTCTTGCTACATTTCATGTTACAATTCCAGGAGGTTAACTATGTAAAATCTTAGCAGTCTGTCTGTATGGTAAACAAAATTCTTTTTGACTCTAGGATAGAAAATTGGGGACAAATCAAAGTTAAATGGCTTATCCAGAATCTTAGGCACATTGACAGAATAGCCAAAAATAGACCTTAAATTTTAAGTCCCTCAGTTCAGCTGTGTATACTTTTTCTCAACCCTCAGCATCAATGTATGTGGTTAATTCTACATTTTCTAATGGGTATGAAAGAAAATTATCATAGTTAAATATAAGCATCAAATATTTTGGAAACTTCACTTTAGTCACTGATTTCAATCTCCTCTCCATCAAGTCTCTTATTAGAACTTTTAGCAGATGGAAAATTTGACTGATTTTAATTTTACTGCGGTTAACCCTCCAAGGGCCAACAGCAAAATGGCAGGAAGGCATGGCTTGGGAAAGGAAGGAATTTCCTTCTTTCCTGGGATGTAAGCTTACATATGGAAAATAGGGCCAAAAGATGAGTATTGGATCTAGCTATTCAATGATACGTTTGTAAACTTAACCAGGCATATTTTAACAGCATTCTTATGCTTACTAAAAATATCCTAAAACTTAGTGATAGAATCAGTGTTGTCACTCTGAAGTTTCAGATTGAAATCGAAACTGTCTCATAAAAGATACCAAATAAAACTAGATTTGAGAATCCCAGAGAAACAGATAAGAGTGAAAGCAAACGATTATTAAATATTAGTAGTTTACAATCTGCAGTCCTGAGCTGGATTCTGCAGGGGAGGGTACGCAGTGCTGTAAGACGGTGTGACGCGGCTGTTGACAGTCAGCATGCTCATATCTCTGTGCAGAGTGCTGGGTTTGAGTGTCACCTCTGCTTCGTCCTTGGGAAGCAGCGGTGACGGCTGTAGTTGAGCCTCTGTCAGCCACATGGAGACCCAGGTTGAGTTCCAGCCTCCAGGCTTCGGTGTGGCCCACCCCAGGCTATTGTGGGCGTTTGGGAAGTGAGCCAACAAATGGAAGATATCTCTCTCTACCTTTTGAATAAATAAATAGATTTTTTGAAAGAGCTGTAAGGACTACTAGCAAAATTACATACAAACAGTAGAATAAAAGTATTATTTCAATATTCCAAATTTGAAAGCTGTACTGTGGTTGTGTAGGGTTGGTTCTCAGTTCCCACTCCTAACTCAGGCTTCCTGCTGATGCAGGAATGCAGCCGTAATGGTCCAGGTAACTGGGTTCCTGATACCCATGTTGGAGACCTGGATTGCATTTCTGGCTTCAGGTTTGGTCCTGGCACCATCCTGACTGTTGTAGGCATTTGAGGCCTGAGTCAATAGGTGGAAGCCATCTCTCTTACCTGTCTTGCATGTATAAAATACAAATTTAAAATTCAAATGAAAATTTTTCCCAAAAGTTTTAGAAACATTCCCTAATAGTCATTTTGATTTTAATTAATTAATTTATTTTAGAGAGAAAGAGACAAAGAATGAGATAAAGAAATCTTTCAAATACTGCTTTACTCCCCAAAATGCCCCCAACAGCCTGGGCTGGGCCAAACTGAAACCAGGAGCCAGCAACTCAATCCGAGTCTCCCATGGAGGTGGCAGGGATACACTTACTTGAGCCGTCTCTGCTTCCTTCCAGGCTGTACATTGGTAGCTGGAATGGGCAGATGGGGAGATGGAGCTGGAACATGAACCCAGGTACTCCACTGTGCTATGCAGTGCAGACCTGTTAACCACTAAGCCAGGCTCCCACCCAGTGTCTTGGGTTGCAGCATCCCAGATTCATTTCCTCTGTTTCACCTTTGAGGGTAAGACACAGCATTTTTACCATGCAGCATGTTTCTCTGAGACCCATGTCGTTCACTGCCCCTCATCCTCCTGCTTGTTCCTTCATGTCAAGAGATGTGAGTTATATAAAAGTGAGTCTGTTGCCTTCTGTGTTAAAGTCTACAGCAATCATGTGTGCTGTGTTGGGAGCATTATTCTTTTTAAAAGGACTGTGCTGGAATGATTATACAGAAAGGTCATGTGTAGGAAATGACCTATTGATTGGCTCTCTGAAGTTAAAAGCACTGACCTTGGGGTTCTGTTCCTCTGTAAGTGTGCATTCGCAGCTTATCAAAGATTGCCAGCTATACTCAGCCAGGAGCAAATTCTCACCTTCCCGCACTCAAGACCTTCAAGGTACTGTTTTAGCAAAAGCTAATGACAGGAATATAAATAAAAATACTTAGATTTCTTAGAACTGTCATGCTAACCCATGGCAGTAATGGTTCCTTTCTGTGTTTGCATTAACTGCTTCTGTGTCCTCTCACTGAGGCATGGGTCATCATTTCCTACCATGCCAACTTCTGTGTTCTGTGCTCCCCTTTAAGAACATATAACCAGGAATACTGGATCTTAGGAGAGATTTTTATTTATCTCTAAAAGATTAAATGAATGAGAGAACAAAAGGAGGAAAAGAAAACCCACACAAATTAAAAAGTGAATTAAATGTTTTGGTTTTGTTGTTTTGTTTTTGTTAGCTATGGTATACTGGTTACCTATCAGTAAGAAATATTGTTGTCCAATGGAAGCTGTTCTTTTATTGGGCCATCTGTAAGTTCAAGTCTTATTTTCCTTTGTTCAACAGGTATAATTAGAAACTTCCCTGGTTCCTTCATAGGGTTCAGTGTACAGTTGTGAGATAGACACACACACACACACACACAATGGATGGATAAAGTGATTTATTCCTTTTTTTAAAAGATTTATTTATTTATTTGAAAGAGTTACACAGAAAGAGGAGAGGCAGAGGAAGAGAGAGAGGTCTTCAATCTGCTGGTTCACTCCCCTACTGGCTGCAATGGCCGGAGCCAGGAGTTTCTTCCAGGTATCCTACGTGGGTGCAGGGACCCAAGGACTTGGGCCATCTTCTGCTGCTTTCCCAGGCCACAGCAGAGAGCTGGATCAGAAGTGGATCAGCTGGGACTCAAATCGGCACCCATATGGGATGCCAGTGGTTTAGGCCAGTGCATTAACCCACTGCACCACAGCACCAGCCCCAACTGATTTATTCTTTTTTTTTTTTTTTTTTTTTTTTTTGACAGGCAGAGTTATAGACTGTGAGAGAGACAGAGAGAAAGGTCTTCCTTCCGTTGGTTCACCCCCCAAAATGGCTGCTACGGCCAGAGCTACGCCAATCCGAAGCCAGGAGCCAGGTGCTTCCTCCTGGTCTCCCATGTGGGTGCAGAGCCCAAGCACTTGGGCCATCCTCCACTGCCCCCCCCCCCCCGGGCCACAGCAGAGAGCTGGACTGGAAGAGGAGCAGCCGGGACTAGAACCCAGCGTCCATATGGGATGCTGGCACCACAGGTGGAGGATTAACCAAGTGAGCCACGGCACCGGCCCCTGTTCTTATTTTTCAAAATCAAGTCCCATCTCTGCTCCTGATTCAGCTTCCTGATAATGCACACCCTGGGAGGCAGCAAATAATAGCTCAAATACTTGGGTCCCTACCACCCACATCGAAGACCCAGATGGATTTCCTGGCTCCTAGCTTCAGCCTGGCCCAGCCCTGACTCTTGTAGACATTTGGATAGTGAACCAGCAAATAGAATTTCTCTCTCTCTCTCTCTCTCTTTCTTTCTTTCTCTCTCTCCCTTTCTCCCTCCTTCCCTCCTCCATCTCTCACTGCCTTTCAAATAAATAAATAAATCTAATAAATCTTTAAAAATAAATAAATGGCATTGTATTTAAAGCAAATATATAAAGCAAAGAAATATGACTAGAATCTTTTTGAATTCTGTAACACATATAAAATGTACTTCAACCCAATATCTCAAACCTTAAAACTGTAAATATTTACCAACTCAGAAGTAACCTTAATTACAGAAGAAGACAATTTGACTTTTGAGCCAGAATAAAAGATGCCACCCCATGGGTCACCTACAGAGTCGTAAAAAAGCCTATGGATGCAGTAAGGATTATTTTCATGATCCTTCATAGTAATTATTTAGCTGTATCTAGTTGTGTTCAATTTTTACCACAAATAAATCCTTAGAAGAACTTCATGTTCAGTCTAATCATTAATGAACTTCCTTTATTCTGATACTCTATAATATTATCTGATATTGAGTATTCAGTCCTGTGCAATAGGTTCTCATATTTTTTTTCTAAAATAAATCAGTGATAGAAATTTGCAATGTTTATGTGACACATTTGTGAATAGGTTATTTAATTTAACATGAATGTATTTTTATCTTAATGGAAGATGTTACTCTATGTGGATTAATCATCTGTATAAATAAGTTCAGAACCCTTTACAAATTCTTGCCATGTAGAAGGCAATTTTATTATGAGATTTTTTTTTTTTTTTAAAAAAAGGACATTCAGAGAAGAAATGCTTTTGGAGACTGAACTGGGAGCAAAATTAAAGTAATAACTGGACAGACCAAGGACAAATCTAGACTTACAGACTGAATGTGACTAAAATAGTCTCTTTCTGCGTTACCTTCATTGGAAAGAACCTATCACAGTGTTAAGAGCACAGCTGACACTGAAGGAACCATCAGCGGCTATTGTAAGGGGCAAGGGAACATTCATGACCGGTAGTCAGCCACTGAGTGCTATTTCCTGACAGAGCTAGGTCTTTCTAAAGTGCACAGGCAAGAAATAAATCAAAATATTTTTTTAGTTTCTTGAGGACCCCCCATAGTGTTCTCCATAATGGCTGTGTACTAATTTGTATTCTCACCAGCAGCATGTTGGGGTCCCCTTTTCCCACACCCTCACACCACCAAAACACGTGAGATGTAACAAGTTCTCGTGCTCCACAGCACAGTGGGATGGTGATGATTCACAGTAATGGATTATGTACTGTGTAAAGAAGTGGAAGAGTTGCTGGTGGGCTCCAAACAGAAAGAAAAGAAAATTGAAAGCCTGATTGCTTGATTTGATAAGTTTATATTGAGTGTGGGTGTTCAACAGTTACAATGTGCCCATAAATTGTACAAGTATCCAGAAAAGTACAGGTATTACAAGTTAGTCAAAATATTTCAAAATAAAATAATTAACTTTAAAAGATAAAGGAATGTAACTGATGCAGTTTTATGTTGCTCATAACGTGATTTTATTCATCTCACTAGCTAATGGTATGAACATATTTGAGGCTCTATTGCTTGTATTTTAAAGTCTTCTTAAATTTGTAACTGTAATAAAAGATATGAAAAAGGGAAAAAAACAAAACAAATTATTTATACAAACTATGATTGCTCGAAGAGAAAATTCAAAATCTACAGATAAATTTTTAATTTAGCAAGGTTACTGGATAGAAACTCACTATACAAAAAGCAAGTGCATTTATATATACATATATCAACAACAAGCAGTCAGAAGTAAAGTATTTAAAGATCCAGGGGCCAGCACCATGGCTCACTTGGTTAATCCTCCACCTGCGGCACCGGCATCCCATATGGGCTCCGGGTTCTAGTCCCGGTTGCTCCTCTTCCAGTCCAGTTCTCTGCTGTGGCCTGAGAAGGCAGTGGAGGATGGCCCAAGTGCTTGGGCCCCTGTACCCACATGGGAGGCCAGGAGGAGGCACCTGGCTCCTGGCTCCTGGCTTCGGATCGGTGTAGTTCCGGCCGTAGCAGCCATTTGGGGAGTGAAGCAACGGAAGGAAGACTTTTCTCTCTGTCTCTCTCATTGTCTATAACTCTACCTGTCAAATAAATAAATAAATAAATAACTTTTTAAAAAAAGTATTTAAAGATCCACTTACAGAAGCATCAACAAATTTGCAGTACTTAAAAATTAAGAGATATATGTCCATAGATTCAGTCACTTAAATGAACAACGCCAGTTTTCCGAAGTTAATATGTAAGTTTAGTGTCATTCTGTCAAAATATTAGCAAAACGGCGTTGGTGGTATAGTGGTGAGCATAGCTGCCTTCCAAAATACTAGCAAATGTAAAGTTCTAGATTCCCAAGACCATATCCACTTCTGATACTGACTGCAAGTTTGGGTGTCCCCAAATCTACCCCTCATGAGGCTTCCACCCTCATGACCTAAAGAGCTCCCAAATCGTCCACCTCCATATATGATCACATCGAGGATTAGATTTCAACATATAGATTTGGGGGGGGGGGTGGATACAAATATGCAGTCCAGATTCTGTGCTGTGCACGTATCAGCTCTCGCACTCTCGCAAATTGACCTTTAGGTTTTCATTCAGTTCCAGATCATAAAGTAACTGGAGTAATCCACAATGACTATCTTCCCTCCTGCTTCCTTCCTCCTTCTAGTAGCTGCAAAGCAAAGGTTTGTGCTTTTCCAAGTCTGACAAAGCAATAAAAGAGTGTGCTGTGGACGCAGAAGTTTGCATATGATCCACCCACTTATTTAGAATGCTAGTAGCATTAGCACTGTGCTTTATAAATCTTTAAATGTTTTTCTGATTCTTTCTAAGTATTCAATGCCATGATCTTCTTTATGCCTTCATTTCTTTAATTTAAAATGGGAATCATTGTCAAAATAGTACAATAACCAGCACAGCAGATTTCTGTTTCTATATTTTATGTTTTTAGTAACAGTTATTAGTATTGATTTTATGGTGAATTTTACTTAGGACAATTGTTTATACCACAAACATATATAAAGGCAGAACTGTGATATCTGGAATAAATAATTGTAAAGCCTTATTTCCAAAGGATTTGGAGATAAAGTATTTCTCTTTCTAATTTTATCATTTTAAAGACAGAGGCTGAGAATCGGACCATCCACTGGTTCACTTACAACAACCAGGGCTAGACCAGGCCAAGGCCAGGAACCCAGAACTTAATCCCAATCTCCCACGTGGACGATGGAGGACCCAGTTTTTGAGCCATCTCAGAGGGTGCATCAGAAGGAAGCTGAAACCAGAATCAGAGCCAGGACATGAGCCCTCTGAGATCAGATGCAGGCCTCCCAAGCGGGATCTTAACCACTGCTCCGAATGCTTACTGCAAAGCAAAATATTTCTCATACATCAAATGACTAGAAGCCGGCGCCGTGGCTCAATAGGCTAATCCTCCACCTTGCGGCGCCGGCACACCGGGTTCGAGTCCCGGTTGGGGCGCCGGATTCTGTCCCGGTTGCCCCTCTTCCAGGCCAGCTCTCTGCTATGGCCAGGGAGTGCAGTGGAGGATGGCCCAGGTGCTTGGGCCCTGCACCCCATGGGAGACCAGGAAAAGCACCTGGATCCTGGCTCCTGCCAGGATCAGCGCGGTGCGCCGGCTGCAGCGGCGGCCATTGGAGGGTGAACCAGCGGCAAAGGAAGACCTTTCTCTCTCTGTCTCTCTCTCTCACTGTCCACTCTGCCTGTCAAAAAAAAAAAAAAAAAAAAAAAAAAAAAAAAAAAAAATGACTAGAAAAGCAAAAGTACATGATAATATACAGCAAGATCCTGAATCATAAAGAAAGAAAAGGAGTAGTTAGTATGGACAGAGGTTAATCAGAGAAGGTATGTTACAGAAAGTAAATATTGAACTGGATCTCCAGTAAATTAAATATGTGTCTTCTGAAAATTTTTAGTATCTCAGTGCTTAATGAATTTGCAGTGTTGATTATATTTGGGGAAAATGTCTCTGTGACTTTGGCCTGTCACATCCTCTCTATATTTTAGATTAGTCATCTGTGAAATGAGACTTCATCATCATCATCATTATTATTATTATTATTACTACTACTAAAATTAGATTTAATCTTGGGTCCTTCCACATCTTTTTGCTCCATATTTGTTATATTTCTATCTGCATCTAAACATGTGGCAAGGCAGCTACATCTCTGGAACACAAGCTTTGGAAAAATTTAAGTTTTTTGACTCTCGGAGGGTTCTGACACTTTCCTAAACCTTGTGTGATGCCAGTAACATCTCAGCTAAAAAGATCTGGAAGATACTTCAAATATCTGTTAGTGCTTATCAGCTAGTTACTAACAAAGCACCTGAGTCTACCTCATCTTTGTGCTGGAAAGAGCAAGCAGCACACTCTGTTTTCTTCAGCTTTTGTAATGGAGTATCCAACTGTAATTACATTGTAATTTTTAAATTTTTACTTATCTAGGAAGTATATAGAGAGAACTCCTATCTGCTGATTCACCTCCCAAGTGCTCAGAACTGAGGATGTTCACAGATCAATCCAGGTCTCCCAGAGTGTTGGCAGAAACCCAGTTACTTGAGCCTTCAATGCTGCTTTCCAAAGTCAGCATCGGCAAGAAGCTGGAGTCAGGAGTTGGAGCCAGCAGGAATCAGACCCATGTTCTCCAATATGGGATGCAGGTGTCTTAACTGGCTCTTGGCTTCTGGCTTCGGATAGGCCCAGCTCCAGCTGTTATGGCCATTTGGGAGATGAACCAGCAGATGGAAGACCTTTCTCTCTGTCTGTCCCTCTCTCTGTGGCTCTGCCTCTCAAATAAATAAATTAAAAATCTTTAAAAAAGGAAAAAAAAATGACAAGGTGAGGGGGCAGCCTTGTAGCTCACTGGGTTAAACTGCTGCCTGTGATGCTGACATCCATATGAGAGCACTGATTCCAGTCGCAGTTGTTCAGCTTCCCATCCAGCTCCCTGGTAATGTGCCTGGGAAGGCAGATGACAGCCCAAGTAACTGGGTCCCTGCCATCTGTGTGGGAGCCCCAAATGGAGTTCCCTGTTCTTGGCTTCATCCTGGCCCAGCCTTGATTGTTGCTGACACTTGAGAGTGAACCAGCAGCACATGGATTAGATACCTCTCTCTCTCTATCTCTCTCTCTCTCTCTCTCTCTTTTTCCTCCTCCTCCTCCTCCTCTTCCTCCCTCCCTCCTTCTCCCTATTTTTTTTAAGATTTATTTATTTATTTGAAAGTCAGAGTTACACAGAGAGGAGAGGCAGAGAGAGAGAGGTCTTCCGTCCAATGGTTCACTCCCCAGATGGCCGCAATGGCCGGAGCTGTGCCGATATGAAGCCAGGAGCCAGGAGCTTCTTCTGGGTCTCTCATGCGGGTGCAGGGGCCCAAGAACTTGGGCCATCTTCTACTGCTTTCCCAGGCCATAGAAGAGAGCTGGGTTAGAAGAGGACCAGCCAGAACTAGAACCGCTGCCCATATGGGATGCAGGTGCTTCAGGCCAGGGCGTTAACCCGCTTCGCCACAGCACCGGCCCCCTCCTTATTTTTTTAAAAAGATTTATTTATTTATCTGGGAGTCAGAGTAACAGAAAGAGGGAGAGACAGAAAGAGAGGTCTTCCATCTGCTGGTTTACTCCCCAAATGGCTGCAACGACTGGAGCTGAGCCAATCCGAAGCCAGGAGCTAGGAGCTTCATCCTGGTCTCCCATGCAGGTGCAGGGGCCCAACGACTTGGACCATCTTCTACTGCTTTCCCAGGCCATAGCAGAGTGCTGGATCAGAAGTGGAGTAGCCCATATGGGATACAGGCACTGCAGGAGGCAGCTTTACCCACTACATCACAGCAACAGCCCTCCCTATTTCTTTTTTACAAAATATTTTTACAGAAGATCAAATACAGAGAGAGAGAGAGAGAATAAAGCAATAGGCGGGAGTGGATGGGAGGGAATAGGGAAATATAGGCCCAAGGACCCAAAGTAACAGGTATGTAGAATCACCATGTCAAGGTATCTAATGTGTAGCATGTGAACTAAAGTTAATAAAACCATATTGTTTTGGGGATTTTTGCTAAATATGTAGATTTTAGCTGCTCTCACCATTAAAAATAATAACTACATGAGATTGTAGATGTTAATTTGCTTCATTATTATAAACTTGTCTATCTATGTGAATCCTATAACATCACATGATAAATCTCAAATATATACAATAATAAAATATATTTTAAAATAATAAAAGAAGCCGGCACCGTGGCTCACTAGGCTAATCCTCCGCCTGCTGCACTGGCACCCCGGGTTCTAGTCCCAGTTGGGGCAACAGATACTGTCCCGGTTGCTCCTCTTTCAGTGCAGCTCTCTGCTCTGGCCTGGGAAGGCAGTGGAGGATGGCCCAGGTCCTTGGGCCCTGTACCCGCATGGGAGACCAGGAGGAAGCACCTGGCTCCTGGCTTCGGATCGGCGCAGCGCGCCGGCCACAACACGCCGGCCATACCGGCCACTTGGGGGGTGAACCAACGGAAAAAGGAAGACCTTTCTCTCTGTCTCTCTGTCTCTCTCTCTCTCTCTCTCTCTCTCTCACTGTTTAACTCAGCCTGTCAATAAATAAATAAATAAATAAATAAAAGAAAATGACAGATGAAAATTTAAAAGAGGGGTCTCTGGCCCACACTTGAGCTCCAGTTTGGGGTTTTTTTTGTTTGTTTGTTTTAAGATTTGTTTATTTGAAAGGCAGAGTGACAGAGAGAACAATCATCAATCAGCTGGTTCATTCTCCAGATGGCCACAATAGCTAGGTGTGAACTAGGTGGAAGCAATGTGTCAATGAAGGCAATTCCTTGTGGCAACAGTGAAAGTAATAACTGAAACAAGACAAGAGTTAAAACCAAAGAAGACACCGCTTTCCCAGCTGTCTGAGTTCAGCAGACAATAGGAACAATTAAAATGTATCGCTTTTTTATTGGTTAAGAGAAGGATGATTGCAGAGGTCTCCCAGGGCTCAATGTCAGAGACCCCCAGCCACTGCAGGCTGTGTACCCTGCCTCAAGAATAAATTTACTTCCCAGAGTTGTCTCTCTGAGTCTTAAAGGACCCTGCGTTACCCACCCACCCCCTCCTCACCCCTACCAAAGGTGAAAGATCTACATTTGGCAAAAACAAAACAAGAGCAATCAAAAGGTGCTGAGCAGAAAGCACAGGCTGCCTCAGAAACTGCAAATGACCCCGAAGTTTCCACCACTGATTGTACGCCTTTATTTCCGCCTATCTCTTCTCTCTGGTCAAACTTGATGTCTTGCCTTCAGGGTCTTAACACAGTCCAGCTTTTATGGGCTTGCAACAGAGTTGGCAGTGGAAAGAGACTTCCCTGCATCTTACACAAGTAATTTAACAAGGCGATGCCGCATGTTTGCTGAGCTGTGCTTGGTAGTTCCCTTATAGCACGAGTCTCAGTGAACACCTCATGCCGCCCCATTCACTGCCCCTGAGTCCGACAGTCTCACACTTGTCCCTTCCACCTTGCAGGGTCTCCATTAGGAGCCCTGTGTTCAAATATTGCTAAGTTTTTGTTTTATTTTTCAATGATGTTCTCCTTAGTTGCTCTAGAATTCATTTTTAAATGAATTTTAGTAGCCATATTTTATTTCTTTTTAGAAGGCACATTATTTTTCAGTGCTCTGATAGTTCTGATTCTTTATAACGTTCTAAAAATAACTGCTGGTGAGCTCATAAATTCATTAGTTAATCCCACTGGGACTCAGTAATGCATATTACAGACCTCCTGATTTTTATATATTAGATTTTCTCAAGAATTCCCTTACCTGTTATTATCAACATAGCTCTATTGACAGGGTCTTCATTACTTCCTAATTGCCCATACTTCTTTTTCTTGTTAAAGATCAATTTTTAAAATCAAGCATTGTCATTTTGAAAGTATCACAGACATGTTTTCCTGTTAATATTAATGTGTTTCATATCTTTCCAGTTTCTCTCCCTTTACCATAGGAACATACAAAGTTTAATCATTACCTTCTGCCTTAAAAATGCACACATTTTCCAGGGGAGGAATGCACTGGGAGAGGGTAGGGGCACATGCTGAGTTTTTCTCCCTCAAATAAACATCTGTAAAAATGATCTCATATCTGCACTTGACTTTGTGAACAGTGATAATCCTGATTGTAAACCAGATCCTATGTTGTAAATCGCATCCAGTGTTGAAATTATTCCATGAACTTTTGGTTTAGGACCATGTAAGATGATATGCAGCAATAATTAGAATAGTGAATTGATGACCAAGAAATTCTCCTAAATTATCTTTTTGATGAAATTACTTGACCATCAGAATGTATATCAGTCTGCTTACTGTTCAGTATTTACTGGTAAGCCTCATCTCTAGCAAATCTTATTTGTACATGCATACATACGTGCCTGCATGCGTGTGTATATATGTGTGTAATGTCATTGTCAGAATGTGTTCCCCGGAGCCAGCATTGTAACATAGCTGGTTAAGCTGCTGCCTATGACGCTGCTGCCATATGGGTGTCATTTCCACTCCTGGCTGTTCCACTTCCAATCCATCTCCCTGCTAATGCCCCTGGGAAAGCAGCAGATCATGGCCTGTTTAGTTACTTATTTGCTTGTTTGTTTGAAATGCAGAGTTACAGAGAAGGGGGGGGAGAGAGAGAGAGAGAGAGAGAGAGAGAGAGAGAATTCCTTCCATTTGCTTCTTCATTCCCCAAGAGAAAGAGAGAGAGAGAGAATTCCATTTGCTTCTTCATTCCCCAAATGGTCAACAGCCAGTGCTGAGCCAGGCAAAAACCAGGAGCCTGGAACGTCATCCAGTCTCCCACATGAGTGGTGGCAGCGGCCCAAGCACGCGGGCCATCTTCTTGCAGCTTTCCCAAGTACATTAGCAGGGAGCTAGATTGGAAGTGGAGTAACAGCGACTTGAAGCTGTGCCCATATGGGATGCCAGTGTTGCAGGTGGTGGCTTAACCCACTGTTTCACAATGCCAGCCCCCAATAGCCTACTTCTTCATTTTAAAATTCTCTATTTCCAGAAACTCTATTTGCATATAACTTTTTTAAAAGATTTATTTATTTGAGAGTCAGAGTTAGAGAGAGAGAGAGGGCGAGACAGAGAGAGAGGTCTTCCATCTGCTGCTTCACTTCCCAAATAGCCACAACAGCCAGAGCTGGGCCAGTCCGAAGCCAGGCGCTTCTTCTGGGTCTCCCACACAGGTGCAGGGGCCCAAGAACCTGGGTCATCTTCTACTGCTTTCTCAGACCATAAGCAGATAGCTTTATCAGAAGAGGAGCAGCTAGGACTTGAACCAGTGCCCATATGGGATGCCAGCACAGCAGGTGGAGGCTTAACTATTATGCCATAGCACCAGCCTCTACATAGAACTTTTTAAGACAACTACTGCAGGGCTGGTGTTGTGACATACCAGGTTAACCTGCCACCTGCGATGCCAGCATCCCATGTAGGTGCTGGTTTGAGTCCTGGCTGTTCCACTTCTGATCCAGCTCCTTGCTAATGTACCTGGGAAAGCAGCAGAAGATGACCTGAGTGCTTGAGCCCCTGCCACCCATTGTCAGAGACCTGGATGAAGCTCCTGGCTTTGGTCTTTCCCAGCCCTGGTCATTATAGCCATTTGGGTAATGAACCAATGGATGAAAGATTGTGTGTGTGTGTGTGTGTGTGTCCCTCTCTCTTCCCTCTCTCTGTAGCTCTGCCTTTCAAATAAAATCAATCTTAAAAAAAAAAAAAAAAAGACAACTATTGCAAAAAATGAGGTGCAGTTTCAGAATAGCATACATCTGCCAAAGTAAACATCAGGATTTTGGCTACTAACTCAGTAGATATTTTGGCATAGTTTTTTTTTTTTTTTTTTTTTTTTTAATAATTAAAGCACTAAGATCAAGTGAGAGGAGTGTGGACAAGGCTGACTTATAAGAAACACTTGGGTCAGAGTCATTACAAGAAGAAATAAGGGGTATAGACATGATGGAAGTTGTGTTTGTTTCTTCTCTCTTCTGCTATTCTTTTTTAAATATTTATTTGTTTATTTGAAAGGCAGAGTTAAAGAGAGGCAGAGAGAGAGAGAGGTTTTCCATCCGCTGGTTCACTCCCCAAATGGCCACAACAGCTGGAGCTGTGTCAATCCAAAACCAGGAGCCAGGAGCTTCTTCTAGGTCTCCCAAGTTGGTGCAGGGGCCCAAGGACTTGGACCATCCTCTACCACTTCCCCAGGCCATAGCAGAGAGCTAGATCAGAAGTAGAGCAACCAGGACTCGAACTGGCACCCATATGGGATGCCAGCACTGCAGATGACAGCTTTACCCACTATGCCACAGTGATGGCTCTCTGCTATTCTTTGGGCATTCCACTCTTACTGCTATTTTCAACCATTTTTTGTTTAATTTTGAAATGCTAGTATGTGAATGTAGCCTGGTTTGTCAGTTCTATTACAAGACATTTTTCTTAAATATGTAGTCTCTTGGGAAAACAAATAGCATCTTCTAGCGATTTGATCCTTCTCATATGATTTATAGTCACATCCTTCATACTTAAATATTGTAATCATTTTAGCCATTTATGCTGTCTTTAATCTGCTTTGAAATTGGCTACAGTTGATTTTTTAAAACAAATGATCAAGGTCAAGGATAAATATTCAATATAGTATTTATTTTAATTAGAAGATCCTCTTGCCTTTTGGTCATTTCACAATGAAAAACATCATTAACAAACAGTAATTGTGGAAGAAACAGGTAAGAAATAAAGGAAAAATTTTTTAAGATTTTTATTTATTTATTTGAAAGTCAGAATTAGAGAAGAGAGGCAGAGAGAGAGAGAGATGTCTTCCATCCGGGTTCACTCCCCAATTGGCCTCAACGGCTAGAGCTGCACCAGTCTTAAGCCAAGAGCCAGGAGCTTTTTCCGGTTCTCTCACTTGGGTGCAGGGGCCCAAGGACTTGGGCCATCTTCTGCTGCTTTCCCAGGCCATAGCAGAGAGCTGGATGGGAAATGGAGCAGCCCACATGGGATGCCGGTGATTCAGGCCAGGGCGATAACCCACTGTGCCACAGCGCCGGCCCCAAGGAGAAATATCTTATGCTCTGTGAAAGGGTAAGAGATAGCATACAGTTCAGATTGTTGGGAGAACTAGTCTCTACTGTAATAAAAAATTATTCATTTTACTTAAGCTGACACTTGATTATCTAAATACCTCCAATGACACAGTGCTTTACTATTCTGAAATAAATTCTAGAGATAACGTAATCCACCTACTCACAAGTTTAAGTCACTGAGGTGCTCTAGTTACTATGTAGAAGGAATAAAAGTAATTCATAATAAAAACTAATACACATCTCAATATTTAAAGTGCTCAGGCAAACATTCCTGAAAAGCCATAGTACAGTAGTAAGATTTCTGGTCCTGTGCGTAGAATCCACATGAACTTGACAGTTACAAATGCAAGCCACACAGGAGTGCTTATTGACAGCTGGAGTAGCATGCACAGTGGTGCTATCAGTGATGAGATTTTGTCATAGAGTAAGCCATTCTGAAAAGCAAAGTACACAATCCGTTCAATTTACATGGCGTTACATGCCTGGAAAATTCCATGTATATTGAAACCAAGATTATTTGCAAGACGTTTAAATTCTAAAGCCATATAATTATAAACAGATTTTTCAACTGCATGAATAGCTGTGGGACATTTGAAAGCCATGTGAGAGGCAGAACAATTCATCATCCTGTAGTCCCCTACAAATTACAGGTTGTTCCCCACCCCCGACCACCCTCCACAAAATGCAATAGTACCTTCTGGCCATTTTGACCACCCAAAATCCCCCTCCAAATTTCCAGAATCTCTCTAGAGACAACTGATCTGCTCCTTAAGAACCACTGATTGAGACAGAGCAGAGGCACAAAAAAACGAAGCACTGTGATCCTTTAAACTTTACTTTTATATTAAATTGATTTTATAGATTAGGAAAGTGAAGTCACCCCAACGGTGAATTATCCAGTTAGAACAAGCCTGCCAGTCCAAAAGGCTACAGAAATCATTCGCTGAGAATGTGGGGAAATCCTTTGCTCCCTGCCTGTGTAAATCTAGACTAGGAAAAGTGGAAGTCTGAAAAGTAGAGAGGTCATAGAGCTAAGGGAAGGCTTTTGATAAAGGTAAAGTTTGGTAGAGGAAAGACCAGGGCCTGACTGCAAAACCATGTTTATCTCTTTCCGATGACACGGTTAGTGCTAAGTGAGCTAGTTTCCCTGTTCCTCAACATCCTTGCAGTTGTTTAACAAATGCCTGCTTTTTCAACTTACTCAAACGTTCACCTTTTATACCCTTTTAAAAATAGATAATTTAATGGCCTAGTGATGGAATAAAAAGCACCACTCTTAACTTCACCTAAAGTGATATATTGTTTTAAATACTGGAAAGCTGCTCTTAAATGTTTGCATTTACTGAACATTGTCACGTGTGTATTTTCATGTTAACTTGTAAATATTTTCACTCAACTTTGGTCCTGAACTTGGGCAAGTGATTGCCAAACATTTTCCTGAAATGTGTATATGCAGCCCCAGATGGACACACAATGACCCAACTTCCAAATGCTACTTATTAAATTATTAAAGACATACTTCCTAAAATATAAAGATACTTTATGTAAAATAATTCTGTCACCGTTCCTTAGTTTAGGGAGAATTCTCCCCTGTTCTCTGTAATTCAGTGGCTAACCTACCTTGCCTTATTACTTGTACTACTAGTCATTTCCCTTCCTCTGACAGAAGCACACATTATTTATACTCTTAAATTGCAAGGATAAATGTTGAGAGCAGGTGCAGATACTCAGTATCTCAGGGACTCTGGTCTTTTCAGCCCAGGATTAATCAAGCAGAGTCATCATCAGCTAAAACTAAAAAGCTTCTGGAGTGATTTTATCACCAGGGAAATTTCATCCTTCAGAAAGGCTGGCACCAAGAAAGAAGAAATAAAGAAGTGGAAATTGCTTCAGACTGTGGGCTCCTTCGGGCCCTCCGGATCCTTAGACTGAACTGGTTTTCAGTGGGTAGGAGGGATTGGGAGAGGAGCTCCCTGAGAAAGGGTATGAATTGACCATAGCTTTAGTGACACTAGGAGCTGTAAGTGTGACACCACGGAGGAAATGCCAAATGTGGTCAGAAGTTTGGGAAATGGAAAGGAAAAGAAACCATTACCACCTTTTTCTTGGGGAGGGGGGTTCTTACTGTGTTTGGGGTGGGTATTGCTGTGTAGTATGCATTGAGAATGGTCTTTCAAAAGGAAGAGATATTGATTTTAAACTATTTCACCATTTCAAGTTCCATTTAGTACTTGTTACTGAACAGAAACTAGGGTTACCAGCACTGTGGAAATAGACATTTCATACACTTATCTAACCAGAAACTCAGTCCCCTTTTAGGGATAGAAACCAAATTTCATTTAAAGTAGGCATGTCTGAACACATCTAGAACTGCTCCCTTGGGTTTGGAGAATAAATGCTTCCAATTCAAAAGCATCATGTAAGATTATCATTTGAATAAATCAGTAAAAATTATAATAAAAATAACTTGAAGCTTTATGTTCCTATGATGCAGGTAGGCATATGTGTATGTATGTATGTATGTATACACACATACAATAGTCTGCCAAGAATTCTATAAAGAATTGTCAGGATCCTGTTAGGCACTTTAGGATTGACCAGGATAAACCTGCACCCATCCCTGCCCTCTTCCGCTGAATTGCATTGAATTTTGCCTGCAATGAATAAGCAAAGAGAGACGACCTCAGTTTTTATTCTGAGATACAGTAGTGTTGGAGGATGTTTCAATACGGGGTCTTCCTTGCAAATGCGGGTCCACAAGGCCCCTGTACAGAGAGCTGGAGGCTGGAGCGCATCCTTGTGAGGGCACCTCCAGAGAGCAGGGTCCTCCAGCAGGGCCAGCTCCCACGGCTAAGTCACATGCACAGACTGTAGCTTTCTGCTCTCCGGCCGACCGCAGCCATAGCATCCTTATTGTTGTAACTCCCAGATTGTGATACTGTCACAAAACTGTTGCTAGGCAACAAATGTGGTTACCAGGTCTCAGCGAATAGCTGAAGGGGAAAGCAAAGTGTTGCACCATTGTAGAGTAACCATAGCAATGACCTACTATTACAGACTAAAGAATTATCATTAACAATGTTAAAGTATCAGACAGAGGCCCTGAATCCGGAGGCTCCCAAGCAGTATCCCTGCATAATTGAGTGATCTAGAAAGAGAGTTCAGCTGTTTCCACTCATTATTTCTACTCTTTTTTTTTTTAACTTTAAAAATCGTTCAGTGATGAAGCTATTGGTAAAATGATATAAACTATCACACGTGATCAAAAGCAGATTACTCTCTTTCCTCACCTATTTTTATGGCTACATCAGCATTTGCTGCCTGTGCTAAACCGAAGGTAATTTTTTTTTATTATTTGAAAAACACGGTGGGTGACTATTAAATCGAAGCCACAGAAAGAAGACGTGGTACAAAAAAATGACGCCATAAACCGACAGCGAATCTGTGTTTTCTGAGTCCCCCCTTCCAAACCAGGAGGCCTACGTGCTGTCTGTAAACCTGCCCCCTGCACCCCGAGCGGCACTGTGGCCCGCTGGGAGGCACAGCCCCTTCGGAACCCGGCCTTAAGCAGGCATCCCGTGCGGTTTGATCCCGGGCGAGGCGGGGGAAACGCCGGGCTGCTTCCTCGGGAAGCCGAGCCACTTGGGTGCCCCCGGGTGGGTGCGGGAGCGGATCCCGCGCGCAGGGGAAGCCAATCCCCGCGCGCGCCGCGCCGGGGAAGTGGGAGGTTTCCTGGCGGCGGAGGGAGTGGCCCTGCGCAGCGAGCGCCTCCATTGGCCCGGCGGGGCTGAGGCCCCGGGCGACCCGCGGGGCAGGGCCGGGTTCCCCCGGGGCCCCGGCGGCGCGGGGCGCCCCCAGGTACAGGTGCGCTCCGGGGAGGCGGCCGCGAGCCGGGAGACGCGCGCCGCGGCTGGGGCCGGGGCTGCGGGGCGGGGGCTCGGCGGGCGGGTCGCGGTCCCGCGCCGCGGCGGGGCCTGGACGTGGCTGGGCCCGAGCGAGGCCCCATCGTCACCGATTCTATTTTTTTTGTCTGTCTGTTTCGTTCGCAGGCACCGACCGTCACGAGCTCACTTCCTGGAAGAGCTTCCCGTCTATTTTCAAATTCTTTACCGAAGCCTCGGAGGCAAAGACCAGTTCCCTGAAACCGGCGGTGACGCGGCGCTCGCACCGAATAAAGCACGAGGAGCTGTGAGCGCGGGGCGAGCGCGCCGGGCGGGGCGGCCCGGGCCCCGGAGCGCGCGCCCACGCGCCGCCCGCCTGCCCGCGCGCCGTCGCCGCGCCGGCTCCGGCCCTCATTAGATTGTTTTCCTCCGAGAGCACAGGGTCGTGATATATACATCTAAATAGCGTTTTGCATTATTTCTAGATGAGTGCAACTGTCAAAGCAATATGGGTTCACCGGTCGCGCTTCCTGCGGAGTGCGCGCGGGCTGGGCGCTGCCCGTCAGCGCGCAGATTGAGGCTGACAGCGCCCTGCCCGGCGCGGCCCGCGCGCCTCTAATTGCCCTGCCGCGGCCGCGCGGCGCAGGGGCGAGCGGCGTCTGCGCGGTCTTACCGCCCGCCGCCGCCGCCGCCGCCCCCGGCCCGGCCCAGCCCCGGCCCCGACGGCCGCGGTCCCCCGCGGAACCGATCCGGCCAGGGCTCACGGCACGAGACTGCACACTCCCGGTGCAACGAGGGTTCCCGCTGGGCAGCCTTTCTCTCTCTCTCTCTCTCTCTCTCTCTCTCGTTTCTTTTTTTTCCCCCTCCCTAAAAAAAGCCAAATTTAAATGCAGACCATGAATACCACGACAGTACTCCGTCGTTTTAGGAGTGCAAATTGTCCTCTCCCTAACGATCTATTTTCATTTCAAGAGCAGAAGACAAACTTTGCATAAAAAGAAATCTACAAACTGCCGGATCCGCATTCCTGCTGAGAATCCTCGCCAGTGGAATGAGAGGTTTTACACAAACCTCTGATTGCAGGAGAGACTGTTTAAAGCAAAACAGAGGGGAGCAGACCGTTTGGGGCTAGGTGTGAAAGGTCTCCCTTTTCCATGGAATGTCCCCCCACCTGGCCGTCGCGTTCACTTCTTGAATAGACGCGTGTTGGGTGGCTGTTGCTATTTAGGGAACGCAGGTTCTGCTTTTTAGATCCTTGGTGTGGAGGACGGTGCTGGTGGCCACTGGTCCTTACTGTTGATCTGTCCTCAGCTTTCCTGCAGTTGGGCCCTCTGAGGAGTGGAATTTGGGGGGGAAATTAACCCGTGTGGACTCTGAAACCTTTTGCTTCTTGAAGGCCAAACGGGACTGAAATGATTTTTTTCGTTTTCTGCTCCAGTGGGAAGAGAGAGACTTGGTGTGGAAGATTTTCTCCTCTAGCCCAACGGTACAATTTTTATTACCCCACTTCCTTTGGAGGCTCTTGCCCTACATTTTCAACAATTCAGCATTTAAATCCAACTAAGATCTGGCCAACACTGTGAAATGCAAGAGATAAAATATGTTGAGATTTTGCTGACTTTTAAATTAAAATATTAAATTTTAACACTATCAGTTTTTAATTACCTGAAGAATTTAATTACCTGGCAGGGATTATTTCTAATAAGTGATACTCTGGATTTAATATTTTTCATGCTTTTTAGAAGTGTATGCAACAACGAATATGCCTGCCTTGTTTGAGGATATGGTAAAATGTACCCAAGATAACTTAGAACTGTCTTAACACCCTAGGGAGATAACCCAAAATCTTCCATCTCGTGGACACATGTTTTTATATTATGAGCTGATTTCACCAAGTTTTAAAACTCGTATCTCATGTCGTGTTTGGCATCCAGTTACATCCACTGGTTCTGTAGTTTGAATAATGGCAAACTAGAATGATCTTTTTCCAGGGAGCGCATCTATGTATCTTTTGATGTTACTTAAGCAGAAACAACATAGGAAAAGCCAAAATGGCATTTTGATCCAGCTCCTGGATGGCTTAAAATGTACAGCCCCACCATTTTCAAACACATTGGTCTGTGATGGTGACCCTTTTTATCTGATTCTTCCTATTTCTGAGGTAATGGTGACCTATGTCAAGTAATGGTACCTTCCAGTGAGCGCACCGAGAATTGATGTGGACCTGAGCACGTTTTTCAAACTTTTGAAAGTAGTGTTGTGTTTTCAGCACATGAAGATGTTCATAGGAAACTAATTTTATAGCATTTTTTAGCAACACTTGTGCAATGTTAAATTTGTGAAGCTGAATTATAGCAAATATGTTCAGCCTATAAAGGAAATCACTCCTGTTTCTTCTCTCCAATTTCTCACCTCTACAGTAAATCACTGTGTAATTGCCTTTAATACTTTAAAACTACTGGATGGTTAGGCCTTGCTTAACCATCTGTAGAGAGCTATTTGCAAACTTAAGTTGTGTAAATGTAATTTTTACTTGTGGATCTGAGCGGTAGCAACCCAGGGGGAGCCAGGCAAACCCTTCCATACCCCCAGCTGGTAACTGATCAGATTCCTAGCAATGTAGGATTTGTTAACCTGTTGATGATGGGTTTGTTGGAATAAATGTAATAATATTGTTCACCTCAATTTTCCTCGACTGACAACAAGCGGTTGGTAGTAGCCCGCCTGCCTGGGAGCGGCCAGCATTCACAGTATTTCTACTCTGATCTTCTTTCTCCCCATTCTGGTTTCCGTAGACTGGTTCCTAGGAGAGGGGAGGTTTCAAGTTAGGCTGCAGGCTTTTGATTTTCATTGCATATGTAGTTCTTAGAGCAAGTGAAAGGAGTTGTTCATAAATTTAACCTTCAAGCTAGTCCTGTTGAAACTTAAAAGCCAGGTAGATAATTGCTTTTCTAAAGGTGGCCAACTGTGCACTCATTAAAGTTTTCATGGATATTTGAAAGGGAGACCATCTACTTGTAATAATTGTTCTTTTCTTACGTTTTTGCCTTGTGCTTTGACCTGGATTGCATTATTGTTTATACAAGAAAAAAAAAAAAGCACAAGAGTTTCCTAAATATATTTCTGTTTACTATTTTAAAATAAAAACAATTTTCCCAACACGTAGTGGTGTATTATTCTTGCTCAGGACTTCCTTTATTTGTAACTGTAGAGATTTTCTTTTTTTTAAAGCAGAAACATAAAAGGGATGATGGGACAGCCTTCATCAATATTTCAACCCATACAGGTACTTAACTGTTGTATGAGCTAACATCCTCACTTTGGTTCAGTCACTGTTTGCTTCGCACCTTTCACAAAGCTAAGTTTTTTAAGACATTTGTTTTTTGATGTCTGAAATAGCTCCTTGGTAAAGAAATATAAACACTGTTTGATTGAACTCTTGTTTTATAAAGGAAACTTTTAACATATGGTAAATAAGTGTTCTTTTTCAGAGGGATTCTGGTGAGGTTAAATTGCTCCCAGATTCCTGTCTGTAGGTTCTGGATGTACTGTGTCCAGCCTGAAAATAATGTGTTCACATTTATTTTACAGCTGTTCCTTCCTTAAAACCTGTTAACTCCTGGAGAGGATGTGGGTGACAAGACATGCTAACTACTTTATCTTGCTAATAAGTCTGATTCCCCCCACACACATTTCTCTGGGTTATCTGTATTTTCCAGTCCAGATGTGTGTGTATCTTATTGTAATCAAACTTTTTATTATAAACTGACAGGTGCCTGTTGGTGTCTATAAGACTAAAACACTTATAGATAGTTACTACTATAGAAAGTGCAAACATTTCTTTAAAACTTTCCCCCTTTCTCTCTGGAGGAAAAAAAAAAAGAAATAAATGTGAGACATTCTCATCTTTGAAATATGGGTGGGCAAAAAGGGGGGTTGGAAGATAATGGTAGTGGTTGTTTTATGATTACTTATTAAGGGCTATAATAATATAAAATAAAAGACTCCAGGAGGTACTCCCTTTCAAAAATTGAATACTTTCCTTCCTTCCTTCCTTGTATAGAATGACTGAGTGGGAGTCTCTTGAATTGTTCGTCTTCCTTTTATCTAATATTCTATTAATCTCCAAAAAGATCAGTTTGAGTCTGGGAAAGGGTTTTTAATCAACACTTCACAGAGCTTAAAGCTGCCCTACCTAAAGCATCAGCTTTGTTAGGTGGTTTTAGATTTAAAGCATTGCAACTGTCATGCACTGTACTGAAAGTGAAGAATGTACGCGGACTGGAAGATGTTGAAAAGAGGGAAACAGCACAAAGTCGATTAGTGGAGACTGGAGAACAGAAGTAGCCATCAAAGCATTCCAGCGTTTATCTTGAAATCTATGTCATGTTAGAAAGAAGAAAAAAGCAACAATGATAGTTTTAAACCTCACACTTAGGAGGGATGAATGTTGATTTAATTGATTCATTTGGATCGATGTTTTTAAAGTTTCACACCACTGATCTTTCATGTGGTGATGTCTTTAGCAGTCAGCGGTCTGACATGAGCCTTCTCAGATTTCATCAGTGGGACTCTCCGTGACATCTAGAATTATGCAACAGCCTGTGCAGGAGTAACTTTGGAATCGGGAGACCTCCATGCCAAAGAGCATGATGAGACTGGGGGGCTCTCCTTAAATTCTTAGCAGAAGGGTTTTTCCAGGAGTATCGACTGTTAATGAAGCACAGAGGTTAAAGTCGCCGAGTATATAGTGGGCCTGAATTGCTAGCTAGGAGAAAGCTGTGCTGCAAGTTTGACCATTAAGTGGACATCACAGAGTGACCAGTCTTTCCCCCCTTGAATGTGAAAAGCTTGAAAATGGAAATTTGACTTAATCCATGCGGCCTTCCAGGCAACTTTTCCCAGTTCTTTGCCTTGAGATTTGTGAAAAACCTTTCACTGTGTTCTTTGTATTGCTGGAGTTGAGTTCTGTTTAAAACAGACAAGAAACATGTTTCTAGAAAGAAATCTAGAGAGGCCTTTTGCATCTTTCTTTCCAGATCAATCAGCTTTTTCTTCCTTGACTGTTACGGCGGGTAATATGGGAAACTGTCGTAGGTCAAATAATGTCGAACTGTACTTTGTGGCCAGCCTGCAGTACCAATACAAAGAATCTGAAATGAAAAGACAACCCACACCCCAAGAATGATATGTCTCTTTTTAAAGTTTACAATTTGAATAATGAACTTGGATAGAAACTTGGCAGGAAAACAAACCATGGCACCATCACATCACCAACCATTTTCACTTTTCTGTCCAATTTCAGAGTGCATGCGTTTGTGAGTATTTCACTAGATCAGTGACAGCTCTTTATTTGCATAATTATATGCTCTGGTCTGAAGAGAAAACTAACCCCCAAATTTCATGGGTCACCAAACTGCAACAATCAATGTTTTATCACGTATGCTAAGCAAAATCTAAGAAGCTATATGAAGTTTCTTGGGGAGTTTTTACTCCTCAGAAAATTAAAGAGTTTTTCTCTGCTGAATAGATTCAAAATCTTTCCAAGTTCTTTGTAACTGAATTCTGTTTGAAGGCAAAACTAGAGATTAACATGTAGATCTGTATAGTAGACTCCCTAGCATTACTTCAAAGTGGCTTAAGAAGAGCAGCATTTTAGCTGCATTAAACTTTTAAATTCCAAATACTGTCCTTCATGCTATGATGAAAAATTATTGGTCAAATTTTGATTCACCAAAGTGAAGTTCAGATGAACTACAATTGAATATAAAGTTCATAGCCTTTTAAATAACTCAGGGTGTTTTTGTTTAATCTAATAGAAAAACATGTAGATATGGATATATACATATATGTTTCACACACACAAACATATCCACCTATGTGCCCATTCCATCTGAAATACACAGACAACATTCTCAGTATGTGTGTGTCTTTTCAGTCACTGTAACATAATAGGTGCTTGGTACATATAGATCATCATTAATGTTTGTAAACTTATTTTCTGTTAAATAAATTGCTCACATTAAAATCTGCAAGGCACTGTTATAAATATCTTTCTTTAAATGTCTCAAGTTAATTTGCATCTGTAAATTGTTAGTATATAATGTGCATTTGTGTGTAAAGTTGGATTTTTTTCATTAAAGAAAAATTTATTTAAATTTTGGGTGTCTTTAGTTTGTAGGCAATCTGTCAAATATGAAATCAAATGGATAATAGAGACATGTAGAATGTAACATTTTTATGGAGTTAATGGAATCCTATAAAATATAACTTTACTTAGATTCTTAAGAAATCTACTGCCTAATATTCTGCAAAAGAACTTAGATATGAATTTCCTTTAAGAGCATAGAATGCAATGACTTATTTGAAGTGATGTCAGTTTCTTTATCAGGCAACTTATTGTCATAAAGAAAAACTTTAGGGAAAAAATTTAAGGAAGAGTTTTAAGAACTATGTGGTTTTTAAGTATTTTATCCTGTATCTAAAGAGGAATGGGAGATTTTTAATTCATCCTTCAGAGACTTCCTTAAATATTGGTATTATTTCAAGTGAAAAACTCATTTTCTCCAGGTTTTTAATCAAAGTTGAATTATAAATGAAAGACATTTTCTTGCTCACGTGAAAACATAAACCTCTGTGTGTCCCGAACACTACCTAAAAGCAGCACATCCCACCTCTAGTACTCTCCTTAGAGAAATGCTCACCTAGGCGCACCCCCTCTGACACCCTCCCCCATCATCTACCTCCCCAGGAGTTGCTGTTCGGACTGAAGGTCTTGGATCCCTCTAGGTGAAAAATTCCTCAAAATTGAATCTGTAAAGACAAATAAATAAATCCAAGTTTAGCATTTTTGTCAAGTGAAATGAGTTAGTAAGCAAATCAGTCAAAGTCAAAGAAACTATGTGCTTCTGTGTTAGACTAGTTGCATCTTATTTTGTAAAGGTATAAACCCTTCTAGGGAAAATAATAGACAATATGTATGCTTATCTGCTATTCCCCCTCTATTTGACCTTTGTGGAAGTATTGCTTAGGGATCAGAGAGGGCTCTCAGTTTTCTACTCTGCCAGGGATGCAGAAAAATCTTATTTTCCACCAAATTCCACACATGAGAGCATGGACCCTATAACTAAAAGACTTTGATCTTTTTAATATTTTCATTATTTTGTTCAAGTACCACCTAATTGCAGTGTGTCTGAAAAAAAGGTATATCTGACCCAGTTCATCTTCATTCACCTCCTAATTATTTTTCTAAGACTTATTTTCTCCTTCTTTTAAAACCATAACTAAGTGGCTTTTTTTCCCAATAGATATTCACACCTTATCTGGGTCCTTGGCTAATCAGGAGTCATCAACTGTAGAATTATTGATGGTTTGTTGTAGTGATTTTGTTTTTTCCCCCTCTCCTTTTGCTTTTGTCTTGCTTCAGTAAATTACTTAATATCATCCCCTAGAATAACCAGCTCTAAAAATAATCCTAGCACACAGTGTCACAATTTGGTTCCCATACAGTTTTGAAAGAAAACCATTAAAATTGCATTGATCTCGCAGATATTGATCTAGTGCTTGATATCAAATATCAAATGAGATGCTGCCAGTTGTTACCACGGTGTCAGCTGTTTGGATTCCTGTCCTTTTCTGCCTTCATTGTCATATGGACACAAGTTGCAAAGGCTATGTAAGATGATTTTCATGATTAAAAACAATTGAGATGCATTATTTTCCTATTTTTCACATTTCTAGTTGGACCAAACATAGTGCATAGCCTATCTTCAATTTGTCACATGATGTGTTTGTGTGTGACAAGAATGTCACCCCCTTGCTAGGTAGGTTAGGTGTCTATTTAATTCTTTGCCCTACATTTGAAATCATTTCTCTTTGTATCCTGCTTTCTTTCTGACCACCTGCCTTTTAAGAAATCAGATCTGTGCTTTGAAACTGCAATTTTTAGAGGACCATTTAAGAACTTAAAATGAAATTTTAGCTATTTCTAATTTATAGTAAGGACTAGAGTAGGTAAATCACTCCTTTTATTCTTGCTGATACACACACACACACACACACACACACAAAACTATAGCGTTTGGCAAGTCTGAAGTTTAGGGAATCATTTAAAAGTGAGTTTGAATCTATATATATTCAATAATATCTCAATAAACTCATGCTATCCAGTAGGTCAACCTGCTCTGCTTTCACTTCCTACCAAATCTGGAAAAATAGTTCCTTGCCTTTGGGGTATGTTCAAAGTCTCCAAGCACCCTCTTTTTGTTCCTCCTTATTTTGTAAGACAAGAATTGCTGATTCCCTTGATGTATGATGTGGAACACTTAAAGCAGGAAACAGCCCTGTATTGACCGGTTCACACTGCTGTCTGGTTAAGCAGTAATGACTGAGAAATGCAGGGTAGAACCCTCCAAGAGTAGTGTTTCCATTATAAAGCCACATTCGCGCTTTCCACCTTATAAGGAGGGTAAAACACCTGCAACCGCACAAACTCTTGGTACACCCTTCCCGTCTCCACACCTGAACTCGGTTTGGGGACAGAGAGTGGAGCGAGAAGAAGCTGCACTCTCCCCAGCACCATGGACAGCGCCCAGCGCGCCCCTTCCCTCTGCCCTTGGCCAGAACCCCAAAGTTCCGGCCTCACCGGATTCCTCTCTCCGACCACTCCCCCGCCGTGGGAAACTGGCTCCCGAAATCTTAGGATCGGAGCCCAAAACTGCAGTGAATGTAGAGAATGCCGGCTGTGCGTGGAGAGTCTTGCTTTCTCCTTGCCCGCTGTTGCCAGAGCGCCCCGGGTCGACACCATTTGCCGCGCGTCTGCCCAAATTTGCATGTAGTCTGGGCTGCAAGCAGCGCCACGCTTGGTCAGGGCTGCGGTCGGGGGCTTCCCTCCGCCCACCCCGACTTTTCTTGGGCCAACTTTGCCGCCGCCGCCTTTAGCCTGCCTGCTCCGCACCGACCCGGGTGCGAGGCGGGGGGGTGGTCCGGGAACACGCTCTTCCCAGGGCTGGAGCTCTCTGCAGCCAGACACCTGCACCGCAGATGCGCGTCCAAAACCACGCGACCTTGGTCCCACGGCCCTGCCGGGGACTGGAGCTGCCGAAGGTGGCTTAATGACCGCCGGGGAAGATCTGGGCAGGGACTTATTTGACAGCAGCGGAAAGGAGGCGCGTCTGGCTCCGCACCCGGCCCGTCTTCTCCTCGTGGACCTCAACGCCGAGCTGCGCTTTCTTTCTTGCTGTCCCGCGAAGCAAGTGCCACAGAGGAAGATCACTCCCGTGTGGCATCTTTCTCTTTGCGTGGTCTCCCTGGCAACACTAAAGTCGGCACTCCTAAGACAAGACTAGTTTTTTAAAGACCTCAGACCGCGCCTTGCTGTACTCAAACTCGCCTTTGGTGGACTTGGAGTGAAATCTTTTCCCTCCTGCCAGGATCATATTCTAGTCATCCTGTCTCTTGAATCCACGTTGCGGACGAAAATAGCACGTTTAGAGAAGGTGAGGCGACCAAAACCAAATTTCTGTTCAAGATCGATTGTACAGAAATAGTTTCAAACCAACTTAATCCAAACTTTGCTAAAAAGAATCAAGAATAAGCGGAAAAGGGAGAGAGCTCCGGTACCCTAAGTGAAGGGGTTTCTTTCCTATAAAATGCCCTCAGTAAACTAATTTCAAAATAGTTCCTGAATAGCAGCCTGGATTGCCCTTCGTATCAGGATAAAATCATTCTCTGTTTGGCATAGTACTGCAACGAAAAATTTCATTGAGTTTTTCAGTTTGCCAGCAATTTAGCGTCAAAACACTGTATCTTTCCGTCCTGTACAACCATTGCATTACATTTTGCACAGGTCAACAACGGGTTTGTTTCTGGAGAGTCAGCAGCCCACACTATCCTCAACTCTGCTTTCACAAATGTCGAGACCCGTCCCAGTCTGCAGAGTCACTCCTGATCTCTCTTTTCCCCAAAGATATTTTTCCCCTCCACATTCTCTCATTCTTTCGGTCCCAGGAGCTCTTTTGCCCAAATCCTAAGGCAAATATGAACTACTCCAGAAACACAGCCATGTGGGGAGATGTTTAAACTGGACGCATGGCCCTCTTATGCAAACTAGGGAGAACTCAGGTTGGCTAATGCAGTTTGGCAGCTGAAGTGTGCAGGGTTGTAAAGGGAACCTGTTGAATAAGAGTGACTTGGAGACTCACAGACTTTAGACTGGGATCCACCCCCACCGTCTAGGCTCGGTCCCACAACTGAAAGTTCTGCACAGTATTAGAAAGTCTGTGTCTGGTATGTTTTTCGGGATCCCATTCCTTGAACCGAGCTTCCAGCTTTGGATAAATGAAATATTTCGTTCTAGCCTTCCCAAATTCAGGAGCAAGAAAAGGGAATTGGGGTCCCGGGGAGGATGTAGGGTAGAAATTCGGGGATGGAAGGGACAGCGCTGACTGAACTTCTGGGGGCCTAGGGTTTGTCCTCAGTCTGGGTTTGGGGGACTCTCCTGCCCTCACGGGGATCTCCTTTATGACTTGGACTACTGGAGTACGGGTAGTTAAGATCTGTACTTAACCAGGATGTTCTTCCCTTGAAACTGTATTCCTGATCAGTTTCAAAATGATTTTTCCAAGTTATTTTAAGTCAGAAACTCTCAGACCTCAGTGGATATTTCTGGACCACAGGTTGCGGGGGGGGGGGGGACGACAACGTGGAAAGGAAAAATGAGAAGCTCATTTTCTTTATAATAAAACAGTGAGGAAACTGCTCAGGACCCCTGATAGAAGCTTCTCCAGTGGTGTTTCCTCGCCACCTGTACATGCTTGGTGAAACTTTAAGCCATTTGACAGCATAGATGGCCATTTTTTCCTGTATTATTCAAAGTTTTAATCCAAACCTATACTCTTCTATAGGATTGCTGCCGTCCTATTTTTTTCCCTTCAAAGTCTCTTAAAATAAGTTTCCTGTCTCTTGCCCATTTGTCAATGTCAAATATACACTGCTCATTTAAAGAAAAGTATTATTTCATACGTTATAGAAGAACAGGCTTCTTCATCTGGTTTCTTGGAAATCAATAATCCCTTAAACATTCCAAAACTCCTTGGGGGAAAGAAGAGTGAGGCGTAAACAATAACTAGCAAACTTCCACATGACAATAGTGGTTCAGATCTGCAGTGTGATCATTCGAATATGGAGAGGGAAGGGGAAGCCAGATGCCCGAGATTGTAGGAAGGGACCCAAGGTGCCTGCTGCGCGATTGCCTCCCCTGCCACTTGTCCAGAGAGCTGTCGCGGAGACTGGGGAGTCCATGCTGAACTTTGGTGCCAGACAATGTCTGAGTAGCCAGACTGGTCTTCTAATAACAAGAGCTGGGAGGTAGCTGGATGACCACAGGAAATTTGCAAAGGATAGTTATATGCATTAAAAGAAGTCTTTCCTGATATAATTAAAGGTTTTGGTATCACTCCTTTATTTTGTGTCACGCCGTGAAAAAAAAATCACGGACTCCTCCAGCGCATGAAACTTTAAAGGAACTTTAAAATAAATTCTGCACTTTAATTTCTGCTTTTTAAAGTTAAGAGGTCTATGTGGAAACCGAGAAAGCATTAGAATAACTGAGTTACACTTGAGCTATCTAGCAGTTTAACATTTGAAGAAAGAATACACCCAGTTTTCAACTCAGCCAACTTTTCAAACTACACGTGTTGCCGAGAATAATACCTGACTGCATTTAATTTGCAGGAGATTCTAAACTAGGATCTTAATAAGGAAATACAGTGGATGAAATCACTTGAGTAAATGATCGGGAAGGATTTGTAAGCATTTAAAGATCTGGGGATCCACTGGAAACATAATGCACTCATATCTGATTTTTCATGATCAACTTTCAACCCTGAAAAAAAAGAGAGCCATTTGCTTAACTTAATGTGGAACATATGTTTGCACCAGTAGCAGGTTTTTTTGGTGTGCGGCTGGGGCTGATCAAGCTGTAAATTTTCCGCTTTAGGTTCTCAGCGCCTGCTAGTTTCAGCCTAACACCTAGGGAGAGACTTTGCGGAGTTTCCACCAAAGCAGCTAACTCTGGGCAAGAGGGTTCCAAACCATCCAGCTCTGAGGGTCAGGAATTTTTCCCACAGGTGGGACATTTCTAAACAAATGAGTTCCCTCAACCCAAAAAGCAAGTAACAAGTGAAACTCCCTTTTGTTAAAGTGATGGGAAAATGTCTATAAAGAGATAACTTTCACTGGTAGCTATTGCCTTCCTTACCTGCAACCTTCTTTGAAACACAGACAATGGCACACAAGCAGTGGATGCTGTGAAAGTGATGTCTTCATTTGACAAAACAAGGCACAGGTCCTTTGGACTCATCTTCATTTTTTCCCATCAGAACTTAGAATTATTGATTTTCTGTCTTTGTGCTTTAACACAAAGGATGCTCCCCCAAAAGTGTTTTGAATATCTGAGAAGAACCACTTAGTGGTTGAAATAAATATACATTAGGATCCACAAATCATCCTCCATGTGAAACAACCTCTGTGGTGACTTTTATAGCTGATATTAAAACATGCACTTTATTTGGGATCAATTCTTATTATTTGGGTTTTCAATAAATCATAATACTTTTTAAATCAATCACTAATATTCCATAATGACAAATCAAAGTACTAAGTTCCCTAAGACCAGCTTAATTCATCCTGAAATGGGAGTGAAGGGCGGCGGACCCTGTTGCTAAAGCTCCAAGATTGTAAATAACCATCTGGACCTGCTGATTTCCCTTCTTTCTGAGAATTGCAATCAGATTCCTGGCGGAAAAGTTACTAAGGTGCTTTTTGAAATACATCAGAACGGGTAATTGAGCCATAAATGTGCCCTAAAATCAGGTGCAGAGTTTCCCTGAATTTTATTATTGGACGGATTAAGAGGGGCAGCTCCCACCTGGACACTACGTTAATCAAAAAGAGAACAAGGGTGACAAAAACAAGGGCAATAATAACCTTGCCAGCACCGCGCTAATCAAATGCCCACAACTAGTTCAGAACAACCGTGCTGAATTCTGCAAAGCCGCTGAATTCTGCAACGGAAGGTCCTGAGACGCCGAGCGCCATCTAGCAAGCAAAGTTAGAATCAAAGTGCGCCGGAGTCAGCCCAGCTTGCAGAGACCAGCGGATGCGGTGGCACAGGGGGACTTCAAGAAACACTCGCGGCGGCGCTACCGCCGGCCCAGGCTCACCTGAGCCCAGCGCTACCTGCAAGCTTGCGCTCTTCGCACCCCCCGGGCCAGCTTAGACAGACTTGGCTGTGGTGCGCCCGACTGTTTCTGCCTCCAGCTGAGGCTGAAGGACAGCTCCTCATAGAACTGCTTATCGTCTTTAATTAGAGCAGGCGGCCTTTGCTTCCCCTCCCATCCTCCCCGCAACACACCCCCATACAGCCCGGCGTCTCACTACTTCTGCACCTTCCCATCCACGTGGGGACAAAGAGCAGGGCCTGAAAGGCTCACCTTGGGCTGAAGGCACTCCTGGGGGCTGCAGCGCAGAGGCAAGCTCATGACTGGGCAAACCTGGCAGGATGCTCCGAGTCATTCTGAGTTTCCAGGGCTACCCAGCCCTCTCCTGACAGGCGATCCGGGAGAAGCAGAAGACACAGATTTCTCTAACGAGCCACGGAAGGACAAGGAAACGGAATGCTGCCTTCTCAGGACCCTAGGCAGCCTAGCCCTTTGATATTTCCTTTGGCTAAAGAAAAGTCAAAGGTAGCTAAGACGCCGGACACACATCCCTGATAGTTTTGCAGTTCGAGGGGGGAAACAGCACTTTTCCCATTTTTTAAAGTTTCAATGGCGTTACTCAAGTCTCTGAATATTCTTTGGAACAGGACTAACAGTGTAACCACAAAATAAAGCTTCTGGAAGTTTCGATAGAGAGAAAGAAAAGAACATTCCGCTTTCTGTATAGGCAAGAGCCCCATATTTTTGTTTAAAATCAGTTGATCTGAATTCAAAAGAGCTCATCTCAATAATACATCTGCTTTCTAAAGAGCTGTTGAGTCTTTCTGGAATTTCATTTTAAGGCTGGAAAAATAATCCAGTGTACATGCACGCTTGCCTTAAACTACTCGTAATGTCCTGCTGTTGAATATCGTCTCTGCGATAGCTCATTGATTCACATTGTTCTGTGAGCACAGAGCCAGAGCTTGGGTTTTCTATTGTTCTGTCCCCTTTCTCCAGCCCCCATACGCAATTTTTTCCCAGTGAAGTGGTGTTTGGGTTTTTTTTTTCCTTAAAAAAACCCTTAGAATGTGAAATATTAAAATATTTCACGAGTTTTAAATGCTATTACAATTTCAGGTTTGTTTCTCAGTGGAAACAGGGATAATGGATAGAAAGTAACAGTTCTCTTGATTTTTCTACTATGTTATTTACTATGCAAAACAGCCACATCGGGAATAAAATAAATATTAGATAAGAATATGCTCCATGTACTCACTAAAATACCTGCACAGGTTATAGTACTTACAGGAGAAATAAACCCAGAGAACTAAAAACTGTCAGCAAGCCTAAGCTAATGAAAATTGGACTTCACACAGATTGACCCACAATTTAGAAAACATCTAAAACATTTTCATAAACCCCCTCATCTCCTTATGTCTGAGAACACGTGTTCCGTGTTCCGAGGTTGGACACAAGTTACAACTCATGCCCCATCTTCCCCTCTTGCTCTCTGAAGTTCAGAGCAAAAGTTCCCAGGCCAGTTTTGCCCCCAATCACAATACAAATTTCGCTTTGTGTGTGTGTAGGAGGGGGGGTGTCTTGCTAAATAGCACATTTCTCCCATCAAGGTCTTAAACACGGAACCTTCTCCTAGACAGGGTACCCAGCTGTTTAATTTAACATTGATTTATTGCTTTTAAAAGTAAATTTACACACATGCCAGAAGCGCTCCGTTTTGTTTCCCCAGCATCTGAGATTTATTTTCTACTTAGCGCTTGTCTGACAAAACAATGTCCTTTAACTGTATTACACATAGATGAGGAAACCTGTCTTATTTTTGCTCAGATTTATTGCTGTGTTCCTTGTGGGGACTTTTGTGATCCAGAAAGGCTGAGGTCCGAAAATAAACAGAAAATTAAACAGAGTTGATCACAAAATAATAGTCCAAAATCCTTAGAATATGGCCCAGTGTATACCAGTATGCTGGGAGGTACCCTGGGGGTGGGACCATGGGTGAGAATCCCCTAGGAGCACAGTAACTCAGGAAGAAAAAAAAAATACTTTAATGGGCAGGTAGCACCTGAAGGTGAAAGAGCGAAATCTGGGGTCTGCATTGTCTCCAAGTTCTAGGGTAAAATTTGTTCGGGATCACAGGGCAGGGAGGCTCCGCTGCAGGACTCCCCACCCTGTGGCCGCCTTACCTCCTCGGAGAACGCCCAATTATCACACATTGATGATGCCCGAGCCCAAGGGAATTAGGATGGACTTCGAAGCAGCTTTTACGGTACACTTCATCTACATTTGGGTTTTCTTTACTTCTCATTAAAGGGACCACTTTCTTCTTTTCATGGATATACTGTCTTTGTGTCGTTCATTTCACACTCTTAAAAAAAGTTCTCTCATCAGATCAAGTGCAAAAAAGAGGGGACGACATAATAACTATCGTAATCATGACAACAACAACAACAAACAACTGGTGCTGTGGGTTTAAATCTTTTCTGAAAGAAGGTTTTCTCCTCTATAAGGCATGGTACTTCAATTAAAAAAAAAAAAAAAAAAACTGGGGCTGAGAATGGAGATAATAGAAGTGTTTCTAGGGCTAAATTCCATGAAGGCAGAGCTGAAAAAAATCTGAGTGTGACTTGAGCTTCCTTCTCCCATTCTGATTTCTCACAGAGGCATCTGATCATCACTTTCGAGATGTTCAAATGGGGAAATGAGGCCACCGTCTCTTTTCTAGGGAGACGCAAAGATGTGACAGATTTGGTGATGGGAGTGAGGGAGAACTTTCTAAGTTAGCCTCTCCTTTCCCCTACACACACACACACACGCACACGCACACACACATACCGTCTTTAAGGGCGCCTGTCTGAACGCTGTCTTTCCCACTCTGGTCAGTGAGTCCACAAAAACACGTTCACACCAGCCCAGGAAGACTTGACAAAGTCAGTCTCTCTCTCTCTCTCTCTCTCTCTCTCTCTCTCTCTCTCTCTCTCTCCTGAAAACGCATCAAGACATTTGGCCGCACGCATTTCCAATCTAACAAAAAAGTTTTTAAAAAGAGGAGGAGGGAGTATGAAAAAAGAAAGCAATGGAAAAGAAAAGCAAAATAGAAGAAAAAGGGGAAAAAAGAAATTAAAAGCAGGGGAGGGGAGTAACTGCAAAACATTGCAAATTCTCCTATTCATATCAGAAGCCCCCCCGCCCCGCCCCGTTTGCCCTTTGAAAAGGGGTCCTGTCACTCAGAAAGGAGCTGTCTCTCCAGCCTGCTCCCCATCCACCCACCAGCCGGCCCCCCTCGGCCTCGCGGCCCTCCCCGCGCGCACACAGTTTCCTCCAAGTGCTTTTTCAAGTCAGGGCTGGAGAGAAGAGAGGTGCGGCTTCTCCAACGCCGAGCCAGACTAGCACTTCTCCCGCCGCCAGAGCGCGGCCCAGCGAGGCGCGCCCGAAGCCCGGCCCCGCTTTTCATGTCCTGGAGCCACGCGGCCCCCGGGGCCGGCCGCCCCTCCCCGCGGCGGAGCCACGACTCGCGCTCGGCCCGTCACATGGCCGCGCCCCGCGCCCCCGCCGAGCCCTTTGTTAAGCCCCCCGGCTCCCCACGCGCGGCCGGGGCGGTGCCGGGGGGCGGATGCGCCTGGGGCACGGCCCGGCGCCCTGGGTGTAACACCTTGGGCGGACGCTCCCATGCACTTGGCAAATCCAGATTCCCAGGGCTTTGCAGGGGGGAAAGGGACCTGGGCCACCTCCAACGTTTCAAACCGAAGGCACAAAGAGGGGGGCGAGGGGCCCGCGGAGGGCGCGCCTCGCGCGGGGCGGGGGGTAACCACCGGGTGACCTCCCTCCTCCTCCCCATTCCGCCTCGCCGGTTCCTCGCCTTTTCTCCTCTCCTCTTATCGTCTGCCACGCTCAGGGGCTCAGTGGGTGGGAGCGAGTGTGTAAATGCGTGTGTGGGGTGTGTGTGTGTGCAGCGGGGTGGAAATTTCACAAGAGTTCGACCAAGGCGCGCAAACTTGCCGGGCCGAGGTGGACGCCCTCGCGCAAACGGACTGGTGGGAGAGTTTAAGCGACTTATTTGGGAGGAAACAGGGGGTCAGATCTGGTCTAAGTGGGACATCTGCAAAACATTCAAGCAGCTTATTCAACAAAGCATCCAGCCATTTATTGTAGAAATAATAAAAAGCCACTAATGATTGTGGTTCCCACCCCTTCCCCCAAAAGGCCAAATCCTAATGAAATAATTCAAAGGTAGGCCTCATTTCCTAATAGTGGAATTAAACAACAACAAAAAAGGAGCCCAGCTAAACTTTCCAGCTCTGCCTTCTTAAGGGCCTGGGAATCTTGCTGAGAAATTAGGTAAATAAAAGGCGAGTTGGAATTTCTGCAGAGCCGAGGTTGCCGCGCCTCAGCTTGCGTGTAGTTCTGCCTGGATGCGCAATTAAATTACAGTACATTCCTCTTCCAATAATAAAATTTGGAAGACTCTTCAGGATTCAAAGATGTCTCGGGTTAAGTAGCTTTTAAAACGTCAGCTTTTAAATGGCTTGTGCACTGACTAGCTACCTTTAAATCCTAAAACCCATTATAAATACGCTATACATCTGGGTGCCAGTTTATCTCTCCATATTTCTTTTCAAAATGAGGAAAGCATTCATAAAAAGCTACTTGGCACACTTGATTTTAGGAAAGCAGATGTTAATTTTTTCACGTATCATTTTATGACCAAGTACATGTGTAGCATTGGAATGCGTCCAGAACGCTTCTATTATTTGTAAATGACTGCTAGTTGAGGCATATTATTCTCAGCCTAACCACGGTATAGGTTATATCAGTAAAGTAAACATCTGTGATTTTTTTATTAACCAGGGGAGGGGAGTATAAAGAGTTACCATAAACGAGGAAGAAAAAAAAATAAAAAAATAACACAACAGAGTTTGGGTAGGGAGAGCACACCTGCGTTGTAGCAAATAGGATATTTATATTGTTCGGTGCAAAACAAAGTCCCCGAGTCGGGTACTCGGGGATATTTACATGGCGGGAGATAAAGTTGAAAGCCTTCCCCGGCGTGCCAAATGGCCTTCTGCGTGGCGAGATAACAGGTACCAAGCGCTCCTGGCGGCGGCGGGCCTCCTCCCGCCGCCCCCTTCGCCGCGCGCCAGCCCCAGGCCCAGCCCCGGGTTGAGACTCCAGGAATTCCCAGACTCCGCGGAAATTTCAGCAGGGTTCCCAGCCTAGAAATATGCTCGCGAAGCGTCCTCATTTGCCCTGCGCCGTACGAGGACGCCGGCACCCAGGCTAAGGCAGTGCGGCGATAATTAATGGAATACAATATTTATGGTCCGATGTATTGACTCCGAGGCAGCGCGCCGTGTAGACAGTCCGTGGGGGTCTGACAAAGCGGGGACGAGTGAACAAACATAATGACCAGAGCACTTATGTCTATCCGGTTTACTCACTTAAACCCGAGGTGTGTAACATCGTGATAAATATTAATATCCACCTCGACGGCCCCACCGCACCGCTGTCCTCCTGCGCGCTCCCTTCCGGAGCTCTGCCCTTTACAAAAAGGCCAGAGAGGAGGTTTTTAACATAAAATGCTGCAAATATGAAAAATAGGTCACCAATAAAATTGGTCTCAGCATGGAGCGTAATTGCAACAAAGTGCCGCGGAGTAAAACCGCGGAGTGAGCTGGCTGGGGCGGCACAGTCGCGAACCATCTGGTGTGTATTAGAAGTGGTGCTGTAAATATTGCTGAGAGCTAATGCATTATCGGCTTCTATAAGTGCACAGGGCCTGTAAGCTTTCCACATGTTAGAAAATGTGGATCGGGTGAGGGCAGGGATGGGGGTCCCACCCATCACGGGCTTCGGCCGCACTGCTTTGCCCACTCTTTGTGGAATTTTGGCCAAGCGCGTGGAGGGGATTCGCTCTCCTCCTCTGCCCCCAGCCACCACCCCTTTCCTTCTTCTCTCAGCTCCTCTTTCTCTAGCTCTTTCTCTCAGCTCCCTCCTTTCACCCCCTCCTCCTCACTCCCTTTCCTCCAAGGGGATAGGGCGGGCATGGCTGACGTCACTTCGCATCAGTAAAAGAGAGTAACTGTTTCAGAGAGAGGGAGAAAAAAAATCATCTGTTTTTCATCAGTGCTAAAGTTTTGCCTTTTTTAATAGAAATGAGCTGCCCGGCCCGAGCACTCCTTGTGTTCTGAAGCCCAGAGCTGCCACCATCATCACCACCCTCATCTCCTCTACCACCACCACCACCACCCCCCTTGGGGGGTGGTCCAAGAGGTTGGGACCTGAATGAGCTCTCTTCATCCTGAGAGCCTAAATCATCCTCAAAGTGTTTCCAATGCCAGCATCCGCTCAAATAGATAAAAACTAATTAAAATAAGGTGCATGTCTTCCAGAGAAGATCTCACATCCACACCTAGGCAACTGAGGGCTCCTGGCTCCCTGACACTTGTGCTTGGAGCCCTGGAACTCCTTCCCTCCCTCCACATCCTCCCTCCGTAATTCCACCCCCCACCTACCAAGCCGCCACACACGGCACAGCTAATAATTTTCCCGCTGTCACATTCTGGGGAAAACAGTTAGAGCTCTCCTATTCCTCAGGATGCCGCACATTTGCCCTCATCTCCGAGTCCCCCTCCAGAGCCCTCAGCTCCCCAAGTTTTCATTCAGATCCGGAGCTAGGAAATGTCTCTGGCCCCCTGGATTGGCCTGGTCTCTCTTCCACCTTCCTCTTCCCTGTCATTCTCCCATCCCCGCCTCTTTCTTCCCACCTCTCCCTCTTGTGCACACACAGTACAAACCACCAGCACTTCCACTGTGGATAAACCTGCTGGCCGTGACAACCCAAGTTCAATCAGCAAATAAATAAAACTCTTACTTTTTTTTGGCTGCGGGCTGCATTCCCCCTCTGGCCGTTGCCTCCTTTAATTATAGGAGCTATATTTCTTCCCTGGGAGACACTCAAGGGGATTTTTAGTTGAAACTCGTTTCTGCTGAGTTATTGTGGAGCCAGGACCAGTGAGTGAGTGGCCCGTACCCAGAGGCTTTGAGTGAAGTGCAGATTGAGACATATCGAGTTCCCTCTAAAAGGATCATTTCATGTGGGAGGTTGGACACAAAGTTTGCACTCGTGACTGGCATTCCAGTGAGAGACATGCATATTTTAAAACAACAAAGCAAGCTGCAAAGAAGGCTTAGGGGAGGGGGAGAAAACTTGGAAAGAAGTTACTAAGTGACAAACATCTGTCAACATGGGATAATTTGTACACTCAGATGTAAAACTATCTGCCTAGTTTGACAGAGTTTCAAGGAACAGGATATAGGAGGGCAGAATGGATACACATCCATCCCTGTGAGGTATGATTCAAAGACCACCTCCCCACAGGTGTACGTGTGATTAAAACTGCATGAAACAGTATAATTTAAAAGTATTTCTTAGAATAAGGGAGGCATCTAAAATTGCATTTTTCTGAACCTTAATACAAAATTAACTCCCACGTGATTTTGAAAGGTATACTTTATTTGGAAAACAATGGAGCATGATAAAGTAATAAGCAGGCTGTTTATTATAGAAAACAAAATGAGTTTTATCTCATAACAAAACAGAGTCGAACAGAAGAGAGAAATCAAAAGCTCAAACAACCCCTGGTTTCTGTGTTCCAGAAAGCTTTAACTCAAAGTACCAGCTTCATGTATGTATGTGAGCCAGCCATATAAACATCCACCTCTCTTCCTGTCAACAAGGAGAAATGGCAAAATATATTCAGAGGATTTTTCTTCCCTTTAAGCTTGGGGTTTCAACAAGCATATTGCACTTTGAGAGAGAAAGGCAAAAAAAAAAAAAGTTCCCCTTTTTAGGAGGGAAGTTTTTTTAAAGCAGAGTGAAAGATCAGGCAAAATCCTGATATATCTATTTTTTTTAATCCACTGACTCTCCAAAAACTACATAGAAGTTCAGGTTCCAGCTTCAATGGAGAAATCTTTTTCTCCTCCAGATCTGAAGACAAAAGGAGAGGAGGCCTGGTGGTGAGCGGGATATCTCTGTTAGTTGTCAGCGTAGGTCCATGGGTTAGGAATGCTAATGAGCCTCTTGGCCAGCTGAAGAGTTGGTGCCCGCGCGCGCGCGCGCACCCTGACGCTCACACACACATTCGGGCTCCTGCACGCCGGCTGACAAGCACACAGACAGAGCCTCGCGCACGACCCTGTCTCTCCTTTTTCCTCTGAGCCCAGAGATCGATCGCTGACCCCACCGCTGGGCCAACGCTTTATTTATCTGGCTGCGCAATGATATTATCAGCCTTAAACGTTATATACAGCAAATGTCTTCCTAAATCAACACAATAGGATAGCTTGTGGAGACCAGCCTGGACTTAGAGAAATCCCTCGCTATATCTCTTCCTCCCTTTCCCCTCCAGTCATCCTTTCTCCTTTCCTTTACAACTGGGAATATTTCGTTCAGGGGACCTGGGGATTGGATCCCCTGCTCTCAGCCTGGGGAAAGGAGGCCTTGGCACAGTGGGAAATGGACAGACAGCATTATCCAGCCATCACCCGAGATCCCCGTCAGGGGTTCCCTGGTCAGCCAGATCCAACTGCCTAGACTCACTATTCATGTGATCCGGATTTCTCAAAATTGGGGTAGCAGCGGAGGCGAGGGCTGCAGAAGGGAGTGTGTGCAACCTTGCACCGTGTTAATTGTTTTCTTTCCTCTCAATTACATTCATAAACCTATTTTCTGCATTGCATGTTATTTCTTTGTGCTTCAAAATTGAAACCACGTGCAGGCCTTCTTCCCTCCGCACACACAATAAATGCGCGGCCCCCCTCCCCCAACCCATCACGCAACTATTTACATCTTGGTTCCTCACTCTGTGTTCCGGGCCCGGGAGAAGAAATTGGCCCCAAGGGACTAGGTGAGGCTTTGTGAACGCATTTCTGAAATCCGCATCTCGGGCCCCCATCTCTGAGAAAGGCTCCCGGGCCTCCCTCCACACCCGCCCCCCTCCTCGTACAGGTGGTTGAGGCTAACAGAAAGGACGTCCCAGGACAATAGCAGCTCTGCAGTGTCAGGCCAGGCCCTGCCAGAGCCCACCCTGCACCCTGGCGGTCGGGGTCAGCTAGGGTCGCGGACGCGTCTCTGCGACCCCCAAGGCCACGCGCCCTGGGCGCAGCAGCCTCTGCAGAGCGCGGTCCAGTCCTAGGTCCTCCCAGGCAAAGAAGTCCCACTCTAATCAAACAAACAAATAAGTAAGTAAATAAACTCCAAAGCGGGGAGGGGGAGCTGCAAAATGGATTCGCTGACAAGGAGAGATAATAAATGAGAGGCGCTTTCAGATAGATATCTCAGACGTGAAATTGCGCCCAGCTGGTTGTGTAAGCAAACAAATAGTTTCATGTTAGGAACTCTCAACTTGTGGCTTGATGAATAGAACACGACAGAGGTAAATGGGTCTTTAACTCATTTAGGAATACAACTCTTTGGCTTTCCAAGTGAAAGGCCCGGTGACGCCACGGATCCTGAGCAGGCCCTTTAACAAGAGTTTTATGAGTCCTCACTTGTGTTCCCCACAACTCCCTCCCTGCGCTGCTCTCGTTTTCCTATTTGCAGACGCGTTCAGGTGATTTGCTCTGAGGAATCGCAGGGCTCACGGGAGGCGATTCAGCCACTGTAGGAAATGTAAGGCGTGCTTGCGCGTGGAGGAAGAGGAGAGAGATTTTTTTAAAAAATAAACTTTTTTTTGCACGCTTTTTTAAAGCCCAGGTGGACTTAGATGGACGCAGCTCCAGATCCGCAATGCTCCCGAGCGCAAGGCTCCGTGGCGCGGCCTCCCTGAATCTCCCGGAGGCAGAGCGTGGACCAACCGGAAGGGCAGCGTCCCTTACGCCTGAGTAGCTGATGGGCCAGAGACGCCGCTGTCCCCAGCCCTGGACTTCCAACCGTTCTGGTACCAGATAGGGACTTGCGTGCGAGGGCAAAGGTCATCCCTTTGGGGGGGGGGGGCGGCCAGACCTTGAACCCCAGCGGATGAGGCGCAGCCTCCCTCTCTGGCGATTGCGAAGGCGAGCACTGATGTTTTTGGCAAACGTTATGGCGAATATAGTTTAAAGTGACTCCAGAACCCCTGAAGTTCTCAGCTGTCCCGCAAGTGCGTGGGTTAGGAAAGACAGTGCTGGACTTTCCTAGGTCCCAGACCATTTCAAGATGGACATCCCCCTTCTGGGGAGCCCCTCGGTTCCACTTCGCCCACTTAGCCCAGCTCTGCTCTCTGGGCTCCTGAGTGCTGCGACAGCTCCGGGCAGGCCAGGCAGGGCCGCGGGCCCCACCTCTGCCTGCGGCTCCACACCCGGGGTCCACGGCTCCCCCTGGCGCTTGGCAAGGAGGCGGGCTCGCCGCTCGGCGGCCTCCCTGCGGCCACCCAGGCAGCGGCGTCTAGTCCTGCTCCAGCTCGCCTCCTGCCCAGGTCCTGGGCCGCAGCGGCAACCAGGGCCTGGGAAGGCCTTGTACCCTGAGCCCGGCCGCCTGGTCACTCCAGGGGCCGGCCCCTCTGCCCTAGGAGGAGACCTCGGGCCGCGCCCCCGGCCAGCCCAACTGTCAGAAAGCGGAACCCGAGGCTGGGATGCTACCATCTCGGCCTCAGCGCTAGCAGATCCGCAGCGCAGTCTGCGCTCGGGCGGAGGGCAGAGCCTCGGCCTCGCACGGCCAGTCCGGACCGGCGGGGGGCGCCCACGTGACCCCTGATCCCCAAGAAGCTCCGTCTTTCTCTGAAAGAGCCACACGGAGTCTCTGGGCCCGCACTGGCTACTGTCTCTCCCTGTGGGAATGCAGGGGAGGGGGCCTCCCTACCCACGGAGGAGGTGGCAGAGGGTACATTTCACTCCCCGTGGTCCCCCGACGGGCCGCCGCGCCCGCGGGCGCCCTGTCCCCGAAGTCCCAGGGCCTCCAGGCTCCCAGACGAGTCCTCCAGGGAGTCTACGCCTCCATAGCTGTGCGCGCTGGCCATTGACTGGGAAAGGTCGCCGGCTCCTCCCAGGCCGCGGGCCAGGCTCCGGCCCAGTCTAGGAAGAGCCAGGTTACCGCGGTCACCTCCCGAACCCGTGCAAGTGCAGCGTGGGCCTTGGGCATCGGCTCGCGCGCCAGTCTCCACGCTAGTGTTTGGGCCTCCATATTGAGATTAATTGAAAAGTACGTTCCCGACCTACGAAAATGTTTATCTGTTTTCATCAGAGGGATCACACTGTAATGAATATATTTACATCTCATTTCGAGAAAGGCAGGGAAGCCGGGTGAGAGGGAGAGCGTCTCCCCTCCCCCTCGGCGCCCCAGGTGCAGCCCAGCCCAGCCCAGGGTCCACGCTCCGCGCCCATCCATCCGGACGGCCGGTCCGCCAAGCAGGGCGCCTGGCACTTCCTGGGAGGCTGCCAGGAGTTAACGAGGGACCTCGCCTCCACCCGCTCCTGACTCAGGTGTCCAATCTGCAGGAAAGTCGACAAAGGCCCAAAGATGTCCTCCCTGGGCGGGGTGCGGAGAATGCGCCCAGAGCCAGGTGACCCTGATGGCCTGGAGAGGCTCCACGGCTTCTCTGCCTTGCCTCCCTAGCCCAGGGCTGCGGGTCGCTGACCCCCAGGGTCTTCCTCCCAGTGGGCCCCGCACTGCCCACGCTGCACTGCACCCGGAGTATTAAAACCCTCCAGCGAGTGGTTGTATGGGAGCTTGTCAGTGCCTCTTTCGTGGGCGCTTGGGGGGTGGGGGTGGGCAGCAGATTTGTAGACATCATATTGAACGCAAAACCTTGCCAGTGACTTTCCCTCATCTCATCCGGGCCATTGTCGGGCTAGGGGAAGGAGAGGGGTAGATGGGGTATTTTTAACAGATCTGGCTTTATTAATACGTTAAGAAAGAGCTCCCTTGGCAGTGTGTGTTCTCACACTGCCGGCTCGGATCCTATAAAACATTCATACTTGGAAAGCTGTTATAGAGAGCGGCCCCCCACGCGCACCTGACAAGCGGCCTCTTGGGGAGGCTTGTGCCCTCACGCGGCCACTAGGGACCAGTGGCTGCTCCTGGAAGACCCTGCTACAGCCCAGCTCCCCGGCACCCAAGTTCCGGGTCCATCCCCTAAGTGCCACGGTCGGGGGCGAGGTTACGGAAGGGTGAGGCGGGGGCGTCTTGGGAACCTGTTACAGGGGCTAGACCGAGGGCAAACCACAGCCAGCAAAGCCAGAATTCACAGCGCCGAGACAATTCTAGAGATGGGGGCTGGTGGACGGCGGCGGGACCTTCCAGCGGCCCTCATAAGCACGCGCAAGGGTTCAGAGGCCTCTGAGTAGCCCGCTTCCTCGCGCCCCCGCCACGCCTGACCTTGCGCGCCCTTCCTCAGCCTCTCCAGCCCAGCAAGTGCCAACCTGCCGTCAGGCCCTGAGTGCTGCCACTGAGGCCCCGAAGCAGGCTGCGCCCCGAGCCGCACACGCCGCAGACTCGGCCCCCGCGCGACCCCGCCTGCCCCAGCGCACGGCCCAGCTGCGCACCCGGCCGCAGATTCTCCAGGGCTATGGCCCCCAGACCTTGGCGCCCTGCGCTCCCCGCAGGCCACATCCCACTCAGAGCCTGACCTTCGGCATTCCCAAACCCCAGGCAGCCGCTGGGCTTTAGCCAACTTGGTGCTGGGCCTTAAAAGTGACACCCCCACCCCCAAAGAGACCCCAACTCTAGTCATGGCTTAAGTGGAAATGAATCAGGGGTTTCTCTTGCACGGATGACATCTGTCAAGCAACCAGACACATGGGTTTTGCTAAATTCTTTTATTTTTGTTTAAATTTTCACTTCAATTTTAATTCTTGAAGAACAGCCTGGACAACATATATCGCACTCATTATAAGAAGCAAAGGGTTATATCAAAAATTATTAGTATAGAATCACAGGAAATCTGGTTTGGAACCAGAAAAAAATACAAAACAGATATAGATACATAGACACAGGACAGTTTTTTTTATAATTATTTGGAAAATGTTATTTTCCCCTAATTCTTGTTTCCTTTTTTTTCTTTATGCGCATACGATGTTTAAATTTTACAAAAAATGAAAATAAAGACTAGTATTTTACAAAATGAATAAGAATGTTCGGTGTGTGTGTGTTTCTACATAGGATTCAGTCCACTTCCATATGTGTTGTTTTCTGTACAGAATATATCCACATCCGTCCACAATAAATCCTGGAAGGTCCATTCGTCTCCTTCTGGTTTATTAAAATTCTCATGGTCCTCTCTTCCAACATTTTTTTTTCCTCTTTTCCTCACCACGACACAAGGTCCTTTTCCTTTCTTTTCCATCGTGCTCACAGATCTGATCCTAAAAGAGTCTTTTTCTCCTGGTTTGCAGCTCAGGTTGCATGTCTGCAGGGTGGGCTGTTATTGCCCTGGCCCTCCTCCCCACCCCCTGCCCGGCCTGCCTGGCCCACCGCACCCGGGTCAGCCGCCCGGTGTCCCCGAGGAGGCTTCGCAGTCCTTGGCCCCCGGCGCGTCCTCAGAGTCTCTAAGCGGGGGGCGGGGACAGGCGGGTAGCGCCCAAGGTCTAGGAGCACTGGATGGACATGTAAGGCCAGTTGAAGCTGCTCCCGGATAGCAGCATATCGCGGATGAGAGTTTCGATGGGGGTTTTACCTACCAAACGGACGAAGAAGAGCTGCTCGATGACAGAGGAGGACACGGTGCGCAGCGACGGCAGCCGCAGCAGCAGTTTGCCGAAGCGGCTGGGCTGGTTCGGGTACTGGCTCCTCACATACTCCTCCAGCGCGCACTGCGACTTCTCCTGCAGGCTCTCGATGTGGGCGGCATCCGACAGGCCACAGGCGTCTGCCCCAGCAGCCGCAGGAGCCACAGAGACAGGGAGAGGACGCACACAGTTAGGCCAGGGAGCAGCAAAGGCACGAACAACAAGCCATTATCACTATGATTATGCTTAAAGAGAAAGGGAAAAAGCAGAAATAGAAGGAAAAAATAAAAGAAATCCCCCCATGCCTCCCCACTCCCTACTTGAGTTCTCCCTCCTCCCAGCCCCCACATAAATAAAAATAAATCAACCCCCCGGCTAGCCTAGGGGAGCGGGAGAGGGTGAGAGGCACAGGCCTGTGGAGGCAGCAACCTCTTTGTTTTTCCTCTTTCACCTTTGGATTAAATAATGTACGATGCTGAAGCCATGTTTGCTGTGTGCAGCATCCTGTCCTCGGCCGGCGGGGAGCATCTTTCTGGCTGTGCTCATTAAAGGGAGGACTTTTGCCACCTTTGCACCTGATTTCGGGGTGCAGAGGGTCCCTGAAGCAATACGAAGCCTGCAGGCAGTGCTTGAAGCCCCCTGAGGGTCCCCTCCCAAGCCCAGATGACCCCAGCCAGAAACCTCCAGGAGAACTGAGATTGGGGAGTGAAGAACCACATGGGAGGGAGTGCCTGGAATCAGATCAAGCCCAGGCTTTAGCAATATAGAATTTGAGATCCGCTATCTATGCAAGCAAGGACTGTGCAGCAAATCCTTGGTGAGGGCGCACGCTGCTATCTGTGCCTCTGATCAAGTAATTGAAAATTGGTCACATTTCTGTAAACTGTGTAATAAGCAGGAGGAAGGTGGCTCAGTTACTCCAGGCTGTGGAAAGGAGACATCTTCAGGGATCAGACACAAAGCTGGGCTGCAGCAGCTTCAGCTCCAGGGGGTGCGGAGTAGAGGGGGGAATTTGGGGGGCGATGGGCTTCCTGTGGCAAGACCAAAGGAGAAAAAGGCACCTCCACACAATGGCAGCATCTTAAAATGCGTGCTTATCTCCTGTCAACCAAGGCCCTTCCTGGTCCTCTAAAAATATTTCAAGACAGCGGATTACACAATGCCAACTAACCAGAGGCAAGCAAATGGAGAGGAAGGTACAATTACAGGACCGAGTGAAGACTTCCTCTCCTAGTCCAAATACCCATGTTGTTTCTTATATTAATAATAAATATTTTAAAAACAGGAAGATCACAGAGGAGCCCTTAGCCAGTCAGGAGGTTGAGTAGAGATCAAAGGCAGAGTTTGCTAATATATAGATCTGGGGGGAAATTCATGCATGGCAATAGCCCCAAAAGGACACTGTATAATTGTGAATGGGCAAGTGTGACCCCAAGAAGACACAACAAATGATTCAAAGCAAAACCTGTGTCTGCTGCATTGCCAGTTTTATGTCCTTATATTTCAAGAACTGGGATTTACAAAGCATTCTGATACCTTCATCTACAAGGCAATGGCCTCGAGCAAAAATACAAATAAAACTAGTGATAATTCAAGAACTTCTGAGGCAAGTCCCCTTTGACCTCGGAGCTAGACTGGGCTCTCCTCAGATGTCTAATTACTCCAGCCAGTTGGCTGGGTACATCCACAATGCCTTGACTTGGGGAGCCAGGGAGATTTTATGGCTAGCAGGGCCAGGACAGGAGCTTTTTTGCGGAGGTAGGAGGGCCTTGCTGCTCAGAATATGGACCTAGAAGTCTGCCTTGGCCTTGCTAACCTGGCCCCCTGCAAGGCAATCCTGCAAGGCATATTTACATATTTACAAATGTCTTGCTTTCCATGTATTATCCGCCCATTATGCCAGGAATCACTTTCAGGCCCACACAATGCAAAAGGAAAAGGACCCACTTATACCCCAGCAGGTTTTTTTAAAGACCCATTTGGCATCCCTTCCAATTAGTAAAATATTTCTCTGATATTTACAACTAAAATCCCCAGAGAGCAAGGTCACTTCCCCAACTCCTGGATAAGCCACTCCAAGGGAGAAGCCCAGTTAAAGTGTGCTTAGGCCTTATGCTAGCTCCTTCGGTTTCTTTCCTCCTTGGGAGGTGGGAGGTCTGTAGCTGGGCCCACCTGCCAGGTACCAGCCGGCCAGCCCTGTGGCCTCCTTCCGGCAAGAGCCCTGGTTCTGGCCTGGCTTCCTACTCTGAGTATTCATTCACTGCCCCCACCCCCCAACACACAGGATTCCCCCAACTGTGGACAGAAGGCAAGAGCCCTCAGATCAACTGGGGGGTGGGTTATGGTGGCAAAGCGAGGTGAGCGGGGGCGGGGGGTGTGTGTGAGTTATACTCCAGATAAGAAAAGGAGGCAGAATGTGCACAATCCATGTCTCACTTTTTATATGGTAGTGTCAATGTGGGAACCCTCAATATTTCTTCTACAGTGTATGGAAAAGAAATTATGTAAATAAATAACCATTACTGCCGAGGCCCTCCTGGCTTAGCCTTTGTAGTGCAGAGAATGTATTTCATGTTGTGCATTCACAAGAGTTTAGTGTTCAGGAAATGTAGATGTAATCAGCTGCCATAACTAGAAATCAAAGTTATTATTGTACAGAAAATGGATTTATTGTATTTATGTTAACTAGATGGCTCTTTTCAGAGAAGGTCTCATTTATTTGAAGGAATATTTAGGTGTGTGAATTAATGAAAAAAATTTTTTTAAAAAAAGTAAGTTCAGGTCATGACCTAGTCCTTGGATGCTGTCCAGAATATTAAGGATTAAACATAGCATCCGGAGGCCAAATGTGAAAACCACCACGGGGGACCCCCGTGCCAGCTTCAAATACTTAACCAGAGCAAACCACGTTGGACAATATGTCTAAAACTGTCTTTTCCATCATTCAAAGTTTGCTTAAAAGTTGGATGACTTTGAGAAGGCTTCCCATGAATTCCCTTCTGGCTGGCAATCAAAACAAGTTTAGTCAAAAGTGGAAACGTGTTGTAGGGAGGAGGAGGGGTGAATTACTACTGACAGCTCTATTTCCATTTTCAGATATTCCGCTTTCAATTCTCCAACAAAATAATGTTATTGTTCACTTCTAGGCACCCCCTGCACCTTGAACACTTGGTTCAAGGAAACTTCTTTGGGAAACTTTTTAAAAGGAGCACTTTTCACAGGAGTGTTTTAGGACGGAAAGTTAAAAGAAAAAGCATGAATAATTCCACCATGTTCCCCCTGCAGCCTGCACAGTCCTCGGCTCTCTCTCTGGGAAAGGGCAGGAGATCAGCAAAGTCAAGGGGGTTCAAAGACCCTTAGGGGGAGAAAGGCTAAGGGGAGGGGAGGCCTTTCTCCGGTAGACCTCTGTCCAGCTCCAAGTTAACATTTCTGCTTCAAGACACCTCGCTGGATGCGATTTTCAACCCCCAGCTTCCCTGACACTGGCTTGCTTCCTGATAAATTTGGCTAAAGAGCTGGGTAGCGCAGAGCCAGCCAGGCCCCCAGGCCTGCCAGAGCTAAAGCATTCTGGTCGCTGCTTCCCGGGCTCTTTGTCACTTTTGAAAAACACGTTTCCATCAAGAAGACTTATTAAGATAAAATGCATTCAAACACCGAGGAGGCTATTCAATAAATCTTCCATTTGTTTTAAGGTTCACACTCTATCCTTTCGCAAAGAATAACTCCCTCTCTCACAGGCAGACCTGCATTTGCACTGAAAGTAAAAGGGGCAGCTTAGGTCCATGGCTCTGGCCACCCTGCATACAAATGAGACGCTCTTGTCTAAATAAATTATCTGCTGCTCAGATCGATATTAATACTACATTTGCTACATTACAATATTGTGCAAATTTAAGAGTCATTTTAATACAATGTAAATACGATTCTTCACGCATGAAAGCCAAGATATATTGATAGATGAGACCACTGCTTACTGCTCAGCAAGGCCTTGGGAAAGGGGTTTTTTCCATCTCTGCTCAAGAACGGGTTTCATCTGGCCTTTGGAGGGCCTGGCCCCAGGATGGATTTATGAGGATGGTGCATTTGTTCTCCGGATGGAGGAATTACAAACAATAGTGCCAACAACAGTGGCAGAACAGCCGCTAACTCTACCCACAGTGGGCAGGGCTCAAGACCCAGTCTGCTCCCCACCAGCCTCCTTTCTGGCTTTGTTTATATTCCCTCCCCCCATTACCTGCTGTCCCGGGTGTTTATATGTTTGCCTCTTGCAGGTTACAATAATAAAAGGCCGGCAGTGTTCGCAGAGGCTCAGACCCGAGGCCTTCAAAGGCAACGTTAATGCTCTTTCCTGGAAGTTAATTTGAACCATCTATCATAAGAGAAATTGTTAACATGCATGTGACCGCTGCCTCCACTTAATTCGATATATTTTGAAGGCTCTCCTTTAGGTTTCCAGCGTTCGTGTGTTTGGCATAGCTATGAAATTTATCTCCGGGCCGGGAAGGCACCCATCCTTGCGGGTTCTACAATCTTGCTTTTGTTTTTTATCTTTCTTGTTTAGATCGAATCCGTTTTTTATGACCCTCAATAACCTCAGAAACTGCAAACATGAATGGTTTCCGATAAGGGAAAATCAGGCAGCCATAAAGCGGGATTATTTATGATTTATTTGTGCGTATTCTTCTCTTCCCTCCTCTCTCTCTCTCTGTGTCTCTCTGTGTGGGGAAACTCATCCCCGGCGCGTGGCACACGGAGTAGGAAGCTACAGCTCCACGTTCTCTTCCCTCCCCTCTCCTCCCCCAGAAACGCTGAGCTCGGGCTCACACACACACACACACACGCGCGCGCGCACACACACACACACACACGCATCCCGCACACACACACCCCGCACACCAGAGCAGCCAGGCAGGCCCGCGGCATCGCCTCCCCCTCTCCGCACACGCGCATCCACCGCAGCCGCGGCCCCGCGCGGGGGGCCAGGCCACCTAGGCCCTGGTAAGCCCCGGCGGCCGCCTCGGCTCCCGCACCGCAGCGCTCCCAAGATGGCAGCAGCGCGGCCCGGCCGCGTCCCCGCGCCGGGGCCGCAGACCCAGGTCAGGCCCACGATCCGGCAAGGGCCGGGCCTCGTGCGCCCGCACCCGCAGCGGCGGCGGCTGCGGCGGCGGCGCGGGTAGCCAGGCCCCGCGGGCGGTGGCGGCGGCGGCGGCGGCGCGGAGCCTGCGCTCGCTCCCGGCGCGGCCTGCCCTCCGCGCGGGCGCAGCCTCACCTGACGTGAACAGCACGATGGCCTTGAGGCAGCTGTACTCGGCCGAGTCGACGTGCAGCGCCTTGAGCTTCTCCACTTGCTCCTGGAAGATGCGGATGTGGTCCATGAAGGCCACGACGCGGTCGGCGGACATGGGCGAGGCGTGCAGGCCGGCGGCTGCCAGCAGCGGCGCCACGTGCAGCGGCATGGAGCACTGGGCCGCGTTGAGCACGAATAGCTCGCTCCAGGTGAGACGCAGCAGGGACACTTGGTCGGTGATCTGCAGGTCCGGGAAGAAGGGGATGTTGCGGGCCCACTCGACGGCGCTGAAGAGCAGGCGCGCGGCCAGCTCGCAAATGTTCTCGATGCCCATGATGTTATTGGGCTGCATGCACTGGCTGCCGTAGCGCGACGTTGGGTAGGGCTCGGCGCGCAGCAGCAGCGAGATGTAGCCAGACAGGTAGCAGTGGCCGTTGAGGGGGTCCCCGTTGGTGAGTGCGTACTGGCCTGGATTGGGCTGGGTAGGAGGCATTCTTCCTCGCTGAACCGCTGACGGAGAGACAGAGAGAAAAGAGGCAATGTGCATCCAGGGGGCTTGCGAACAACGCCGCGCCGCAGCGCACCCGACACAATGCAGCAGCTCTGCCCGCAGCCACAGGCGCCCCGCGCCTCTCCTGCTGGCTCCCACTCCCGGCCCACACCGTGCGAGCCGGGGCTCGGTCCTCCAGCGCCAGGGCTCGGGGTGTCCGTCCAGCCATCGCCCGAGCCCCTGGCCACCTCAGCCCCGCCAGAACTAGGCCTGACTTCAGAGCCCCCAGCTCCGCGTGGCCAAGGAAGTGCCACCCAAACCCTGGGCTACCAAGGAGGAACACACAGATAAAGGACACCCCACCCCACTCACCCCCTCCGGAATGAAACAAATCGGGGTCAAGGAAGAAAAAAAAAAAAGAGGCGAAACTGGAGAAAGGTTGTGGTTCTAGGCGAATAAACGCATGCCCAGCGGCCTCTTCATCCACAAGCTAGCAGTGTTAGGCAAAAAAACCCATTCTCTAAAAAATGCTGCAGAATTACCGTTAAAATAGATACCAGTTACACATCCTACTAAGCACTTACAACTTCTGAGTAGACAGCAAGTATCCTGCACCCTTCTCTTCTCCCCTCCTCCCCATCGCCCCATACAAAGTTCTCACTATTAAAAGCAACAGAAAATTGAAAATTTCCAAGAGAAAAGTTGAACTTACAGTAGCCAAACATTATTGAAAAAAGTGGGAAATATAATTAATGTCTGTCCTGCGCGGTGCCACTGCAACCTGCAGCCAGCTTTTGCCCAGTGAATGCACCAGCTTGCAACTGCAAAAACACTGGATTCATTAACCATCTGAATGCAAAACGTAAGCAAGCTTTGAGTTCGTAAAGCTGACCAAAGTTTTTTTTTTCCCCCCTCTAATGTGTATGTTTTACTTCAACAGTGCCAGCGTTTTAAATTGCCATGTAAACAAAGCAACTTTAGGAAAAGTTAGGGCTACTCAACTCTCCCCCCAAACAAATTAATATAGATATGTCCATGTCCATGTAGCTGTCTTAGTTCAGGTTGTACATGTTCCCCCTTTATGTTTGCATTGATTCTAATTTTAATGCAAGTTCCAGTGAAATTTAAGCTCTTGAAACATAATGGCTAGAATACTTTTTTCTAATTATAGTTTTGAAATTGGCAGTTATTTTTCAATTAACTGAAAGCACAATTCAAAGTTGTTGTTGTTGTTGTTGTTTTTCAGATGCCTACACAATCTCCCTGGAGCTAGAAATGAAGTCGTCATGTTTGCCTGCTCCTTGATATCTGAAGGAATTCAATTTCTTTTCATGTGGTATATAAGATATAATTTTAAAGTCAATTGCCAGAAGTAGCAATCTACATTCTGCAAAATTGACTGGTTCGCTAATTTGACTTTAAGCCATCTTTAACGATTGTTAGGAGATAAACTTTAACTGTACACGGCTAAATATATTTATCAGAAAAGTGCTGCATCTCTTGCCACATGAACATGAACCATATCCAAATACAACATCAAAAGTTGCATTAAAAAAAAACACCCAACACAAACCCATACAACACAGGGATTAAATGATGTGGAAGCTCATGCCAGCTGCAGCCTATGCATTATGGCCAAATCAGAAGCATCGGTAAATGCCGTTGTAAATTGTAATTTGTATGCAGTATTTAAGCAGAGGGTGGAGTTTGATGAAGAAATAAAACGAGGATCATGCTTTAAAAAAAATGCACAACTATGAAAGCACGGCTCAGTCACAAACTTTCCTTTCAAAGTAGAGGGGTGAAAACAAGGCCACGGCTCTGGAGGAGGCGGCCCCTGCTCGGTGAGGAGGACAGGGAACCAGTGGAGGGGCCAGAAGCCCCCCTTCCCCCCTAATTAGACCTACAAGTGCCATAAATCTCACTCCTCTTTTTCCAGGCTAGGCTTCCAAAAGGATGATGGCAGCAATGAATCTCCAGCTCGGAGTCCTCCAGCCCCCCAGCCCTCCCCCGTTTTAAATAAAGGCGATGAAGAGGGGAAGGGGAAAGTGCAATGAAACACACACACACACACACACACACGAACACACACACAGCGTTTTGGGGGGGGGGTGACCAGCAGCCCTGCCCGAGTTCATGCCAGCACAGCCCCGAGCATCCTCACGCACACGCGGGAAGGAGACGCGCGGCGGGCACAGCCGAGGCGCAGGGAGGGAGGGATCCATCCAGGGACTCGGCGCAGAGCAGGCAGCGGGCGGGGTGGGGAGCCGGGGAGAGCCGCGCAGGCCGGGAGGGGGAGGCAGCGGCTGCGAGCCGGGGAGGGCGGGGGGACGGCGCGGGGGGACGGGGGGAAGCCGGGCCGGGCCCCGGCCGGCGGGAGAGCGAGGAAGGGAGCCGGGGCGGGGAGGAGCAGGCGGGCGAGGCGCGGGGAGAGAGGCAGAGAGGAGATATTCACCTTCCCGCCTCATGCCCACTTTGAGGCACTTCTTGAGGCGGCAGTATTGGCACTGGTTGCGGTGGTGCTGGTCGATGGGACAGTTCCTGTTGGCACGGCATGTGTAAGTTAAGTTCCTGCGGACGCTCCTCTTGAAGAAACTTTTGCAGCCCTCGCAGGTGAATTGGCCGTAGTGCTTGCCGCTCGACTTGTCCCCGCACACCACGCACTCGATGTGCTGCTGGCTCTGGCCCGAGCCGGGCGGGCCCTGGCCCTTGTCCCCCGCCGTGCCGGGGGTGGCGGGCGCTCCGGGCTGGCCCGGGGTCTGCGGCGTGTGCGGCGCACCGGAGCCCGCCTGCTGCTGCTGCTCGCCGGCGCCGCCGCCGCCGCCGCCGCCGCGGGCCGCCTGCGCTGCGGGGTTGGGGCCGCCGGGGTTGCCCCCGGCCACGTCGTCCTGCGGATCTCGCCAGCTGCTAACTACCATTGCCATATCTTTGGGCCCGGGGAGCGCTGGGGGGAGCCGAGCTGCTCGCCGAGGGCCGCGGGGCGCGCGGGCGCGCTGGGAGGGGAAGGGGAAGGGGAAGGGGGGAGGGGGAGGGGGCGGGGGGCCCGCCGGGCGCCCCGGGGTCGCCGGAGCCGAGCCCGAGCCGGGCACCGGCCGCTGCCTCCGCCGCCGCCGCCGCCGCCGCCGCCGCCGCTCCTGCCTCGGCCGCCCCGCTGCTGCCGCGCGCCCGCCCGCCCTGCTGGCGTTTTGTTGTGGTTCCTGCTGTTTTCTTTCTCTCTTTTTTGCAGCCCCCCCAGGCTCTCAGGCTCCCCCCCCAACACCCCTGCTCCCCTCGCCCGCTTCCCCCCCGCGCTCCGATCCTGGGGGGGCCACGCTCTCCTTCCCCCCCCTCCCCACCCCCCGGCGAGCAGGCTCCCTTCTCTCGCTTTTTTCTTCTTCCCCAAGTTGCAAAATCAGAAATGGCACAGGCGGCAGCCGGGAGCGGCGCGGGGCGCAGCGCCGGGGGCGGCGGGCATGGGCCACGGCGCGCGCACACACTCGCCCTCCGCCTCGCCCGCACCCCCGCGCACACACACACACACACACGCGCACACTCGCGCACACACTCGCTCACCCGCGCCGGGCGCCCGCCCGCCCGCCGGCCGCCCGGGCTGAGCTCAGCGCGCGGGCTGAGCCGACATAGAGGAAGCCGGCGAGGGCGGCGGCGGCGGCGGCGGCGGCGGAGGAGGAGGAGGTCGCGGCTGCAGGCGCCGCTGGAGCTGCCGGCTCGGCTGCCGCGGCGAGCGCCGCTGGAGGAGCCGGGGCCCGGCCGGAGTCCGAGCCGGAGTCGGGGCCGCAGCCGCAGCCGGAGCGCGAGCCGAGGCCGGGGCGGCCCGCGCCGCCGCCGCCGCCGCCGCCGCTGTCCGGGCGGGAGCCCTCGCCGGGCTCGGGGGTGCGGGCAGCGGGGTGAGCCGAGCCGAGCACGGGGCGAGGCTGCGGGCGGCGATCAGGGCGCGCGGGTGTCGGGGGGCCAGGTCCAGGGCCGGGCGCAGCCAGCCATTCAGGAAGGCAGCGCCGGAGAGCGGGAGGCGGCCGGCGCGGAGGATCGCACACTTTGCTCTTTTTGTTGTGCCGGTGGCGCCGGGCTCTCGCCTTCTTCTTCTTTTTTCGGGAGGTGACGGAAAGGGGGAGGAAAATACAGGATAATTCACGCCGGCGACGGATTCACAGCGAGATGGGGAAAAATAAAAATCGGAAGAAAAATAATCACAAATTTAAAAAAGAAAAAAAGGAAAAAAAAAAAAAAAAGAAAAAGCGAGAGAGACATCCAAAGTAGGTCGAATAAATAATCCTCTTCTTTTCCTCTTTCTTGCTCCTTCTTCTGCCTCTTCTGCTATAACACACAGAGCTAGTTAAAAAAACCCTGGAGATCGCCCAAAAATGTTCTTTTTTTAGTATTTTAAATAAGTGCTCTTCAGCCGGGAAGCAACACCCTCCCTCCAAAAAAAATCATATATGTATAAAATAACGATAAGAAGAATACGGAGGGAGTGCCTCCTCCTCCTCCTTTTCTTTCTTTTCTTTTTTCCTTTTTTTTTTTTTTTTTAAGTTTAGCCCTCGCTCTTCTGCTGGAATGGAGTAAAAGAGACGAGGAGGAGGGAAGAAAAGGGGAGAAAGAGGGAGAAGAAGAAGGAACAAGTAGTAGAATATGTAAGAAGAGAGAAAGGGAGAGAGCAGAGAGGAGAGAGAGCAGAGAGAGAGAGAGAGGAGAGGAGGGAGAGGGGGGAGAGAGAGAGAGGAGAGAGAGAGAGAGAGAGAGGGGGAGAGAGAGAGAGAGAGACCCAAAAATTGAATGCGTTTAAACGGGAGGACTCGCCGAGCAATGTTTCCGAAAGGGGGATCTGCGCGAATGTCTGTATATAGTGAACTTTGACACTACTATTGAAACTGACACGTTTCTATGGAGATCGCTGCCTTATATGGAGCTCGTGTCAAGGAGCCAGGAGAAGGGCTGCTGGCGACTGATAATCAAAGGCGACTGACTGGTCCGAGCCCGGGGCGGGGGGAGCGCGCGGGAGGCGAAGGTTAGCCAAGCCTCCCGCGCGCCATTGGCTGGCGCGCCCTCCCCCGCGCGCGGCCCTTTCTTTCTTCCTCCGCTCCCGCCCCGCTACCTTACAGACGCGGCGGGCGCGGGGCGGGGGGCGGCGGCGGCGACGGCGGCGGGGTACTCCCGACCGGGCGCCCCGCGCCGCTGTGTCCTCGGGGCCCTGATTAGCAAGGGGCGGCCGCGGCCTCTCCGCACTCACTCACGCACACATGCACCCCGCACTCGCGGCGCTCGCGGGCACCCGCGCCCCGGCAGCGGGAGGAGGGGTGTCTGCCTGCCGGCGGGGCCGGGGAGAGAGTGAGAGCCGCGTTATTTGGATTCCTCCCGAAAAGTTTGAAAAATCAGGCTGTGTGAGCGTGAAGTGGGTGTCGTGGGACAGGCTGGGGAAAGGCGTTAGGGGGAAGGCAGTGCGTGCGACACCCCCGGTGTGCATTGGCTTCTCACTAGGGGCACAATCCGAATCTGCAGGCTGCTCTCTGGTAGCCTTCGGAGGCGCGAGGTAGGGTCTCCCCGCTGTCTCGGCTATGTCTGCGCCCCAGCGCATCTCCGGGGTTTGAAGGCTTTTTTTTTTTTTGAAGGCTTTAGGACAGAGCGCACTCCTGAAATTTGCAGCGCTGACCACACGTTTGATACGAACCCGCGGTTCCTAGGCAATCCCTGGATGATTTTAAAATAAACTTTCCAATCCAGCCGGTGCTACCTTCTTGCTCATCTTTCTATTTATTTATTTTTTCTTTTTAAATCCCCAGGCTGTTTCCCAACTGCAAACAATGGTTCGATAATTATTAATTAATAAAAAAGTGAGTCCTGATATTAGGGGGTGGGGGTGGGTGTGGGGGTCGGACGGTGCGGCCAAGTCCGAGTCCCAAGGAAAGGAAAAGAGCAAAAGAGCAAAAGAGGGGGAGGGGCGGGGGGAGGGGCAGGGACTGAAAAGGAAGGGGTGGGGGGAGAGAGGGAGAGGGGGAAAAGGGGAGAGAGAGGGGGAGAGAGAGAGGGAGAGACAGGGGGAGACAGAGGGAGACAGGGGGAGAGCGGAGAGCGGGAGAGAGACCCCGACTCCCGCAGGCGGTGGGCCGTGGGAGGCGGGGCGGCGGCGGCGCGGGGCCCGCGCGGGGCCCGCAGGAATCGCTGGCTCCGGCTGCCACCTAGCGGACGGGAGCCGCTCCCGGGCGGCGCGCGGCCGAGAGCCTCCTCCCCTCCCCGCAGGCAGCCGGTGCCTCTCTTGCAAACCAAGACAGCACTTTGAAAATTCTTTCAATGGATTTTTTTTCCTTGAAAGATCGTACTGGGGGAAAATGATCCTTCTATGAGTTACATATTCTCCAATCGCACACTCGCACCCCCCACCCCCCCACCTCGTTGGAGCTCGCTCCCCTAGGCAGGCTCAGGCGGGCGCGGAGTGACAAAGCCGCCGCCGCCGGGGGTGGGAGCTGCACCCGCCCGCCCCGCGAGGCTCCGGACCGCGTAAAAGTTTGTCTGGGCTCGCGCCCCGGAGCTGCACAACGCCCTCGGGCTGGTGTGGAAGGCACTGGCCGCGCTGTGTTGACAGAGGTAGGGGCTTGTTTTTGCGACTCGTGCTCACTTTAAATCTCCCCGGGAGGGGTTGGGGGAGCACTGCGTGTGCGGGGTACGTTTTGCGCTTCTCGCTCTCTCCGCAGCCTGCAAGTCCGGGAGTCGGCGCCCGCTTCCGCGGCGAGCGCTGAGGGTAAGGAGCCGAAGAAAGGCGTCCTCGAGTCTGTCCACCCCCCCCCTCCCGCGGGGGCCCTTTCCCGCTCGGGGGAGGCGGAGGCTGTCGGGGCGCCCCGTGCGCGGCGGCCGCCCATTGTATGCGGCTGCCGGCGGCGGCGCGCGGCGCCTGGGGCCGCCTCGCCCTCGCCCCTCTGCGCCACGCAGCGCGCCCACGCCTCCAGCTCGGTGAAAAGGTGAAACCCACAAGAGTAAAAGAGAGCGCACCTCCCCCCCAGAAGGAGAAGAAAACCTATGTACAAATTCTCCATTTTACTCCCCACACAGCCGGAGGCAGGGAGTCGAGGGCAGAGCTAGCAGGCAGAGAGAGAGAGAGAGGGAGAGAGGAGGGGGCCCCCGCAGAGGGGACGGGAGCGCGGTGGGCGAGCGGCGGCTGCGCGCACCAGGGCGCCGGAGGCCCGCTGGACGCCCGGTCCGCTGGCCGGCCGCCCTCGGACCCCGGGGCTGTGCGTCGCGGGCGCCAGAAGCGAGATTCTACCAAGTCCTGCCACACCAGGCAAGTAACACAGCGGGTGTCGCATCATCCGCACTTGGGGTTGATTCGGGCGGGCCGGGGGTTGATCTCGGCTCGCGTGGCCTCCACAGGCCCCGGGCCAAGAGTGGAGTCGAGGCAGCCAGCGCGCGGGACCTGGGGAACTTCGCGCGGCGTGGGTCAGCTCCGGAGCCGCCCTCTCCTGGCTCTCCCCTGTACCCAGCGCGGCACGGAGGCGGGGATCCTGCTGGCCGAGCCCAAGCCCGGTTCAGAACAGCCGCCTCCCACCCTCTACTCTCCTCGGCAGGAAGCCGCGGCGCGGGCAGGGCTCCGGGGCCGCGCACTCGCCCGATTCCCGAGCCGCGGGGAGCGGGCTCCGGCCGCGCGGGCGAACTCGGCTGCGGCCGCCCACCTGCGGGCGCTGTGTGTAACGCGATCTCCCCACGTCAGGCGATCGATGGCCGCCTTTTGATGTGGGCGACAGTGTCAGCGGATTAGGAGGGACCGCACGCCGCTCTTCCCGGCGGAGAAGCGGTGGAGGCGGTGGGCAGCCTCGCGCGATCCGAGCCAGTCTCTGCGCGCCGGGGCGAGCGGGCTGGGGGCGGGGCGGGGGTCGCCTCCTGCGGGTGGGGGCGGAGAGGGTGTTGTGTGTGAAAGGAAGAGCCTCACTTAAAAACAACGGGAGCGCTTTCCCGGCGCGGGGCAGGGGCGCGCGTTTGCGTCAGAGGGCGCGCGGGGCGGGGGCAGGGGCGGGGGGCGGTGGCACCCGGGACCGCGCCCCAGGGCTGGGTGGGCTCCGGCGGGAGGCCGCCGAGCCTAACGGGGACAGGTCCGGGGTCGGGGCCTGCAGGCCGGGGTGAGGCAGGGCGGGAGGACTAGCTGGGCCTCCGAGGGAGCGGCGGCGCCCACCCATCCTCACTGGGGGCTCTCCCGCCCCCTCCAAGCTTCCAAACTTGGAAGAGGCCCCTGGCACCCACTCGGCGTGACCCTGGGGGGCGGGGAGAAACTGGCTCCTCGAGGCCTGAGGCGAAGCCATCAGCTCCCCCCTGGAAGGGAGGGGGAGTGTCAGGTCCCCACTGCTGGTGCCAGGGGTGGGGACCCCCGAAGGCGGCGCCGCGAGCGGCGGGAGGGGGGCGCTTCGCGCTCCAGCGGGCAATGTGCGCCCACTTTTGTGTGGTGAGAACAGCGGGGAAGAACGGTGGCTGTTCGAGGCGGGGCGCTGTCCCCCTCTGGGATTTGTGCAGCCCAGTTTCTCCTCTGAGCCCTGTGCGCCCCAGCGGCGGCTGCGCACCCACACTGCACCCCACTGGCGCTCCGTGCCCTGCCTCTGGCAAAATGGCTTCCGCGGCAGGCCTGAGGGGTCGCCCAGGGTCCAAGGGCGCTCCAGCTTTCATTCTTCAAGGCCGTCGTGTGGTTTGGGTACTGGTTCAGGTGTGGCGCCCTTGTCCTGGGCCTGAGGCACTCCACACCCAACAGGAGGTAACTCGTTGTCTATTGTTGCTGTGTGGGGGCACTTAAAGCCATTGTAGGTCTCCAGGCTGTGAAATTTCACACACGTGTCCAGGCGCTCTCAGTTGCAGAAGCAGTGGTACCCCCCCCCCCCCCAACTCCCCTCCCAGACTCGTCTCCAGGCCTCTGTCCCCCTCTTTTCTCGCTTTGCCCTGGGTAACCTTGAACTGAGCCTGGACGTGGTTCTTGGACCCCGACCTGTTGTGGCCCTTGCCTTGGCACCAGAGCCAGGGGCCGCCACCCCCCCCCCCCCCCCCAGTCCTCGGGGTCTCTGTGTTGCTGCTTAGGCCCGACCTTGCTAGGGCCTGTACTCCAGACTTCCTGGCCTTAGGCTTCCTCGGCCCTCCTGGTGCAGACCTATTAAGCGCGAGGTCTCTCTCCAGTGGCTTCCCGCAGAGGAATGAGGCTGTAGGCTTACAATACCCTCAGCGGGCCGCTGGCATCCTGGTTCCCACCTTCTAAAAGACCTCCCGCACAACACTGGATCTCCCCAGTCACGACTGGGTGGGGGCAGGGGCGGCAGCTGCAGCAGACCCAGCTGCGCATACGGCCTTGACTTGGTTCCAGGCCCCAGAGGGAGGGTGGACGTGTCCTTTCTAGCCCATCAACACCCACCCTCCCCTGTGTCTTTCTTACATCGAACGCTGAACCATTCTTGGCTAATCCCATGGCCCGTGTGATACTGGTATTTTGCTCTCCCGCAAGCCAAGGGATCATTCATTTTGACTTTTTGGTTTATCACACTGAACAAAAGCACCTGCTTAAAAGGTGCTTTCTAAATCCGGTTCGAGCCCCTGGATCCTAGAAAGGACCAGATGTGTTTGTATAGAAAATTCTATTTCTCCTTCCTGCCCACAAATTGTTAAAAATCGTGTTGCTCTGTATAGGGAGTCCACAGGACAGAAAGGCCCCTGTTTATCAAGCTCATCTGGAGAGGAGCATGCCTGAGATCATCGGGAGAAAGGTCAGTTCCTCTGATCTTGTTGAAGACCTCTCCCTAAGAGCTGATTCTAAAGGTGCTGAATCAATTAGTCTCCCTTGGCATGGGATTAGGCCAGGGAGAATACCGTGCAAGAGATGTGTGCTAAATGGTCTCACCCGACTCTTTGGGAGGAAAGGGTGGAGAAAGGCACAAGGATACCCACATCTGATGTTGTGATGACTAAAAACCCAGAGCAAACCAGCAACCACCCTACCTCCAGGCTTGAACCCAGTATTAAGGTAGCTGCCATCTGTGAGAAAGTTCTGCGAAAATGAGGGTGGGAAAGCCAAGTGAGGCGTAGGGCTTCTGCCGGGCTGCCAGCTCAGAGCCTGCCCCTGTCATTGAACCAGGGGCCTGGCAGCCTCCGGTGCTTCCTGTCACTCTGGCATCCCAGGCATTTCTCCTGTGTTACCTTTGGGTCGAAAAGCTCAGAGATAACTCCTTTACCTTAGTAGAGCAGCTTAGTTTTCTATCTCAAACCGGCCATTTAAAGCACGTGTTTTGGATAAGCGAGATAAGGGAGCGTTTCCCCTTTCTGCCTGGGCCCTCAGTGGAAAGGCCCTGGAGAAGCAGCCCTGAGAGCAAGGAGCAGCGGGAGAGCGAGTGCTGACCTTTGGCTGCAGTTCAAGCCCTTTTGGAGGAGGGAAAGTGACAGTCATCTCTGGCACACCAGTGAGTCCAGAGCCAAGTATTTATTTTTTTTGTCAAAAAAAAAAATAATAATCAAGTCTTGCCTATCTAAATGCATCGGTGCAAAAAAGAAAGGATGAGCTAGAAAATTTTATGTTACAAAAGGTTTTCCTTTAGTCTCGCTGCCCAAGCCGAGTGAGGAATACCTGCAAGGCTATGCTTCCCAGGGAAAGTGGGTTGGGTCTGGATGAAAAGTTGAAGTTTTGCAATGAGTTTGAAGGTTGTTAGAGTACCCTGACAATACAATCAGCAGCACTCTATAATCATTCTCCTTAATAGTTACCTGTCAGAGCACCTACTTCTTTTACCACAGGATTAGCCCATCAGAAGTAGAGCTGAGTTGGACATTTCACTGACTAAAGACTGCTCGAATATGTTTAAGTCTTTAATGTCACTTTCTTCAATGCCGATGACATAAACTAGTGGAAAAGTATTGGCTCGAAAAGGCAGCAGATCTGCTGGCAACTACAGTCATGGTGCAATTGTATTTACCTATCAGAAGGTGGATCTAAATAATAAACTTAACATTTCCTTTTAATCTGTCAGTGCAGAGATATGTTTATTACAGTGTCCTTCATCACTGGGAGGGTGGGTTGGTAAAGTTTAAATGAAAAAGGATAAGCAGAGCACACCACTGATAGAAACCGCATGGAGCAGAAAGTAATTGTGCCTTCTGTTATGTGGTGTGTATTTTATTTACCCATTTCAGAGGTGGGCAACAAACCTAGCTCCTCTACGGGAGGAGTTAATAAAGTATTACAAATGCACGAGCTAACAAAACTCAGGGACAGCTCTGTTTTATTGTTAACCCCTTGCATGAAATCTTCTGAAGCTGAAAAGAGAAAGGAAAAGGCTTTTGTGTTAGTTGATCCTTGGCTATTCCAGGGCTCAGGTTGGTGTGAAAGGGATGAGGAGGTCACTTGAAATCTCCTTTTATCTACTCCTATTTTCTCTCTGGATCAGCAACTTTGAATAGACATCATCTAATCGCTCTTAATGGAAAGAAACTATGGACGCAAGAGAAATGCCTTTACTTCAGAAGTGAATACATGCGTGTGGACAGCTAGCCGCGCTTGCATGGAACTGCCTCTCTGCACACATGTTCTTAGAGTTTTTTCAGGATGCATGGGTGTGTGCATAAATGTTTCCAATGCACCGAGGGGTGCGGATTTGCCTGGGTGGGTCACTTTACCCTTACACATAAGCATGTTCATGGGAACCTACATTTGGATTTTGGATTTTTCTTCCATGGCCACATGACACTTCCAGTTGATTCTTCCTTCAGCTTTTTCTTTAAAAGTATTTAAGTCTAGAAAAAAAAAAAAAAAGCAAATAACTGAGAACACAATGGACAGCTGTCTAGCGAAGTCATCTTATTTCCTTTCTGTTTTCCACTGCGTCACAGTGACAGGATGATTTCTCTTTGGAGAGTGGAGATGGGGTGACAGGTGGGAGGTAGACAAGACCCTCTACTGTCAGTTTCTCTCCAGGATATATATTTTTTTGGTCTTGCTTGAAATCAGATTGGTTAAAACACAATAAATAAGTGGAAAAACAAAAACCTGACATTAGACAATTTAGAAGTTTTTTCCCCCTCGCTATAGAAACATACCTCCAAATGCTTGAGGCCAAACAATTAGCTTGTTTTGAAATTAGAATTGTTTTAGTAAGCTTCACATGCTGACTGCAAATATCATCTAACTTGTCTTCCTTAGGCGTTGTATTTACTTCAAAAAGAGAAACACCCTTCAGGGTGCTAAATATGTCCACAGAAGGACACTTGATTTCTAAATCTGAGAGCACCACGCTCTACCTCCTAAGAGGTGGACCCCCGTTCCTGCATGTTCTAGGCAAACTTAAGTTGCCCCTAGAGCCTGGACACTTGCTGGAAATTCCTCTAAGGGAATACTTAGGATGCCAGGCGACAAGTTCCCCTCTCACCCAGCCTGCCTCCCTGCCTGGGATCCAGATCCCGGAGAGTCTTGGCAGTGAGGACTGGCACCCAGAGCTCCACCCCTGACCCCCTGCCCCACCCCAGTTCCAGGTTGGATGGGAAGAAGATTAATCCCTGTTTAAGTCTTCTCTTTCCCGCCCTCCATTCTGCACCCCAGTGGACATGTCTCCCCAGGTTTCCTGGTAAATAGGAGCGTAGGAGCCGCCCTGTCCAATAAAGATTAAATTAAGTAGAAGAATCCCAGCCGCTGGATATTTGGAAGCTCCGGTGGGGCGTCAAACCGACATTTAACACATTTTTTCCACTCACTGTGCACAAATCCTGGATCTGTTGTGCTTAACTTAGAAAATAAGGAAGAAGGGGAAAGATGAGGAAAGAAAAAATGAGAAAAGCAGAGGAAGCCGCAGAGAAGCCCCAGTTTCAAGGGGGCAGTGACTTCACACTCAGAGTGGGGAAGGCAGAGAAGCAGGGCTCACTGACTCTTCCAGTCTTCTTCCTGTGGGAGCTGGAGGCTGACTTCCCTTGGGAGCTTAGAACTTCTGTTTGGGCGGCTCAGTGGTCGTTTATGCTTTAGGGATGGGCTGGTGGCCTGGGGTCATGGACGGGTGTGTGGGCCAGGGGTGCGTTTCAGAACCTAGTTGCCTGCTCTGTAGTGACTTTTCTTGGGATTTTGTTATGCTTTCTGCAAAAGGTTTTGGTAGCACGAACTGAGCAGTTTGCTCGCGTTACTGCCCAGCAGGAGCAACAATGGTTTTCTCTGTTGGTGCTCAGCGAGCTGGACACTGACCTTGAAGCTGAGGCCGGGTAGGGCGCCCCCTCGCCAGGAGCCATCCCAGCCCCCAAAACATCAACTGCTCACTCCACCTGCTTCTCTGGTCCCTGGGCACAGACCGGAGGGGCAAAAGGCAAGTCCCTTCGTGGCAAAGGCTTGTCCATGCAAATACCACACTGAATAAATTAACCTCAAACCAGCTAGTTGGGGTGTAGTAGTTTAGCAGGACTAATTGCACACAATGTTGCCGAAATGACTTTTCCAATTAGCTGCTTGTTGGAGTTTAGTTGGAGGAACTGTCAGCTCCAACGATGGGTAATTGCTTTATTGCTCACAAAACTATCATCTATTTAGAACATATGTGCTAATTACTCTGGATGGGCGTCGAAAAAGAGACCATAAATCTAATAGCACTTAAAAAAGTCTATGATGCTTGTAAGCCACCCCAGTCCCTGCTCATTCTCTCCTGCCCAGGTTGGGTGATAGATGGCTGTCTTCTCAGGAAGGCGCAGGGTTGGGACGAGGGGCGCCCACGGGATGCTCTGGTCACATCCTGGGCAGGACAGCAAGCATCCCAGGCGTGCTGTGCGCGGGTGATAAATCACTGTCACCAAAACCAGTCCGCTCTTTAGCTGCGCACTTCTTTTTGTCGTTTTTTGCGAAAGATTACTAAAGAAATCTTTTAATTGGATTATGCTGGGAAATTAATCTCCTTTAGCCTTGGCTAAATTTATTGTGGCCACTGTCGGGAGAAAAGCCCTGCAACTGCAGAGTGCGCCATGTCCCCTTGTTCCCTCTTTCCTAAGTCCTCCAGGGTCTCCCAGCTGCCGTGCCAGTCGTGCCCTAAGTTCTCTTCGGTGACGGCAGTGAGCAAGGGTTGGAAAAGACACATCTGGGCGGGAGACTGTGGAGCTCCCTAGTGAATCCCCTTTGTCCTAAACGCCACGTTTTTTGTTCTGGATTCCTCAGCTCCACATCCAGCATCCCCACAGCCACTGCGCTGTTATTCGCGAGGGGATCTGGGGGTGTGCTGCCGGGAAGGAGGCTGGAAGGGCAGGATGTGGGGTGTGCTGGGGGCGTGCTGCGGCCAATCCCACTGGTTTGCCCTCTCCCCGGCACCTCCCTTCTTCAGGGTCTCGGGCAGGGACCTGGGGCCTTGCGAACCCTCTTCCACTTATTTCTCTGCGCAAAAACGCACGGCTCGCTCCTGGAACTACCCTGCAGACACTGCCCCTGGACGGGCCCGAGCGCGGTCCACTCCGGGTTTCACCAGCACAGGGTCAGGCGGCGCCCTCCCATCCTCCCTGTTGCCCGGTGCGGCCCCGGCAGTCGCGGGAAGCTGAGGGTCGAGCCCCACCGGCCGCGCCTCGCTGCAGGAGAGAGAGCCACATCTGCCTGAAACGGGATACTTACTTTGGCGGCTCAATTTAGTTCTTAATAGCAGTCCTCTGAGGTGTGGTTAATTGATGGGGATAAAGGCGTATTGACTTGACTCGGAGACGCCAATGACCCTCTAATATACTTTTAAAAGAACAACCACCACCCCGAACACCGGCGACTCACATTCGGTGGTGTGTGTGTGTTGGGGGGGGGGGGTAGGCAGGGGTCTGGAGGCTGCAAGTGCCATTTGTACCTGGAGGCGTCAGTGCGGGACGAGCCCTGGCTCGCAGGGCCGGGCACCCGGGAGCCGCCAGGGCGCGCAGCTCGGGCTGGCAAGGGATTGTCTCGTGGCTGCAGGGAACGGGGAGGGACGCGGAACCCAGCGAGCGGACAGGTGACCAGGCCGACTGGCGGGGAGGAGCCCGAGCGGGGACGATGCCGCCCCTCCCTGCGGGTTTCTGCCACTCTTTCAGCCTAGTGCGGGGCTGGATGTTCATACTCCGGGCGCCTTCGCCTGCCGCTGTCGCCGGCTAGCGCGACCCTCATCCAGCGTGAGCGAAATGGTCAGTGGCCATGCACGGCGGGAACTAGGGCAGTTCCGCTCTCTCCGGACAGCTTCAGTCCGGCTCAGTTCCGGGACTGAGGCATGCGCCCGGGTGTGTGTGTGTGTGCGCGCGCGCGCAACCCGCCCGCATCCTCTGAATTGCTGCACAGCAGCCCTGAGCACGTGGCTGTATTTAGGCCCGGCCTGCCCAGAGCCCTGGGGCCTCGCCGACCGGGATTTATCTGCTTGGTCCCAACAGGATAGCCCCTGCGCACGCCCACCCGGACCTCCGCTCCGCCCTCCACACCTTCCCTTTCCCCTTGGCTCAGTTCTAGTTTGAGGGCCAAGGGAGCGTTTCACTCCGCACAAGCGCTGAACTTAGGTTCACAGAAGCACTCAAAGAGGGGAAAATAAATAATCAATCAGGTCTCATTTTCTGCTTAAAAAAGGGGACCCTCCTCCCGGGGGGCTGAGGGCGGTGGTGTCCCTCGCAGGGTTTGCAAGTCTCCCGCTTTGCGTTTTGCACAAGGGCAACCTTGATGCTTCCAGCATTCAGCCCCTTCTGGAAGCGGAAGGAGAAATGGCTCCAATCACCGTCCATATTTTATCGCGTTGAGAGATCGCAGGTGTTTAGGCTGCGGCTATTGTCTGCCTGCCTCCCTGAGAGCCCGCGTGACAGGGATGAAAGGATCCCCAAGAAACTTAATTTCCCGCAGCCCTCTTGAGGAGGAGCGCGTCGTCACAAGGGCAAGGAAGCTTCGAGGTCAAGGATTTGAAGACGTGCAATTAAGAGCGCCAGCCGCGCGGCGTGCCTGTTTCCGCGGGGTTCCGTCCGGCCGCCGTCGCCGTCGCCCCTCGCCCTGCGTGCCTCTGCCCCCTGTGGAAATCAGAGCCGGGGTCGCTCGGGCGTCGAGCTCCGGACCCCCGCAGCCCCAGCCGCAGAGGACGACGAGCCGGGGCGAGCTCCAAGGTCGCGCGGCCTGGTCCTCGAGCGCCCCAGAGGCAGGGACGGGGGCCGGAGGCTTTCCTGGGGCCCGATTCCCTCGGGCCGCTGGGGTCCTCAGGGTGCCTGCGGCGGGGCCCTCAATGCTCGCTGCAGGCCCCCCCAGGGCGGCACCTGCCCCAACCGCAGTCTAGGGCCCAGACTCCCGCGTTTCTCCTCACACCCCTCACCCCACAGGGGTGCGCCCTTGCGAACGAATTCTTCGCCCAGGCTCCCTTTGTAAGGGCCCCTCCGACCCCTGCAGGCCTTCAAGACCCCGGAGCGCTGACCCTTCCTCCTCCCCCAGCGCGGCCCCGCAGGGCAGCGGCTCCCGGAAGCTAGGCCTACATCCGGGCACCCAGCCTGGCGCGCGGCGCCGACGGCAGAGCCCTCGACGCCATGGAAGCGCCTCAAGTGACGCAGGGGCCCGGGCCCAGGGTGCACGCGCGCTCCTGGTGTGTTGTCCGACGGCGGCCCCGAAGGCCGCCACGCTGCCAGCGGGCAGAAGTGACGAGAGCTTCGAGCTTGCACTGGGGGTTGGAGAAGTCGCTCCGAACGCGCCGGGCCCGCGTCTCTCCCGGGCAGCGCTGCAGCATGGCGTCCCCCTCAGGGACGCGCTGCCAACCTCTGGAAAGTGGGCCGCGAGGGGAGTGTGAGCCGGTCTGCACCCCGCCGTGCAGAAAGCGGACATCCCCGGTCGGATGAGGCCGCTTTTGCGCCGGGCCGTGTGGCGACCGTTTGTCCGGTCCCGGGAGGTCAGTCCTTTTCCGGTGTGGGGACCCGGGGATCGGTAGCGAGCAAGGCCTGGGCCCTGTTGGGGAACTTGACACCGGATTGTGTGTGTCAAAGACCAGCTTTTCTTTTCTTTCTTTCTTTTTAAGAAGCTGGAAAAACGGTAGGAGGTCACTTGGTGATTTTTGGAACGCTCCATCTGCAAGGCGGGAAAAGCAGAGAGAAACTTCTGTGTAGTTCATACAAAGCTCTTGGGAGACTGTCACTCGAGAGTTTTTCCTAGAGATAGTTTTATCATCTCTGAACTTGGGGGACTGGGTGTGGACCACGCCGCCGGGACACTGAGCAGTGCCTTCCTGCAGGCAGGAATAGGGAAAAGGAAGCCAAGCCGTAGTGAGGGCTGGCTGCATGGGAACTGGCGCTCCAGATGTTGCACTAGAGGCGCTGCAAGTGTGAGCAGGTAACAGTGGAGAAGAGTGACATTGTTAACAGAAAGCATCTAATTAACAATGACTTCATTTGATTGGAAGGATGAAAAAGCCTTTTTAAATCAATCCAGATTCACTGGCCTAAGCTCAGCCAATTTATGAATATGGAGCCCGACTGGGGTCTGCTTTCTTTCAAAGATGTCATCTTAGAGGTAATAGCGTAGGTGAAGTCATTTGGTTACACTGTGGAAACTTTTATAGTGCCTTCCTTGGGAATTTAATTCAGTGCTTCTTCATTTTATTAGGAACAGACTGACTCCATCAACTGCTCTCTCCCTGTTTAGAGGCCGAACTGCTTGAAGCAATTAGGTTCACCAATTAGCATAGTTTTACTGACCCCCGGCAGCAGCACCGCTCCTTAGATTATCCGTTTCTTCAAAGTCAGCGAAGAGCTGGAGCACAACATGCTTCCCAGGTGTCCAGGTCGGGGAGTAAGCTGCCAGCAGGGTCACATAGCAGTGCCGAAAGCTTTCGGAGAGCCCCCAAGTGTGTTTCTGCAACTTTGCTGGATTTTTTTAACTTTTCTTCTTTCGTGCCCCTTTTCTGATTCTGGATCCTAGAATGTCTCCATCCTTCGACATAGCCTTTAAAACCCCTCTCCTTTAAGTTGTATTTTGGCAGACTTGCTCTTAAAAAGTGATTTCTCCCTTCTCTGCCCTCCTGTATGCAGAGGAAATCGCTGATGGGCTCCTTGAAACCCTGTTGGGTGGCAAGGTAAGGGCTGTGTGTGTGTGTGTGTGTGTGTGTACACACATGCCTCTTCTATGAGGAGAAGCCAGAGGGTGGATGTGAGGAGACAAGTGTTATTTTCCCAGTTCCGAAGGCGTACCTGCAAGGCTGGGCTGCATCCTTTCAACGTGAGCTCAACTGGAAGTGGCCAGCACCTTCAGTAAAAGAATATATCTGGAGCCCAAAGCAGTATGGGAAAGAAGAGGTTTTTGCTCTTGCCACACACACACACACACACACACACATACACATATGTAAGATTTCACTAGATTAAATTGCTGACAGTTCATCAGTAGGAGCAACAATGTAATTCCCCTAACCTTATTAAATCAATAAATACTAGATTCATGCATTGAATTAAAAATGCATCAGCATGGCCAGGAATTGTGATCCTATGGCCACAGACCTCAGAATCGAAGATGCCACTCAAAAGTTGACTAGTTAGCATTTCTTTAATCTCTTTTTCAGTTTTGGATCTGTGATTAGATAAAATAGGGATTTTAACATTGCAGGATTGTTGTACAAATTTTTTTGGTTTGCTTATTTCTTGAAAATTTTCTTTTGCTAACTTCTCACATTTTAACCATACATTTAACAGTATGCATACATTTAACAGTAGCAGTGCACTGTGACTTTATAGTAGTTGTCATTAATTTTCATCTAGGGCATATACTTCTTACAATACATTAGTGAGACATACTCAAGCACATAAATTTCTGCATACTCATAAGTAAACTTAGATGCATTTTTTACATATACACAAATATACTCAGTGTGAATGTATTGCTCTACACTGATTTTAATTTATTTTAAACAAGAAGCCACATTTAATTTCTATCAGCACTGCCAACTGCATCATAAGCCAAAGAATTATCATTTTTAAAACAGGTTATTTATTTATAATCCAATTTGCTTATTGGACTTTATACCACAGGAGGTGAAATTAAAAATTTCAAGTCTTTAGACTTAACATTTAGGAAGCTGCATGTGTTTTAAATGGTTATATTTTATGTGTGAAGAAATACTTCAGATGTGGTTTACCAGGCGTTGGTCCAGTTAAGTTTTAGATTTGTAGGTAAATTTATAGTTAGTTCCTACTGAAAACAGGGAGCATGGATAGTACCTGGAAGTTGCCTGGAAAAAATAATATTACTCTAGCCATATACTTGACCACACTGATCAGTGAGACTAATTATTTAAAAATATGCATCCCTATTGATGTCAGCCAGCGTATATAGGACTGAATTCTGAAGATATAGTCATTGGCCCTTGGGTTCACCATACTGTGGAAGAAAAATCTTTATTTGATGAAATAGGCAATCAACTGAAATCCATCCTCTTTAAATAAACTGATTCCTCAGTATTTTCCCAGTGTTGGTGTAAGTTGTTGTCTGTGATGTCCCCCAGGGCTCTTTGCTCTGCTCTCTGATTTGGTATATAAAAGCAGCTCTGAATGATGGATTACTGTGTCATTGCAGTCTGAGAAGGATTAATTTGTTTCATTGATTTCTCTTTAGGCAGATTGCCAGAATTTGCTGCTTCCCACCTTTCCTCAAGACTTCTAGAAGTAATAGACAGTAATAGCCTAAGACAAATCAGCTCCTTCTTGTGAAAATAAGCCAGGAAACTGAGAGTCCTAGGAAAGCCACAGCAAACTTTTTTATTTGCATTCTGGGAAAGCAGTTAATTGGCTACTTTATTTTGTTTGGAAATATTTTTAATTGAAAAATTTCTATGATTTTTAGGCATTCAACATATCAAGTTAATAGATTATGAGTAAGCATTCACTGTGCTTGTTTCATACATTTTCCTTAACTTGTAAGGATCCTGTTTAACTCAGAAAAAAAAGTTGTCAATGTGATTTGACAAATACTTTTCTCCCTGTGACAGGTTGAAGCTCAAGTAACATGCCAACATAACTTTAAGTCAATTTACCTGTATGTCTTTATAGGATTATTAGATTCAAACAATTTTTAGAAACTTTGGACAAGGACTTGGAGTACTGGAGCTTAGAGATAGAATTATTTGAGGAAAACAATCCCACTTTTTTAAATTGAAAAGATAAGCCCAGATCCTAATACAGTTTACAAAAACTAGAAATTACATTTGGCATATTTTCTATTAACCTTTTGCTTTCAACTATTTAATGTCATATGACTAGAATTATTATTTAAGTTATTTGTGTTGACTAGTGTTTTAAGATATATGCTATAATTGTTCAGTGCTCTATTGGAGGAGCTAGATTTCTAATTTCTCATTAGTATAAAGTTGTGATGAATAGCATTTTTAGTGAATATTTAATAATCCCTCTGGTTATTTCCTTACAATGTTTTTCAAAAATAGATTACTTGGACTGAAGGTATAGACTGCTTTCTTTAAGATTTTTTATATTGATTGCCAAATTGGTTTTCTGAAAGCTCCTACCAATTTATACTTGTACTTCAAAAATTTTTTCTCTGTAGAGGCAGCATTCTAATTCATGTTACTTGAGCAAAGAAACCAGAACCACACTCTTTTTCCTTGTATTCTGAAAGCAACGGTGGCATTTTGCATATACTTAGTCTCTCAGAACTATTTTCTCACTGCAGATGTGAAATAGGCTGGTTATACAAATCTATTTGTTTCCCTTCTGTAGTGCTGAAAATTATATTGATTTAATGATCTCAAGTTATACTTTTTATGCAATTAGTTGTGTAGTAAAAACTAATATTGTCATGTGCTAATGTCTTTTTTCCCCTCTATTGTGCTGTGGTAGTAGTCCATGCAGTATCAGCAAGTTTATGCTTTTCCTGTGCTTTGCTGAAAGGAAAAAGGAACATCTGTTTCCATTATATATCTGCATCATAATGATAACAATTAAGTAGCTATTATGGTGTAGTATACAGTAAATATATTTTGCTGAATGACCTATACTCTCTTGTTGGAAAATTTCAGAGATTCCAGAGGTACTTAGTTTTTACAGGTAGGCTTTTGCTTACTTTGGGTAAATTAGCGCAGTTCTTATTTTTGTCTCAGTAAAAAAACAAACCACCAACTGATGATTAAACTCTGTGCTTTCAGTGTGGCTCCAATTATGTTTCTTGTATGTTTACAGTATAAGTTATTAGATCTCTCTCAATATTCTGAAATGGATTTATTATACTACTAATAAGATAGTTCCATTTTTGTTTTGTGCCTTTTGTTTACTTTCTATATTCTACTAAGTTGGAAGTGTGTAAATGTGTGTGTGTGTGTGTATAGAATATTTCACTTTCTTCTTGTATTAAGGGGATAAAGTGATACTTGCCTTTTAAGATCAGCAGGAGAATGTTTGAAATCACATTCAGCTATTCCCATTGACCTTTGAAAGTCTAGAGAAATATGTTTGCCTATTTTAGCTTCTGATTAAAGATGCTCTGGTGGTTACATAATAAGTGATCAAAAAGTGTTTAGACAAAGCATGGTATATGAATAAAAATAAATACCCATGTACCCCAAACCCAGTTTGAGAGGTAAAATGATCACAGCACAACTGAAGCACTTCTAGAATACAAGGGACCTGCAAAAAATTCATAGAATGCAGAATATGAAAAAACTATGCACAAATTTAAAATGATTTTTGCACCAAAATAAACTTATGTTTCAGTTAAATTTTTCCATGAAATTTTTGAAGTGTCCTCATATATTCCCATTTGGCCTTGTGATTATTATCTATTTTGCCTTTGAGGTACTTTTCCTACGTGATCTAAAATTTGACAAAAGTGACCTGTCCTTTTAAATAATGAATTTTTAGATGTTGGAGCTACAATTGCTGTTAGAACCCTTTCAGTTTAATCATCTAGGACTGGGCATGCTTCTCTCATCTGTGAAGCTGGGGTCAGGTCTGCATGGCTTCTGATGTTTTTTGAACTCTAATTAAAACAAAAAGTATGAAGCAAAAATGAAAACAAAAGACAGAGGCTCAGAGAAGTGAAGAAACTGGCCCTAGTCACAGAGCAGGGAATAAAACTCAGGTCTCCTGACTTCTATTCAGGTCCTCCTTCCTTCACACTGCTTGTCATTTTTCATGATTATTCTTAAGGAGGAAGAGAGAGAATGAGGAGGAACAGGGGAGATAGGAGAGAGAAACTTTTTTCTCTTGGGGTATCTTTTCTGTAGTGAAAAACACTGTAGCCCTGTCAGCCTGAATGTTGCTTACAGAATGAGAATACGGTGTGTTCCATAGAGCAGGTGAATCCCTCCTGTGTGCTTTGGAAAGAGTTTGTGTACAAGGACACCTTCTCTAGGTTCCTTACCCTGTTGTTACGTTTCTGATCTCTTCAAGGTAATTGGACCAGGAAAACAGGGATGGGCAGCAGCACAACTGTGACTTTCCATCAAAATGTATCGAATTTTCCATTTGCTGTGCACTCAGGACTGTACTGAGTTACTTCTGACTTTCTGATGGAGTTTGTGCTATGTTCAAATCACAGATAACTTTCTTCTTGAAAATGCATTTGTTTCTTGTTTCTATTAGGAGCCAACGTACTGGAGTACTAAAGTGAAAATAGTACAAATAGAATAACGTGGAAGTGCACTTTAAAAATCTCTTTAGGGAAAAGCCCATTCTAAAAATGGTTCCTTAGAATTACATGCATGTACTTTCTCTATCAGGTTTTTACTCTAACAAATTTAATTCATTCTTAGTTGAGGTGACTAAGCTTGAGTCATAATATTCACACAATACCATGCCTCTCCTGTGAAAAAGTAGCAAGATAACTAGAAGTTGTTTCAATATCAGATTAGTTTAAAAATTATTTGATTGCTTTTACCAATACACAGAATTGGAAACATACAATAGTCCTAATCATATTCTGTAGAGTGGATACTAAAAGGTACAAAAGTAGCTTTCTCAATGCTGTAAATATTCTCAAGGTTGGTATGTTTTAACAAGAAAACAAGATACCATATTTGTCTCTTGAGTATTTTAGGTCAGATTCTCTTATTTGTTTAGCAGCTTCTGGTAGGAAAATTTTCCTGGTATATTGGGTTGGAGAGGAATGATTCTTAATGCAGTCTGATGCCACTATTCAGTATCTGTTTACTTGAGCATTTCTGTTTTCTCACACTTACTAAATATGATTTAAAAAAATTCTGCTTGGGAAAGCTTGTTTGGGGTGTGTGTGTTGGGGTAGTATTTTGAAAGGCAATTCTTTGAAAATTTTGGTTAACATCTGTAGCATAAGGAATGTCTACACTGGTTACGTTTCCCCATGTTGTTCCAGCAGGTAGAGGACACTCCAGAGACAAGGTGTGGATAACTGAAACTAGCCTTTGAGCAACAAGTTTTCTCCCTGGCTGATGCTGGTAAGAATGATGAATCTTAGCCACCACATGGGCAGTGCTAAAACCAGAGGGACCCTAGTGAGACACAGTGTACTTGTATGTAGTCAATGTGTAGCCCATATATGTTCCCTCACTCTCACTTCTTATTCTCTGTAGAAAGGTGGTGTGATGTTTACTGAAACAGCAACAGAATGTGGTAATAATAATTGTTAATTTTTTTTGCCATGCATTCTTCCAGGATTATAGGATTATTATTGTAGGATTATTATCATAAGCATATCTACCATTTCTACTCAGTTCTTAATATCTTCACTTTAGACCAAGTTGAGATTATTTTAAAACTAGCATTGACTGTGTATTTTCCACTGTCACAGCCATTATACAATATACAATTTGTAACACAGTATATAATATACAATAGTTGTGAACTCAGAATTTGTCTTTGGGTAAAAGGGATAGAATTTTCTCCTACTAATGTTAGATTTGCATGTTGTAAAAATTTGTTCATGATGTGGTTTGAATTGCTAACGCTTTAGTATTTTTCTGTGATTTGATTCTTAGGAGAATTTTGTTACTGTAGTGCCTATTATTATTGAGGTATAGATAGTCAACATTTATTTGTTGAGTTTTGGAGATGTTTAAATGCATATGGATTATTCTTCAGGGAATAATAATTGATATGGCTTCTCACCAAAAGTTAACATTATATTTTCTTAATATAGCATGTGCAAATAACTTTATCAATATTACTATATTGTGACTTTAAGAGAAAAATAAAATGTATTTGGTTTTCTCTTGCTGTTTACCTTATGTAAAATTTCTTACAATTGTAGTTTGGGGATAGCCAAAACTTTTTTTAAATTTATATATATATATATATATATATATATATATATATAGTTTGAAAGGCATAGTTATAGAGAGAGAGGGAGGGAGAGACAGAGAGAGAGAGAGAGAGAGAGAGAGAGAGAGATATCTTCCATCTGCTGGTTCACCCTCCAAATGGCTTTAATAGCCAGATTGGGGCTAGATCGAAGCCAGGAGCCAGGAGCTTCTTCTGGGTCACCCACGTAGGTACAGGGGCCCAAGCACTTGGGCCATTTTCCACTGCTTTCCCAGGAACATTAGCAAGGAGCTAGACCAGAAGTGAAGCAGCTGGGAATTAAATTGACACCCATATGGGATGCAATTGTCATAGGTGGTGGCTTAACCTGCAGTGCCATAGTGCCAGCCCCAGTATTGTTCTTGATATCTATCTATCTATCTATCTATCTATCTATCTATCTATCTATCTATCTTAAGTAAATAGAATATATAGAATATGGCATTTGCTAACCTTAAATACTTTTTAAATTTGCAATTAAAAATTACTATATAATAGCATTTTCTGAAAGTAGACTTTATGTTCTTTTTTAAATTTTTAGAAAGATTTTATTTGTTTATTTGAGAGATAGAGTTACAGACAGTGAGAGGGAGAGACAGAGAGAAAGGTCTTCCATCCGTTGTTTCACTCCCCTGGTGGCTGCAATGGCCGGAGCTGTGCTGATCCGAAGCCGGGAGCCAGGAGCCAGGAGCCTCCTCTAGGTCTCCCAGACTGGTACAGGGGCCCAAGCACTTGGGCCATCTTCCACTGCTTTCCCAGGCCACAGCAGAGAGCTAGATTGGAAGAGGAGCAGCTGGGATTAGACCAGCACCCATATGGGATGCTGGTGCTGCAGGCAGAGGATTAACCTACTGTGCCATGGCGCTGGCCCCTTTATGTTCTTAATGTAGCAAGAAGCAGGTTCATTTTTCTTTTTTTTTTTTATTTATTTGAAAGGCAGAGTTATGGGGTGCGGGGGGGGAGAGAGAGAGAGAGTGAGAGACATGAAAGAGATAGACAGACAGACATATGTCTTCTATTCACTGATTCACTCCCCAAATGACTAGGAAGGCTAGGGCTGGGCCAGGCTGAAGCAAGGAACCAGGAGCTTCTTCCCGTCTCCCACTTGGGTGTAGGGGCCCAGGCACTTTGGCCATCCTCTGCTGCTTTCCCAGGTGCATTAGCAGGGAGCTGGATGGTAAGTGGAGGAGCTACGTCTCAAACCAACACTCATATGTGATGCCGGTGTGGATGCTGTCATCACAGGCAGCAGCTTAACCCACTATGCTACAATGCTGGCCTCAAAATTCATTTTTCTGAAACACAACTAAAAAATGTCTCTTAAAATTAGGAACTACACTGAGGAAGATGGCAAAACATGTCATAGATATTGAAAAAATATGTTCTGGTTTTGGCCACGTTAGCTTTGATGCTAATATTATTTAACTTACAACATTGAACATGTTTATGTAGTTACAAGTTTATTAAAAGATACTAAAAATAGTTATTTTTCAGCTCTCTCATAAGTGTAGTGGGTTGTTGATAACATTTTCCAACAACAGTTTTGATCAGTGCACATAGATGTTTTAGGTTAAAAGGTTACCGTTACCTCTGTAATAATTGTGGTCTTCCTAGGCTTAATTGTATAATTTTGTTTTGGTATCTGAAGATATAGATGTGATTTCAGCTTTACAGTTGTCAGTGAAAGTATCATTTGTATCTTGTATAGAGTGTTTGCATGATCTAACAAGGTCCTTTTGAATTCTGGTCACCTAAGGAGTTTTACATTGTTTATGTGTTTCTCAGGGTAACGATATGAGTTGCGAAAAAGTCCTTTTTCAAAAATTGGTTAACTTTTGAGTTGTATGTGATTTATCTTTAACTAGGGGCAAGAGACATGTAGTGATACCTGGTAGGAGGTTATGGAGGCTATAATGGCACTATTGTTATCCATCTGTTGCCCTTCTTTGTTGTGAAGATAGTTTCTGGACTGGCTGAAGTTTAGTGATCTGAGGGCACAAGGGAGTGTATTGTGGAACTTTAAAAGGTGCATCCCTCCTGATGTCTTTGATTGAGCCAAAAGTCACTAATGTCCTATTTGTATCAGTTCTAAGATTAAAGTTTAAATGTGTTTTGAGCTTTGACAGATAGCTTCAAAATTCTAAAAGTCCTGAATTTTATAGAAAGGAAATAGCTTAAGGTAATATGCTTATGTACAATAAACACTCTGAAATGCAGCAGGTGATAGTTCAAGTACTTGGATCCCTACACCCATGTGGGATGTCTGTGTTGAATTTCAGGCTCCTGACTTTGGCATGGCTGTGCCCCAGCTGTCCCCAGCTGTGACAGGCATGTGGGGAGTGAACCAACATCTGTTTTTGTCTCTCTGCATTTCAAATAAAATGAAAATAATTTTTGAAAATGGTTAATTTTATCAGTGTATAGTGAGTGAAGAGATAGGATCTACACTGAAATATGTGTCACTGTAGAGCCCATTTGTAGTCTACACCGATGTCATTTTTCCTTATCTAGTAACTCATTATATTACCTTTTGATTATATTATGAGTGAAAAACTTAGTGTCCAAATTTTCCTGTTTATAATGACAACAGTCATATTGGGTTATGGCCTACCCTAATCACTTCATCTTAAACTGATCATTTGCAAAGACCCTATTTCCAAAAAGGTCACATTTTCAGGAACTGAAGATTAGGACATCCATCTTTTTGGGGAACACAATTCAACTTAGAACAGTAGGCAACATTTTTGAGCTAGTAGAATTGAAATCTCTTTAGTAGTTATTGTATTACATAAATTTGAAGTTTACCAAAACACTGGTGTAACATATGCACATATTCTATAGATGAGTAATATATGAATATTTGTTTTGGAATAGGACTGATTTTTCACTATTTGTTTATATAAATATATTGTAAAAAGAACAAATTAGAGAATTGTTGAGGATGGTTTCAGTAAAATATGATTGGATGTCAAGATGTGTAGGACTAGTAATAGACAAGTGAGATCAGTGTAGCTGGTGGTTTGATGATGTTGAGCTTCAAATGGGCATTCATGGCAAAAGGATGATGCAGAAGAAGAAAGAACATGGGTAAAGGTTATGATACAGAAACAAGTATTTTAAGTGTAGTGGGTTGTGGTGGTAAAAGGAGGCTTCTGGACCAACTAATGTTGTAAAGAAATCTTGCCTCAAGCCCTTCAGAGTTAATGCCAGTTAGTGCTCAAACTTCACAGAATTGCTGTAAAATTTATTTTTAATTGTAGGATGTAGCCGGTGCCACGGCTCACTAGGCTAATCCTCCGCCTGCGGTGCCGGCACTCCGAGTTCTAGTCCCGGTTGGGGCGCCGGATTCTGTCCTGGTTGCTCCTCTTCCAGGCCAGCTCTCTGCTGTGGCCTGGGAGTGCAGTGTAGGATGGCCCAAGTCCTTGGGCCCTGCATCCTCATGGGAGACTAGGAGGAAGCACCTGGTTCCTGGCTTTGGATTGGCACAGCATGCCGTCTGTAGCAGCCATTTGGGGAATGAACCAATGGAAGGAAGACCTTTCTCTCTGTCTCTCTCTCTCACTGTCTAACTCTGCCTGTCAAAAACAAAAACAAAAACAAAAACAAAAACAAAAAAACTGTAGGATGTGGAAAATTTGGTGTGTATCAATAGCCAAAAGAAAAATATTACTCATAACAGAGCTAGTTATGAATATGATATTGGCATGTTGATGTAATTCATATCAGATTCATGCTATGATTTTTTCATTAAAATTATGTCCCACAAATGGTTTTTAAAAAATATATTAGGGGCCAGTGCTGTGGCGTATTAGGTAAAGCTGCCAGCTACAGTGCCAGCATTCTATATGGGTGCTGATTCAAGTCCTGCTGCTCCACTTCCGATCCAGCTCTCTACTATAGCCTGGGAAAGCAGTAGAAGATGGCCCAAGTGCTTGGGCCCATGCACCCATGTGGGAGACCCTAAAGAAGCTCCTGGCTCCTGGCTTTGGATGGGCTCAGCTCTGGCTGTTGAGGCCATCTGGGGAGTGAACCAGCGCATGGAAGACCTCTCTCTCTGCCTCTACCTCTCTCTGTAACTCTGTCTTTCAAATAAAATAAAATATTAAAAAAATTAGAGTCGTTGTGTACTCTGGATATATATATATATATTTGAGACCCATTAGGTGGTAACCCAACAGTCTTTGGGGATGAGTCGGGTCAGTATAACTCCATGAACCATGAGGTCAAGTCAGCTTGGTGTTTTTTTTTTTTTTTTTTTTTTTTTTTTTTTTTTAAAGATTTATTATTTGAAAAGCAGAATTACAGAGAGGCAGAGAGAGAGGGAGAGAGGTCTTCCATCCGCTGGTTTACTCCCTAAATGGCCACACGGCTGGAGCTGGGCCTATCTGAAGCTAGGAGCCAGGAGCTTTTTCCAGGTCTCCCATTTGGGTGCAGGGGCCTAAGGACTTGGGCCATATTCTTTTGCTTTCCTAGGCCATAGCAGAGAGCTGGATTGGAAGTAGAGCAGCAGGTACTCGAACCAGCGCCCAAATGGGGTGCTGGCACTGCAGGAAGCGGCTCTACCTGCCATGCCACAGTGCTGGCCTCCAGCTTGGTCTTGTTTGATTTAGTTCTTTGACTTCAGTCTTGTTCTCCTTCCCATCTTTCTTGTTGCTACCAAGGTCTTTAAGTGATTACTTTGCCAAAGCCAAGTCCAGTTAAAAAATATGTCTTGGTTTAAAAAAAAAATGCCACTTTACTATCCTGGCTTTACTCCTTTAGTCAGGATAAAGGTCCACGTTTTGGGCATATAAAGTGTATCTGTGTTCTTTCTGCTTTGCGCCACAGCTACTCCAGGTTCTCACAATATTGTTCACCCTTCGTACCTTTTTTTAAAAATTTTTTCCTGCCAGTATGAATAAATTTTCTCTATTTATCCCTCTGTCCAGCAGCTACTCCTTGTTTAGTACTCATCTCAAATGACATTCCTCTATGAATCCTTCTTCTAAGGCAGTTTTTTCCTTCCTTCCAGTATCTGTAGCACTTTCTATAAAACACATAATATAGTAGCCAGTTTTCATCCTTTGTTCTTATAGCTTGAGTTACTTAAGTGCTCTTTTCTAATCGTTGTAGAAGTTGGAAACCAAAGTGAAGAAGAGCTTAAGGGGTTTGCAACCTAATGGCGGACTCCTAATTTTGGTGAGGTGGTGGGTGTAGTGGTTAGAAATACAACAAAGAGTTGTCAAGGAGACTTTACCTCCCAGTAGAGCAAAGTTGTGACTGAAACTGTATAGCTCTGTAAAGGTGACCGTGTTTGTTTGTTTACAGGTGGCAGTCAGCCTGCAGCACAGGTTGTGCCAGATTTTCTCAGCATTGCTGCTGGGATTTCCCAATCTCCACCTGCAAGAGGAGCCCCAGAGCTTCATCTCCGTGGCTGCTCCCGTGCCTGGTATGTCGCTGTGCTTCTGCTCTTCATCCTTCTGCTTCCAGCAGAGGCTCTGGGTTAGAATTCAGCTGTTTGCAGACAGCTATGGAGAAGTGAAAAGAGGACTGCTTCAGTCATGCCTACGTGATGATTTCTTTAGATTCTGTATTATGCCTTTTTTAAATTTTAAAGATTTATTTATTTATTTGAAAGGCAGAGTTACAGAGAGGCAGAGGCAGAGGCAGAGGCAGAGAGAGAGGTCTTCCATCTGCTGGTTCACTCCCCAGGTGGCCACAACAGCTGGAGCTGAGCTGATCTGATCTGGAGCCAGGAGTTTCATCCAGGTCTCCCAAGTGTGTGCAGGGCCCGCGCACTTGGGCCATTCTCCACTGCTTTCCCAGGGGCATTAGCAGGGAGCTGGATTGGAAGTGGAGCACCAGGAACTCGAACCAGTGCCCATATGAGATGCTGGTGATGTAGGCCAGGGCTTTACTCTGCTGTGCCACATCACCAGCACTGCCTTATTGTTTTTATACTTCTTCACAGAACTGTCATATAGTGTCTTGCTCATCATATTGTGATGTTTGAATTGTATCTGCTTGTTAACTGTTTCATGTTGATTTTTAGCAGTCTATTCTAATTTCCTATTACCTTAAATAACAAGGAAGAGCATAACATAAATTTTGCAGGTAAACAATACCTCCCAATAATATTTAATCAGCCTTTTAAACTATTATGAAGGAGATTCAACTAGAAATTGATAAGATTTCATGCCAAGGGTCAGTAGAAATATTTTATTACAAAATATCTATTAATAAGAGTGAATACTGTAGCTAGTAACTAAGATTTTTTTTCTTCAAAAAAAGTGGAAGTATTTTTCAGAAGTCTGGGAAATGTCAAAGTAATTTTGGCTGTAGTCATACACCATTTAATGCTATTGAGAGTAGTGCTAACATTAACAAAAATATTCTGTAATTTCCTCAGTTATTGCTACTGGTGATGAGGGATGTAAAGTTGGCATGCTTTCCTGTTTTGAGTATTATCATTATACACTTCTGATTTTACATGTCAGAAACAATCTTCATTGTGGTTAAGACAGCCAAGAACATTCTTCGTTAGAGATAGATGTTAGCTTCTGGTTATTTGTGTATTTGCATTAGTGATATTAAGACTACATTGAGTATATAAGGGCAAATACATATATATATTTAATGTGTTTCAAAGTAACATATTTTCTGTGGAACTTCTTAGTTCATCAGAATTTAGTGGTTTGGGATCAAAGACAGGCTTAATTTCTATATTAATATCCTATTTTATCATTTTCTGTGACCATTGATAATACTTATCTTGCAGATGTAAGCTATTGTTCACCAGGGAGCTTTGGCAAGAGAATTGGCTAGATCAGCAAATCCATTTCCACTGAGGAAAAACAACTTGAAGCTCATCTCTATTGATGGTGAGTCAGTCTCATCTTCATACATGAAAGTTCACATTAGGATTATTGTATGTTTTTGTGTGTTCTTTGTTTTTTGAAGATTTATTTATTAACTTTGAAAGTCAGAGTTACAGAGAGGGAGAGACAAGGAGATCTTCCATCTGCTGGTTCACTCCCGAGATGGCCAAAGCCAGGATTCAGGAGCTTCATCTGGATCTCTCACATGAGTGGCAGGGGTTAAACACTTGGTCCCTGTTCTGCTGCTTATTAGCAGGGAGCTGGATTGGAAGTGGAGCAGCCGGGACATGAACCAGCACCTATATGGGATGCCAGCATCACAAGTGGACTTTACCTGCCATGCCACAACGCCAGCCCCATATTATTTTGTTTACAATGTTATCAAACAACAGTTTGGTTTAAATTTTGTTTTATGATACATCTCTGGGATGTTGAACCATGATGCTTCATTACTTGAATATAACATGTAGCATAGAAATCAATGGAATAGTGAAATAAAATGTATCATAATTTGTTGCTTATGAATACAATTAAAAATAGTTTGATTAGTTCCTCTCTCTCACCTTCAGTTTTTAAAATTAATTAACTAATTAATTTATTTGAAAGAGAGACAGATAGAGCTCTTCAAGGAAATTGCTTGTTTCCTTCCCATATGGTTACAACAATCAGGGCTGAGGCAGGCTCAGTCTGGTCTGCTGTGAGGGCAGCAGGACCTGACCGTTTGAGCCAGCACCTGCTGGCTGCCACAGCATTCATTAGCAAGAAGCTGGACTTGGCAGCAGAGCCAAAACTCAATTCCAGGCACTCTGTTATGGGAGGCAGATATTCAAGCAGTATCTTAACTACTCCTTATACCAATTTTATTTCTATAAAACACATATTAGCTAAATTATAACTCATGACTCTTTTTGAATTAATATTGACTAGAAATGAATCACAAATTGATGATGTTATCTACCTACTTTAAAATATATTACTGTTTCAGAAGTTTCAGGGTTACTACAATGCCAACATGAAGATTATGTTTAGTTTTCAAACAGATTTATTTGTTCTGTCAGTCAGTAGCCATTGTTAATACTTGCCCCAGGCTTGTTAGTTTAGAGATACAAAGTGTATGACTCCATATGTTTAGTATTATTACCAGAGTCAATAGTATATTTATATAGCAATCTGTAATTCAAATGTGTAGGTTCAATGCATATTTAATATCATGGGTTTATTCTGCTGTACTAATTGCATTTGTAAATAGTCTAAATTTGGAACCAACCAAGGTGTCTATCATCAGATGAATGGAGAAAGAAAATGTAGTGTATATACATAGTAGAATATTATTCAGCTATAAAAAAGAATGAAATTCTACCATTTGTAGCAAAATGGACACAACTGGAGGACATCATATTGAGTGGGATAAGCCAGACCCAGGAAGACAAATACCACATCTTCCCCATTATATGTGAGAGATAAAAATTTAACAAACAAAAACAAAAGAAAAAAACAAAGAAAAAAAAGAAACGTCTGTACCAGTATTGCTGTAAATGTAGTTTTTAGTTTTTTTTTTTTTTAAATTTTCCCTAGTGCTTACTTGCATCCACTTCTGACACCTGATTAAGATCACTGGCTTTAATGTTACAATCTTAGTTTTTTTTTTTTTTTTTTTTTTTTTTTTTGACAGGCAGAGTGGATAGTGAGAGAGAGAGACAGAGAGAAAGGTCTTCTTTTTGCTATTGGTTCACCCGCCAATGGCCGCCACAGCTGGCGCGCTGCCTCTGGCGCACCGCGCTGATCCGATGGCAGGAGCCAGGTGCTTCTCCTGGTCTCCCATGGGGTGCAAGCACTTGGGCCATCCTCCACTGCACTCCCTGGCCACAGCAGAGAGCTGGCCTGGAAGAGGGGCAACCGGAAAGAATCCGGCGCCCCGACTGGGACTAGAACCCGGTGTGCCGGCGCCGCTAGGTGGAGGATTAGCCTATTGAGGCACGGCGCCGGCCGTAAATGTAGTTTTGTAAAACGTTTTATACCTCTGCCAAACCAATGGTTAATAATGTTATACTACTATAGTTTTTATGGGCCGTGATTACTTTAGATTTACTATATATGGGTGGAATGGTCATTTTTCCATTCAGTTATCACTTACAGCCGTTATCTATATCCTCACTAAACTAGGGCCTTTTTGCTTTTTACTTGTTAAACTTCTATTTGGTGAAGTATTAAGCCTTTTTACTTAATATACTTTTAAAATATGTTATCTCAAAAACTAAGTAAGGGAGAAGGAAAGACAGTATGAGGGAGAGGGGAGAGGGAGGAAGGGAATATCATTATGTTCTTAGAATTGTATCTGCAAATCACACTGAATCTTTTAAAAAATAATAAAAAATAAAATAAAAAGGGCTGGCACTGTGGCTTAGTAAGTTAATCATGCACCTGCATCCCCTGTGGGCACCAGTTCAATGGATGCTCCATTTCCCATCCAGCTCTCTGCTGAAAATAAAATGAAGAATAAGCAAAGATCACGTCTGTGATGTGACACGGTCTTAGCCATGAAGCTTGTGTGTGGGTATGTGAGCTTCACAGTTACTTCTGCTGCTTTGGCCCTCTTTATTCTGGTTGCTGTCACTTGAGTCATCTCTGTTGTCAGGTTGTCAAAATAAAATTTTCTTTTATAGCCTTGCTTTGCTAATGTTTTGCCTTTTTTCAAAAAATAAATTTTATTGTGTATATTTGAAGTTTATAGCCTGATATTATGGAATACATGTAAATATTAAATGGTTACTCTAGTGAAGTTAATCTGTCAGTTTACATAGTTAATTATTTTTGTGACAAGAGAAACTAAAATCCACTTAACAAAAATCTGAATATAATACTTTTAAAAACTGATCCTCTGATTTACATTAGATCTTAGACTTGTTGGTCCTACTGTGTGCTACTTTGTATTCTTCTGCCTACATTTCCCCTTTTCCTCTCCCAAGTCCCTGCCTCTGGTAATCATAGTTTTATTCTCTGTTTCTGTGTATTTGACCTTTCTTATTTTTAGATTCTATGTATAAGTGAGATCATGTAATATTTTTCTTCTTTGTCTAGCTGCTTTCACTTAGTAGAATGTTCTCCAAGCCCATCACTGCTGGACCTGGAGGACATGGAGAACATTGTGCTAGGACATATGGCAAATGGCAGGATCTCCTTTTTAATTTTTGATGCACAGTTTTTTCATAACACACATTCCATGTGAACCTTTTGAAGGCCTCTCATTTGCATAGATTTCAAGATTTTTTTGTAAAATTATCTTTTAATTCTTTTTTCACTGATTTTTTTGGGAAGTATTTTGTACTCTATTGTACTCTATTTTTTTTTTAAGTTGTCTGTCGACAGATGGATCATTCCTGTGTCTTGGCTGTTGTGAAAAATGCTGTGGTGAACATGAGAGTGCAGATACCATTATGAGGGGGTGATTTTATCTTGTGTGTAAATAGCAGGAATAGGATTACTGGGTCGTACGGTAGTTTCTCTCTCTCTATCTCTCTATCTCTGTCTCTGTCTCAGGGTTTATTTATTTGAAAGGCAGAGTTAGAGAAAGAGAGAGATCTGTCCACTGATTCATTCCACAAATGTCCACAATGGCCCAGGCTGGGCTGGGCTGAAGCCAGGAGCTTCTTCCAGGTCTCCCACATGGGTGCAGGGGCCCAAGCACTTGGACCATCCTCTGTTGCTTTCGCAGTCCATAAGCAGGGAGCTGTATCAGAAGTGGGGCACCAGGGAATTGAACCAGTACCCATATGGGATATTGGTGCTGCAGATGGTGGCTTTACCCACTACCCCTTGGCACTGGCCCATGGAGGGGGGATTTCTTATTTTCTTGATTTTTCTTCTTTCAGAGCATAAACAAATCTCAGGGTCAGATATTGGCAGGATGAATATTCATACCTAAGTCAAAACGTGGGTACTACAAGTACATGAGATTACATCATTAGAATGAGCCTAATCATCTATACTAACTGTTGTTTTTTTTAAAAAAATTATTTATGTATTTATTCGAAAGGGCAGAGTCACACACACATACATATACATGCAGAGAGAGAGAGAGAGAGAGAGAGAGAGAGAGAGAGTTTGATTGAGGTCTTCCATCCACTGGTTCACTCTCCAATGGCTGCAACAGTGGGGATGGGCCAGAAGCCAGGATTCAGGAATGCCATCTAGTTCTCCCACATGGATGGGAGGGACTCAAGCAGTTGGACCAATGTGCACAACTTGCTAGGTGCACTAGCAGAAGCTTAATGGGAATGAGAGCCACTGGGACTCAAACCTGCATGCTGAAATATGAGATGCAGGTATTCCAAATGGTGCCCCAACCTGCTGTGCCACAACGTCAGCCCTGTATGCCAAATGTTTCTGAAGAGTCTACAAAGTGAAAAAGAATAATACAGACAAAAATTTGAAGAGATTCTATTTGGAGGTTATAAATGCATATTCTCTTTTCCTCAAAAAGGCTCTAGATGTTTCTGTAATAAGGTAATACTTTCCCTTCCCATGTTCCGCAGGCAAATATGAAATGTAACTAGATTCATTTTTCAGAATATTGTTTCCTGAAAACATTATTTTAGATGATTTGTCTTAATAATATTATTTTTATTATTTTCATGTTGAGTCTACCCTAAACATTTTCACTGAACTAATCTTTGGAAATTCCTTTAAAATTATAATAGGGGCTGGCGCTGTGGCACAGCAGGTTAAAGCCCCAGCCTGCAGTGCTGGCATCCCATATGGGTGCTGGTTCGTGTCCTGGCTGCTCCTCTTATGATCCAGCTCTCCGCTAGGCCTGGGAAAGCAGTAGAAGGTGGCCCAACTCCTTGGGCCCCTGCACCTGTGTAGGAGACCTGGAAGAAGTTCCTGGCTCCTGGCTTCAGATCAGCTCAGCTCTGGCCATTACGGTCATTTGAGGAGTGAACCAGCAGAATGGAAGTCCTCTCTCTCTGGTTCTACCTCTCTCTGTAACTCTGTCTTTCAAGTAAATAAAATAATTCTTTAAAAAAAGATTATTAAAACAGTAAATTCAGAAAAAGTGTATAACATGAATTTGAGTTTATAATAATCCATTTTAGTTATAGTAGCACTTATTGGATTTTTGCTGAATGCTTTCTGTATCTCATTATATCTTCATAACAGTCACATGAAGTAGGAATAATTACCCCAGGTTTGTAGATAAGGAAACTAAGACTGGAAGTTTAGTTACATAATGTCAGTGGTCAACCCAGTGTTCAGATTCTGGGCTAGTGACCTCAGAGCTTCTGCTCAGAGCTCCTGCTTGTGAGTAATGTGTTAAACTACAGAAGCTTTGTATGTTTGCAACTATAGAGGGGCTATTTCACTATTGAGGCGTAGGCTGGCCAGTTCAAAGTACTTTGTACTATAAAACTGTTGATTGGTATCCCAAAATATGCCTGGCTAGAACACTTGCTTTTGTGATTTTATGAGGATGTAATTTCAGATAGTCTACCAGTGTATGAGGATACTTCAAGAAGTTTGTGGAAAGGTGGAATTAAAAGATACATTTATTTTGGTACAAACTGATTTTTTCATAAGATGTATTTTTCATGAACTTTTTGATGACCATTGTATGCATGAATTTCAAAACTTTTGCACCAAAATAAACTTAAAATCCCATTTTTCATGGAAAATTTTTTTAAGAAGTGAAAAGTTTTTCTTTTTTTAAAAAATGTATTTATTGAAAGAGAGAGAGAGGTTTTTCCATCTGCCTGTTCACTCTTGAATGGCCTCAGTGGCTGTGGCTGGGCCAGGCCAAAGCCATGAGCCAGTAACTCCATCCTGGTCTCCCTGTAGATGGCATGGTGGTGTGGACCCAAGTACTTGAGCCACCCTGTGCTGCTTTTTCAGACACATTAGCAGTAAACTGAATCATAAGTAGAGCAGCTGGGACTTGAACCTGTACTCTGATATGGGATGTCAGCATTGCAGGTGGCCGCTTAGCTCACTGCATCATTGTGCTATCCCTTTCCATGAAAACTTTGAATAAATTTTGTATTAAGTACCATACTTGGGGCTGGTGCTGTGGTAAAGTGGGTTAAAGCACCAGCATCTCACATAAGCAACGGTTTGAGTCCCGGCTGCTCCACTTCCAATCCAGTGCCCTGCTAATGCACCTGGGAAAGCAGTGGAAGATGGTCCAGGTGCTTGGGCCCCTGCACCTACATGGGGGACCCAGAAGAAGCTCCTGGCTCCTGGCTTCAGATTGGCTCAGCTCTGGCTGTTGCGGCCATTGGGGAAGTGGACTAGCAGATGGAACCCCCACATTTCTACTTCTCTCTGTAGCTCTGTCTTTTAAATAAATAAACTAAATATTTTTTAAAAAGTATGATACTTATTGTGTATGTATACACATATTAAATATTACACATATGAATTTTATAAGTGGTGAGCAGTTATTTTGTACAGTCTTACTTTGGTTTTTAAAAAAATTCTTAAAAAGATTTATTTCTTTATTTGAAAGGCAGAGTTAGAAGAGCTAGAGCGAGCTTCTATCCTCCACTGGTACGCTCCCCAGATGGCTGCTATGGCTGGGGCTGGGCCAGGCCAAAGCCAGGAGCCTGGAACCCCATCTGGACCTCCCAGGTGGGTGGCAGGGGCCCAAGTACTTGGGTCATCTTCTACTGCTTTCCAAAGTGCATTAGCAAGGAGCTGGATTGGGAGTAGAACAGCTGGGATTCAAATCAGTGTTCATATTGGATGCTGGTGTTGCTGGTTTAACCCACCAAACCAAAATGTCACCTCCCCCCCTTAAAAAAATGCTTATTTAGGGGCCGGTGCCGTGGCTCACTTGGTTAATCCTCCACCTGCGGCGCTGGCATCCAAATGGGTGCCAGGTTTTAGTCCCGGTTGCTCCACTTCCAGTCCAGCTCTCTGCTGTGGCCTTGGAAGGCAGTGGAGGATGGCCCAAGTGCTTGGGCCCCTGCACCTGCATGGGATACCTGGAAGAAGCACCTGGTTCCTGGCTTTGGATCGGTGCATGGCGGCCATTTGGGGAGTGAGCCAGCGGAAGGAAGACCTTCCTCTCTGTCCCTCTCTCTCATTGTCTATAACTCTACCTGTCAAATAAAAAAAAATAAAACAATGCTTATTTATTTTCTTCTACTTGTAAGGGCAGAGGTTGAAAGAGAGATAGAGAAACAGAAGGGATGGAGGAGGGTAAAGAGAGAGATCTTCTATCCGGTACTTCACTCCCCAAATGCCCAAAATGACCAGGGATGGGCCAGGCTGAAGACAAGAGCCTGGAACTTCATATGGGTCACCCCAATGGGTGACAGGGCCCAAGCACTTGAGCCATCATCTGATGTCTCCCGGGATGTATCAGCAGAAACCTGGGTTAGAAGCAGCGCTCTGACACAGGATGTGGGCATGTCAAGTGGCAGCTTAACCTATTGTGCCACAGTGCCAGCCCTACATGTGTGAATTCTTTAAGTAGAGGCTTGGTGATGCTTCCTTGGAACATTTGTGTGGTGAATCCTGTGTGTCTGCCCCACTCTCCAGCTAGTTGAATTGCTGTTTAATTCATGAATTTGTCAGAGGATGAGACTTGGGTTCTGGGAGACTACTTACATAAAATATAAAGCAAGTAGGCTAAAATGGTGATATTATTTCTCTAAAAGATACATAATGAATTGTGAAATGTTAGTTTGGCCATTGTTGAGGAATACCAAGCACACAGATTGTTTAGACATTATGGATATCTGTGATTTTGATTTTTAAAATTTTTCAATGGTTTCTATTGGTTTCTAAAATAAAGATATTCTTTTTGGTGTACATGCATGGTCTTTTGTTATTGAGTTAATGCATACTGCTTTGGACCTAACTCTGGCAGCCCTTTTCCCTTGTCATACAATATCATGTACTCATCAAACATGTTAAACTCCAGTTAAAGTGGATTGCCACTGTGATGAGCTGTGTTGCCCTTTTGTCTTCAATCATGCTTTCCTTTTCACCATCACCTCTTTGCCTTTCTGGTAAACATCAGCTTTTCATTCAACGTTCAGCCTTTCCTGACTGCTGACCTCTGCCACTAAGCCTTTCCTGTAGGTCTGTATTAGTCAACTTCTTGTTACTGTGACAAAATACCTAAGACAGGCTGTTTTATCAAGAAAAAAAAGGTTATTTTGGCTCATAGTTTTGGGGGCTCAATGTCCAAACAGCATAGTACAGCTTCTTTTAAAAAAAATTTTTTTTAAAAATTTTTTGACAGAGTGGACAGTGAGAGAGAGAGACAGAGAGAAAGGTCTTCCTTTGCCGTTGGTTCACCCTCCAAAGGCCGCCGTGGCTGGCGCGCTGCGGCCGGCGCACCTCGCTGATCCGATGGCAGGAGCCAGGTGCTTCTCCTGGTCTCCCATGGGGTGCAGGGCCCAAGGCCTTGGGCCATCCTCCACTGCACTCCCTGGCCACAGCAGAGAGCTGGCCTGGAAGAGGGGCAACCGGGACAGAATCCGGCGCCCCGACTGGGACTAGAACCCAGTGTGCCAGCGCCGCAAGGTGGAGGATTAGCCTAGTGAGCCTCGGCGCCGGCCTAAGTACAGGTTCTTACACAGGCTCTCCCAGGCTGCATCGCCTCAAAGTGGGCACACACCTTTCTCTGTCTGTATCTGTGTGGGCTCTCTCCTCCTCACATGGCCACCAGGCTGTATTGCCTCTGGGTGGGATTCACACCTGTCTCTGTATCTGTGTGGCCTCTCTCCTCCTCACACAGCCACAAGGATTCCTGGGGCTCCCTCCTGATGACCTAGTCTAATCTAGGCATCTCTAAATGTCAGAGTTGGATTGTGTTTACGCCTTGATAATGCCATTGTCATAAGACTATGGAGATTACAACCCTGCATGTGTTTGGAAGGGACAAGTCCTGTTCAAACAATAGCAGGTCTATTCTAGAACCAACATATTATTTACTACTTATATGTCTCTTTCTTATCAGGCTATAGATTTCTTAAGGGCAAGTACAAAGGCTTTGTATCTAACTCATATTTATCTCCCCAATTTTAGTATAATGTATGCACAGAGTGGGTGCTTAGTAATTAGCATCTGTTGAATGAATAAATGAATGATCTTTATAGGAAAGAAAAGGTGATTCTGGTAGTTGGAGTGATAATGTGAATATTCGAAGGTGGGGTGTGCTGCTATACTTTTCAGCAAACATTCAGTATTAAAAATACTCATTTATCTTACTGCTCCTTTAGTAATAGGCTAAACTGTAAGTTGGTTTTGTATTTCATCTCCTTTTAATTTAATAAGGTTACACTAGTTATGTTCTTTCATCATTAGGTTATGTTGTAATTTTAACTGTGAAAATAGTATATGATAGAATAGTAAGATGAAAATTAAAATTTCTGATATTTACTAGATACTGTTAAGTGATTTCGTTTGTTTTACTATATATAGAAACAACTTAAGAAATAAACAGATTTAGAATGAGCTATATAGAAATAGCATATCCATTAAATAATTTAAATAAAATGGAGAGAGGGTTTCAGGAATTAGAAGGAATGAAATTTTTCTTGCACAAGCTATAAACACTGAACTTTGTAGGAAGATGTTATGTACTTTGTTCTTTCAACTTCTGTATCTTTCAACTTGTTCTAGAGTCAAAAACTTCTAAGTAAATATATGTGATTTAATTTGTGGTGCTGAGAAACAGTGATCCAAATGGCAATAAAAGTCATATAATGAAATAAGAATACTAAAAAATAAAATCCAAGGATTTTACTGTGGCCTATTATTCATTCAATTTCTGGCAGTCGTCATGATTACAAATCACTTGATTGACTAACTAGACAGTTTCGAAGTGAATTATGAATCAGGTTCATTTTTCCTGGCTGATAGTTGGCACATGCTGTAACTCTTCCATTTTGTGATATATCAAATTCTTGAGCAGTAATAAGAGATATAATCAGCTCTTTATTTCAGGAAAACTAAATTGCCTTTTCAAAAAATGAAATGCGGTTGCTAACATTTTAACAACACAATGTAATTCCTGCCTTTGGAATTCACAGTGATGACGTTATTTTTCAGATTAAAAAGAATCTTTAGAATGTTTTTTTGAGCGGGCATAAAACTCCTATTGATATCAGTTCTATAGGCTACTTGGGTAGTTGCCTGAGCTTAGGTTGCAAAAAAGTTGTATTTTCTTTCCCTACTACTTAAAAACTGTGTGATTGAACAACTGTGCATTTTTGAAACATTTTACTTTGAAAGATATGTAGTTTTCCCTAAATTCCCAAATTGTTACAAGGTCATGAAGTTTCACTCTGAAAAGCATTCTAATGGTGGTTAATAGGGAGGGTCTCTTTTTGAATAGGGAAAAGGGTTCTGTAGTGACCTGAATCTTGAGTCTTGGCGTTTTTTGTCAGGGGGGTCAGTTCTGCTTTCAAATGTGTGCTGCTCTCTTTTGACTGAATAAAGATTCTCCCTGTGTAACTCCACTGGCAACTGAGTGGCAGAAAATTCCTTTAGTAAACAGTTTTTTAAAAGTTCCATCCACACAAGTAATTGAAAATAAAATTAATGTATGGTTTAAAAATTTTTGAAATGAACTATGTTTTTGGTGTCATATCTTAGAAATTTTTGCTTAACTCAAGGTCTTCAAGATTTTCAATTGTGCTTTGTCTTAGAAATTTCATTGTTTCAGCTCTTATATTTAAGTGTGTGGCAGATTCTGTGTTAATTGTTTCGTGTGTTGTTAGATAAAGTTCTAACTTCATCTTCTGGTGTGTGGATATACAGTTTTCCTGGAACCACTTGTTAAAGGTTGTGCTTTCCCCCAGTGAATTTCATTGGCGCCTTTGTTGAAAATCAGTTGATCATAAATAATAAGGATTTATTTCTGGACTGTCAATTCCATTCCAGTGATCTGTATAACTGTGCTTATGCCAGTACTGAATTGTGTTGATAAACTGTAGTTTTATGTTCAGTATGTTTCTTTTAAATTTTTATTTCTTTGTTTTTATTCTGTTTGAAGGGCAGAGAGACAGAGACAGAAACAGACACAGAAAGATTGTTCATCCGATGGTTCACTTTCTAAATGACTGCCACATCCAGGGCTAGGCCAGGCTGAAGCCAGGAGCCTGAAACTCCATCCATTTGGGTGGCATGGTCTCAAGTATTTAAGCCGTAACTTGCTGCCTCCCAGGTTGTGCCTTTGCGGGACATTAGCAGAATTGTAAACAGCGGAGCTGAGACTGGAACCAGGCACTTCAGTATGGGATTCATCTATCCCAAGTGGTGACTTCAACTGTAGTGGTCAAATGCCTGTCCCTATAATAAGTTTTGAAATTGAGGCATTGTCTAGGTTTGTTATTTTTCAAAATTGTTTTGACTTTGTAGATCTTTTGTAATTCTATGTAAATTTTAGTACCCTCTTGTCAATTCTGTTCAAAGCTCACTGATATTTTAGTAGGGATTATGTTGAATATATGAATCAGAAAGGGGAGGACACCTGTCTTAACAACACTGAACTTCATGCCATGGAACTGCTGTTTGGCTTTCATTTGAAAATATTCTGGTTTGTGGAAGCCCTCAGCAGTAGCAGGGTGGTGCTACAGGCACCAGCATGTCAGCATGGTCGCCATGCCACAGCCAGCAATTCTGGGAAGGGGAAGGTAGAATCAGATCATGTGATGTTGGAGTCGGGAGGATTTATCTTGATGACTTTAGGATGCTGCTTCTGCTGTAGGTACAATTAGGCAAAGCAAATAATCTAGGAAAGGACTGCAAAGAATCAATTAAAAATAGGATTTTACATGAAACTACCCACTTTGATCCTGGAAGAAAACAAACCAACAGCAGCACCAGCAACTGAGAAATCTTAAGCATAGAAAACTGAAACATGGCTCCCTGAAGAGTTGGGATCACCCACAAGAAACATTTTATGTACAGCAGGAAAGCTTTACACAAGTAAATAAACTACATTGTAGTTGTCTTTTTTTATTTGCAAAAGCAGGAAAACCTTCCAATTTATTCTGATCCCACCTCTACCACCAGGGTAGCATTCTTATGTGTAACATCAGTTGTGATCTGTCATACATAAAATATCACTAAAGTTGTTGGTAGTCAGACAAAATAAAAAAAATTTCTGACTTTCGCCTCCATTGCTCTTAAGGTCTTTTTTTTTTTTTTTTTAAGCAGTTTAATGATGCTGTCTTTGGGTGTAGATTTCCTTTTGTTTATACTGCTTGGGAATTTGGGGTCTTTGATTAGTTCTGGTAATTCTGCTTGTCTCTTCAAAAGCCATTTTTCACAGAATCTAAAATACTATCAATTTTAACTGCACTATTTATGTACCACCAAAAGAACAAAAAATACTAGCATGCTGTCATTGTTAGACATTTTATTGATTTTCATTTAATTTCGAAGGGAGAGAGAGAGACAGACAGACAGAAACAGAGATCTTCCATCTACTGGTTTGCTCCCCAAATGCTCACAACAGACAGGGGTTGGGCTAGGCTGAAGTCAGGAACCTGGAATTCAATCTGGGTCTCATGTGGGTGGTAGGGAGGCCACAATATGCTGACTCCTCCAGGCAGCTGAGATTGGAAGCAGAATGAAGATTTGGACCAAAGATTCAGGAGTTCCAAGCTGTGTATTGACTGCTGTTCCAAATGCCTGTCCCTGCTGTTGTCTTAATAATAGTATTATGTGATGTATGACTTGGTCATGCTGACTCATTGCTTCAAAATTTGTCATTTTCCTAAAGAATTCAGCAAATATTTTCTTGGTTGTATTGCTTGACATGTAATCTTTTACATGTGTCTCTGTAAGAAAGCCTAGCACTTTTTCTGTGCTTCATGTATTTATGTTTTTGTTTCATATGTCTTTGAAGTGCTTTGTTGCTTTGCAAGAATCTTTGATGATCCAGTTGTGGCCATTATTTCAGTTGTGAATATTTGCTTTACTGAGTTCAGACTGTATCTACTTTTTGAAGTACAGTTTGCATCACAGTAACTGCTGTGGTTTTAATGTCTCCCCCAAAGCTCATGATTTGGAAACTTAATCCCCAGTATGACAGTGTTGAGAGGTGGGACCTCTCATAAGAGCAAATAAGGTCATGGATTGATTTTGTTACTGTGGGAGTGGATTAGTTATTGGGAGAGTGGGCTTGTTACAAAAGAAAATTTGACTTGGACTGGTGTCATAGTATAGTATCGCAGATGAAGCACTGCTTGAGATGCTGGTACCCCATATCAGAGTGCTGCTTTGGTCCCAGCTGCTGCACTTCTGATCCAGCTCTCTGCTAATGTGCCTGGGAAGGCAGTGGAAAATGGCCCAAGTGCTTGGACCCTCTGCCACTCATGTGGGAATCCTGGATGGACTTCCTGGTTCCTAACTTTGGCCTGGCCGACCTGGCTTTTATGACCATTTGAGAATGAGCCAGTGGATGGAAGATCTCTCTTCTCTATCTCTTCCTGTCTCTCTGTTTGCTTTTTAAATAAATAAATAAATAAATATCTTTTTATTTATTTTAAAGGCAGAGACAGAACAAGAGGGGAAGAGACAGAGATCTTTCATCTGCTGGATCACTCCCCAAATGGCCACAATAACTGGAGCTGGGACCATCCAAAGCGAGGAGCCAGGAGCTTCTTCAGGGTCTCCCACATGGGTGCAGGGGCCCAAGCACTTGGACCATCTTCCACTGCTTTCCCAGGCACATTATCAGGGCACTGGTTCGGAAGTGGAGCAGCTGGGACTTGAACTGGCACCCATATGGGATTCCAGCCCTGCAGGTGGCGGCTCAATCTGCTACACTACAGTGCCAGCCCCATAAATTTTTTTTAAATATATTTTTTTTAAAAAGCAAATTTGATTCCCTCTTGCTCTTTTGCTGTCTGTCCTTCTCTGTCTCTGCAATGCCCTCCTTTCCCTCCTCCTCCTCCTGTGCCCTTCTGGCTCTGCCATGGGATGATGCAGCCTGGAGGCCCTCACTGGATGTGGGTTCCTTGAAGCTGGATTTCCTAGCCTCCAAACTGCAGTAAATAAATGTCTTTGCTTTATAAATTATTCAGTTTGGAGAGGGTGCTGTGGCGTAGCGGGTAAAGCTGCCACCTGCAATGCCAGCATCCTATATGGGTGCTGATTCAAGTCCCGGCTGTTCCACTTCCGATCCAACTCTCTGCTATGGCCTGGGATAGCAGTAGAAGATGGCCCAAGTCCTTGAGCCTCTGCACCCACATGGGAGACCTGGAAGAAGCTCCTGGCTCCTGGCTTTGGATTGGCGCAGCTCCAGCCATTACGGCCAATTGGAGAGTGAACCAGCAGATGAAAAACCATTCTCTCTTTCTCTCTCTGCCTCTCCTTCTGTCTCTGTGTAACTCTGACTTTCAAATAGATAAATAAATCTTTAAAAAATTATTCAGTTTATGATATTCTATTATAGCAACACACAATGATTAAGACCAATTTCTCAATGCTAAACCACAGTTTTTGAAGACATTTTAAATAACAATTAAGCTCACTTATTTACCACTGACAGTGCATTTGTATCACCTGAGGCAAGACAGCTTTATGTCACAAGTGCATTACGACTGCTGCCTAGCCAATAGTAATTACAACTACCAATTTTGAGATGGATCTTGATTTTAGAGATACTAAAAAAGTTTGTTACCATTGATAAAGTATGAGTTTGCTTCTGCCCATATTTCTTCTCTCCTTTTGGAACTAATGTAGAATATTGTGAATGTATGTTAGGTTTTCTCATCCTTTCCTGCATGATAATTTGTGAATAGTTTTCTTCTGACATATCCTCCAGTTTACTAATTCTCTCCCTTTGTTGCTCTGGTATGCAGTTAAAGCAATTCATTGAGTTTTAAATTTCAGTTATTCCATTTTTCATTTATAGAAACTTCATTTGACTCTTTTTAAAGCTGCCATTTCACTTTTTGTACTTTTCTGTCCCTATAGATATTTCCAAGTATGCTATTTTTAAAATGATAATCATAGGTTTATAATATGTACTGATATTTTATTTTATTTTTTATTTATTTATTTATTTATTTATTTTTTTTGACAGGCAGAGTGGACAGTGAGAGAGAGAGACAGAGAGAAAGGTCTTCCTTTGCCGTTGGTTCACCCTCCAATGGCCGCCGCGGCCAGCGCGCTGCGGCCGGCGCACCGCGCTGATCCGATAGCAGGAGCCAGGAGCCAGGTGCTTTTCCTGGTCTCCCATGGGGTGCAGGGCCCAAGCACCTGGGCCATCCTCCACTGCACTCCCTGGCCACAGCAGAGGGCTGGCCTGGAAGAGGGGCAACCGGGACAGAATCCGGCGCCCCGACTAGGACTAGAACCTGGTGTGCCAGCGCCGCTAGGCGGAGGATTAGCCTAGTGAGCCGCGGCGCCGGCCTGTACTGATATTTTAATATTGAAGTCTTTTTTAATAAAAAAGATTTATTATTTGAAAGGCAGAGTTACAGAGAGAAGTGGGGGGGGGGGGAGAATCTCTTCATCTGTTGGTTCACTCCCTATATGGCCACAGGGACCAGGTCTGGGCCATGCTGAAGCCAGGAACTTCATTTGGGTCTCACAGATGAGTGCAGGTGCCCAAGTTCTTGGGCTATCTTCTGTTACTTTTCCAGGTGCAATAACAGGAAGCTGGGCTGGAAATGGAGCAGCAGGGACTCAAACTGGCACCCATATGCTGATACGCCATGACATTGGCCCCATATCTTATCTTGTTTTTCACTTTTAATTCGTTTTTAACAGATTTAATGTGATTTGTAGATATAATTCTTTTTTTATAATTTTTTTGTAGATACAATTCTAAGAACATGACTATATTCCCTCCTCACTTCCTCCCCCTCTTTCCCTTCTACCCTCCTTTTTTCTCCTTTAACTTCTATATTTTTATTAGTTTTTGGGGTAACATTATAAATTTACATTACAGTAAAAAGGCTTAATACTTCACCGAATAATAAGTTTAACAAACAAGAAGCAGAGACCATAGTTTAGTGGGAATATAGACAACAGCTATAAACAATAATTGAATGTAAAAATGACCATTTTTTTCTCCCATATGGAAGTCTTAATAGGTCTCTTTTGGTTGTCCTTTACAAAGATTTATGCAGCTTTTTTTTTTTTGTATGTGTGGTTGTCCTTTTATAATTATTTGGAGAGTGCTGGAGGTTTAGAATAAAGATACCTTCTTTTTGGGAGAATTTGTACTTGCTTTGGGCAAGAAATCTAGGATCATTTCAACCAAAATCATAATTGAAGTTTCTTGTCAGTCAAGGTGATGAGAACCTGTGCAGGAGATCGCTATGAGGGCCAGCCTGTGGCTCTAGGTTTTTAGGACAAAAGCTTCCTCTTATTCCTCCAATTTATTCCCTTTCTTTTCTAGCTCTCTTTTTGTCCAAACAGTCTTCACTGAAGTCCTAGGGATGTGATGGGAACCGGAGGTGGGTTTAATTCTAGGTATAGCCCTTTGAGGTCCAGCTTAGTGTGGAGTAGTTTTTCTAATAGACATCCTGTCTTAAGTGGGAGTGAGCCTTGATTTCCTAAGCCCTGTGTCTTTAGTATTCCAGAACTGAAACTTAAGTTGGTCAGCTGGCAAAATGTCCTGAAGGCAAAGTTGGCTTAGATGTTTGATATTCTGCTTACCAGACAGGTAAACTTTTTTTTTTCTAACTTCCCTAGAATGTGTCTGATAGTTCCCATTGATAGTTCCCGTTATTCTTTTTTTTTTTTTTTTCGGAGAGAAAATCAAGATTTATTTAAGTCAGAGATCTCCTGGCTACTTCATAATTTCAAAATTTAACAAATTGTCATGCAGATTTTATTTCAAGCTGAATTTATATAAAATTTGATATTCTAACTACAGAGAATTTCTTAAACCAGTGTTTATTCTTTGTGAGTGTTAATAACAAGGCTATTTTTGTTCATGTGGTGTATTTTATCCTGATGCTTATTGCTGAGTTAGAATTTGGGAGGGGCAAGCAAGGTAATCACCCCAGGTGCAAAATCTACAATGAACAAAACCTTAACATTTTGAATAAAGACAGTCACTGTTAATGCTTTGCAATCTTGGGACCTAAGACAAAAACAAAAATAAGTCATTCAGACTATTTTAAATTCTGATATTTTCTTCATTATAGGTTTTTTTTTTCAATTCATTTTGATAATTTAAAACAGTAAATTAAAATATTGAGACTGCTAATTTTGGGGTACCCTTTTAAATTTGTGCCAAGGAGAGTGTTTTTGGTCCTGGGTGAGCCATTGTGGGCGAACCACTCTGGCTGGGTAGTTCATGCAGCATAGAGAGGCTGGGGCTGACATCAGATTATATTTGTAGGGCAGGATAGGTGCTTAGAGTTGATGTCCTGATAAAGGAGTAGGGAAAGGTTTGAGGGACAGTGTTGAGGTTCAGATTTTCAATTATCTCTGATTTTACTTTGAGAAAAAACTTTTTCAGGGATCAAAGCTAAAGTCACAGGGATCCTGTAGGTATACCAGTTATAACAATGAGAAACTGAGCTGTTGATTCCAGTTAAGAGAGCAACATACAGAGGGCAGTCAGTTAAGTCTTGAAAAGGCAGCATGACTATGATTTAAGATTCAAGGCTGCACCTATCAGGAATAGGGTTATGATTTCTGTTGAGAGAGAACTGAAAGATTATGGCTTAACATATCATTCCTAGGAGGAAAAAGTAATGAGAACTCATTCATTCTGACTGGCACACAAAAGAAACCCTGGGTGTCACATGAGAGGGGTGAGCTTCAGGAGACAACATGGAAACTAACATCCTAAACCTCCCCAAATCCCCCGCCTCAGTGTGGGAATGACTGAATGGTAAGAGGTGCTAACTGTGCTTTGAAGTAGTTTAAGTATTTCTTATGTCAGCCAAAATTAATTCAGATGTAAGGATAGGACAGGGCTTGCAGATGTGGCGAGTGGGGCATTGGTAGACACTTACAGGGTTTGGGGGAAGCCTGAGGTAGCAGTAAGGAAGTGACAGTTAATGTGTTTGTGTGTGTTTTAAGATTTGTTTATTTATTTTTGAAAGACAGGGTGACAGGGAGAGAGGGAGAGAGAAAGAACAAGAGTGAGAGCTAAAGCGAGAGAGAGAGAGAGAGAGAGAGAGAGAGAGAGAGAGAGATCTTCCATTCACTAGTTCACTCCCCAAATGCCCACAACAACTGGTGCTGGAGCAAGCTGAAGCCAGGAGCCAGGAACTCCATATGGGTCTCCCACATGGGTGGCAGTGACTCAGATACTCAGGCCATCGTTTGTTGCCTGCCAGGTGCATGTTAGCAGGAAGTGGAGTAGCCATAACCCCAGCCAGTACTCCAATATGGGATGTCGGCATCCCAAGCCATAGCGTAAGCTGCTGCATAGGATGCCTACCCAAGAAAGTGTTGTTGATGCTTTTCTAAGCTATTTAAGGCTTTCTTCTATTAAACCAACAATGTGTACTTTCATAATACAATAGAGTGACTATCTTCCAGTATTGATGATCTCATTTTTTTTTCAGAAACTCTGAATTCCAATTTTATTATATTTTCCAGTGGGGAAAAAAGGGTCTAACTTATGTATGTATTTCTAAATTTTTTTGAAAGGAACATTTTTCTTTATATCAGCACATACATTTCTAGACTATTTTACTTTATATTTTAGCACAATTCTACTAAAACCATAAAGATCACCTTTCAGTTAAATCTCAAAAAATCGTGTTAAAACCACCTCTGTTTATTTGTATCATAGAGGAAACACTGAAGATTTCAAAGAAATTTTTAGTTCTATTTTTTTTTCTTTTGACAGGCAGAGTGGACAGTGAGAGAGAGAGACAGAGAGAAAGGTCTTCCTTTTGCCATTGGTTCACCCTCCAATGGCCGCCGTGGCCGGCACGCTGCGGCCGGCGCACCACGCTGATCCAAAGGCAGGAGCCAGGTACTTCTCCTGGTCTCCCATGCGGGTGCAGGGCCCAAGGACTTGGGCCATCCTCCACTGCCTTCCTGGGCCACAGCAGAGAGCTGGCCTGGAAGAGGGGCAACCAGGACAGAATCCGGCGCCCCGACCGGGACTAGAACCTGGTGTGCCAGCGCCGCAAGGTGGAGGATTAGCCTAGTGAGCCGTGGCACCGGCCCGAAATTTTTAGTTCTGTAATGTCGGAAAAGTAAATAGATACTGGCAATCAGATGAATTCTATGATAACAGCCCCTTGAGCCTGTTTGGTAAAACATTAGAGCTACAAAGAATGATGGGCTTTGCAAGTAGTTTCTGCCGAGTGAGCAATAGCGCTTGAAATACAAAGAAACAAAAAAGAATCCAAAGGCATCTTTATGGAGGCTAGGGCTCAGCATTACTCTGAAAATCATACCGTTTCCTGTTTCCCTTTCAAACAGGTGACACACTCATCAGGTATATTGCTCCTTCTTCAAAGAAGGTTTCCAGCATTTGTGTCTCCATTTCCTTTTTTCATGGCACGTTTACCCCTGGGTGCTCAAACAACATTTTTTGCATGTTTATAAAACCAGTGACAACCATAATATACAGTTGTTGTAATAATACCAATGATGATTTAAAAACGTTTGGAATAAACTGATCATGTAACAATCCGTTCAGCTAATTGACTCTCCCAGTACAGTTACAGTCACAAGGCAGGAGCCACGGGGTCTGCTCGTTTGGTTGCTCATGGCAGGCTTGCCAGGAAAGTTCACCCCAGACAGATCCAGGGGGTCTACCCTGGGTGCTGTACCAATGACATGGTTGTAAATAAAGGCTTTATTTCCCCTCCTTCTTTTATCTTTTTTATGCTTTGTTGTTTACAGATTTATTCTGTTATGTGTATATCATCCTGTTGTCATGAGAATTTTTAAAATACATGTTGTCATGTGTTTAAATTTTCCCTTAATTTATTATAGAAGTAAATTCTGTAAAGACATCTGTTTCTACTTTATCTTACATTTTAAAGTTTTGTTTATGATTCTTTTTGAAGCAGGAATATTTTTAAATTTAAATATTATATTTATTTTCCCCTTATTCTCTTCTCTGTTATACTTTACTTATTCTTTATAATGGCTGTAACTATGCCTTAGACATGTCCAAAGAGAGCATCTCTATCATAAAGGAACGAAAGTAAGGTTTTATTCCTTCAATTTCTGTCTAAGGGGCCTCATTATACACTTTAAGGATGGCCTCCTAAAATCCTTTGCTCTAAGACACAGAGTTAACTTTCCTTAACACACTTTCCACTCTGCAGGTGTCATGTTGAGTCTTTTGGAAGAGTACTGTTTTGTAGAATTATATACCACCAATTTGTATAGGTGAAAGAAGGAAGGAAAGAAGGAAGGACGGAAGGAAAAAAGGAAGGAAGGAAGGAAGGAAGGAAGATCTTCCTGTTATTGGTTTACTGTACAAATGTCATAATTACAGGGCTGGATCAGACCAAAGCCAGTGTCTCCTATATGGGTGGCAGGGACCCAAGTGCTTGGGTTATCATCTGATGCTTCCCAAGGTGCATTAGCAGCAAACTGGGTTGTAAGTGGAGGCAGGACTTGCTCTCAGGCATTCTGGTATAGGATGTGGGCATCCCAAGTGGCAGCTACTAGCTCCTTGTGCTGTAACATCCACTGCTTTAAAAATTTATTTATTTTCTGTTTATTTGAAATGGAGATATATATATATCTTCCATCTGCTGGTTCACTCCCCAGTAGCCACAATGGCCTGGCCTGGGCAAGGCCAAAACTGGGACCTGGGAACTGAGTTCAGGTCTCTCACATGGTTGGCAGGGACCTAAGTATTCGAGCCATCACCTACTGCTTCCAAGGGTCCACATTAGCAGGAAGATGGAATTGGAAGCAGAGTCAGGGCTCAAACCTAGGCACCCTGGCATAGGATATGGATCCCACGTTGCAACTTAAAAAAATTAATTTGGAAAGCAGAGAACGACAGGTAACTTCCATCTGCTGGTTCACTCCCCAAATGCCTGCAACAGCTGGGACTGGGCAAGGCTGAAGCCAGGAATCAGAAATTGAGAGAGATCTCCTACTATGAGTGGGAAGGTGCTCATTAGCAGGAAGTTAGTTCAAAAGTCGAGTCAGGACATGAACCTAGGCACTCCACTATAGGATGTAGGTGTTCCAAGTGGTGGCTTAATTGCTGTGCCAAATGCTCACCCCAGCTTTGGCTTCTTCATCTGTAAAATAGGATTATTACCTCACAGAGTTACTGTGAGACTCAAAGGAGGTAAAATTTTGAAGGTGCTTTATAAACCACAAAGGGCATACAGTATTCTAATTCCAAGTGATGTTACTTGATAAGTTTTCTAAAGGCTATGTTTTGAGAGGCAGGAAAGTTCAATCACATTGCATAAAGTTGGATTTCAAGTCTTCCTCTTACTACACGTGTGACTTAACCTCTCAGCCTCACTTTGCTCTTCTGTAAAGTGAGAATGGCAGGGATGAACCAGCTAATCCATGCCAAGTGCTGCTGACAGTGCTCAGCACATTCGATCAGTATCACCCATCAGCACCATTAACATCATTTTTCTTAGATTAGAAAAAGGAATGTTTTTCTTAAAGTCCATAATCACCTTTTATCAAGTGGCTCCCCCACCCCTGTGAAGTATCAAGAGAATTGAGTATCAAGGGAATTGATTTAGTTTATTTCTTGGTGTAAATATACATGTAAATATAGTATAGTTTGTTGACTTAAGGAGTCCATTCATGTTATATATGCTTCAAGAATAGATGTTCCTAGCGAGGGCATTATGGCACAGTGGGCTAAACCACCACTTGGGGTGCTTGGATTTTCTGGAGTCAAGTCCCACCTCTGCTGCTGATCCAGCTTCTTGCTGATATGCATGCTTGGAGACAGCAGATGATGGCTTAAGTACCTGGGTTCCTGCCCCTCATGTGGGAGACTTGGATGGAGTTCCTGGCTCTTGGCTTCAGCCTGGCCCAGCCAGCTGTTGTAGGCATTTGGGGAGTGAGCCAGTGGATGGAAGATCTCTCTCTTAGGAAATTCAGATGGCCAACAGATGCTTGCAGAAATGCTCGGGATCACTAGCCATCAGGGAAATGCAAACCAAAACCACAATGAGGTTTCACCTCACTCCAGTTAGGATGGCTTGCATGCATAAATCACAAATGACAAATGCTGGTGAGGATGAGGGGGTGGGGGAGAAAGGTACCCTGATCCACTGCTGGTAGGAATGGAAAGTGGTGAAACTACTGTGAAGGACAGTATGGAGATACCCCGGAAATCTGAATATAGACCTAGCAAATGATCCAGCCATCCCACTCCTGGGAATTTATCCAAACCAAAAGAAATGAGTAAATGAGTCATCTGTACCCCCATGGTCATTGCAGCACAATTCACAATAGCTAAGATATAGAATCAACTCAGATATTTATCAACTGTTGACTGGATAAAGAAATTATTGTATGTATACATTATGGAGTACTATTCAGCTGTAAAAAAAAAAACACTGAAATCCTGTCTTTCGCAACAAGATGGTCACAACCTGAAATCGTGAAATAAGCCAATCCCAAGAAGACAAATATCAATCTTTCCATAATTCAAATCAACTGATAGAATACCTGAAATGTAATATACTGGAGCAAAATAGACATTTTGAGAATGGGTGATTGTTTATAGCCCTTGTGCCTTCCATTCAGGAGTAATTATTGGTTTAGTTTAGTTTTGTTTTGTTTTCTTTCTCTTCACACTATTTGCTGAACTCCTTCAATTAGAGTAGGATTAACTATATGATCACTAAGTATACTGATAATACATCATTGTAAAAGTTAAGAATGAGAATCCAAGGGTGGGGGAAGGTTGGAATGTGGGTGGAAGGGAGGGGAAGTCCCACTATGTTTCTAAATCTGTGTATATGAAATATATGAAACTTGTATAACTTAAATAAAATTAAAAAAAGGGAATCTCTATTTCTGTTGTTCTGCCTTTCAAAGAAATAAAAATAAACTTTTTTTAAAAAAAGATTATTTTTCATGAACAGCTTATATTTCTGATAAGTTGTGTGCATACAGCATTTTGGTAAATTTAATTATATTTTGAGTATAATAAAGAACATAGAAAATCCTTGGAAGAATAAATGATCCTTTCAGATGTGATCACTTAGTTTATTCTTTCTTAAATATTAATTTTCACAGTTTAGAAAAGAAATCTGGTTACATCTGTGTTCATAATCTGTGAGAATTAGTTAATTAATTATTAATCTCTTTTAAAGGAATTACCAAAATAATCAAAATAGCAGTCTTGTGAAATTAGTTCAAATATTGGGAGATAATGGATCAAGTAGTTTTAGGAAAATGCCAAATGTAAAGTCCGAATAAAATAAATACCAGAATTTTAAAAACACATGAATAAAAAATTGTGTGATTTTTGTTGCATAGTATTAAACGTAGCAGGATCGAGGGGAATCTAAAAATGGGTGCTTTTTCTCTCTTCTGTGCAAGCCATGACTTACACCACTTGTAGTTCAAGTATGATTGCTTTCACATTTTGTGTGTTAATACTTCGGTGAAGTATACAACATAAAAGTAAATTAAATGATTGATGACTGCTACATAAGCCAACACTGATTTCAGCCAATCAGAATGTTGCAGTTTTGGCTTAACCACAAGAAGAGTCTGAGACTCATGGTTTCTGTGACAACCCAAGGTCAGGTGACCTGGATGCATCTTGCCAAGCTGTTCCTGTGGACTAAATAGGCTGTTTGTAAACAGGATGGTTAAGTATTCTCTCACAAGATTTCAAATTCACAAAGTATGAGACAGCTGGGTGAAGGGTCAAAGGTGAAAGGTAACAAGCCATTTTGGGCCCGTTCTTTTGTGTAGCCTTTGGCTGCCTTTCAGACTGAGGTCTTGGAAATAGTTCACACATAGGCTTTCTGCCAATAGACTACTGAGAGTTGGCTGAGGCAGGATTCTATTACAAAATCCTCTCCCTTTCTTCCTTTCTCTGTCTGTGTCTTAGTGTCTGTAACTTATAAAAATGCAAGGAATTTTATAAAAACTAAATTTATAAATGAAGCAACCAAATAAATTCATGTTTTATATGAAATAAATTTAGAACAACTTTTTGAGGACAGTGGACTAAAATTGAATTTATTATGAAAAGTAAAATGACTTGCAAACTACATTTTAGGAAAAGAGTAAGTGTATTGAGATAGCAAAGGAAATTAAAAATATTGGCAAAGTACCTTGGGTCAATTGTAGGCTTTTTAAAGAGGTGAAGTCTATGTCTGTTCAGCCTAAGCCACCGTCTTTAAACAGTCTAGCAAGATATTTTAAGGAGTTTATCTACTGGTGTATGTTATATTGAGTGTTACGATTTCCTGTGTATTATGAAGAAAAAAGGTATAAATTAGGCTTCCTCTGAATTTTTTTTGTCTTCCTTTAAACTTACTGCTGTTGTTATTCTTGCTTAGAGTAGGAATTCATTTCAGGAGTAGAAGAAACAAAAGTGATTTACCTTCTGTGACATCAGTGCTTGCCTGGAAGGACCTTCTTTCTTGGCTGGAAGGCTGTTTTATTTGTCTGCCTTGCCAGTTTGTTTTTCCTTTGTCTTGCTTCTATCCTACTACAGAATCACAACTGCTATCTTGTTTATTTTTGGTATATTTTCATTTCTGGATTTGCAATACTTTGTTAATTCAGATATGGGGTACTGGAAATCCTTAAAGTAGAAGCAAGTGAGAAGAAGGACAGTGACTCCTGAGCCAGTAAAAGAGCCATTTCCAAGCACGAAGGCACTGTAACTATAAATGCACTTCTTTGGAATGGTGGCAGTTACAAAGAAATCACTCAGTGAAATGGGAAAGTGAAAACATTTCATTAAGAAATTTAGTTTATTTGCTAGTGGAACCAAAGCATGCAGTTTGGATCATAAGCAGGGAGACCTTGGTTTTCACTGTTTTATCTGTGCTAGGATAGGCATGGGGCAGAAGGGACTTTCCAGTGTGTTCATAAAGTCTGATTTCATTTTTCCTTGTAGAATAAACAAACCCATTTTGTCTTTCAAACAGATTTTTTTTAAAAGAATATCTTCATTCATATGTGGTCTTGTCATTACTTAACTTTTTTTCAGTAAACCTAATAGGAAAACAAATTTTCTTGATATTTGAGTGGTCGTTTGCCATTATTTACCCTACCCTGAATTTCTCAAAATCACAAACAGTGGTTCAGCAGGAGATGTTATACGTATTGGTAAATAGGGTTTGTTTTTTATTAAACATAATGACATGTCGCTCCCCCTCTTTGCGGAGGAACGACACTAGACCCTGCGCTGTTCTTTTGTCTGCTCGGCCCTTCCCGGGTTTGCTGCTGGTCCTTCTCGGGTTGGCTGCCGTCCCTCCACCTCCGTGGAGGGGCGGGCCCCCTGCCACTTTCCCCACTTCCGCGAGGGAGCGGCACACCGCCAGCTGGCTCTCTCGGGGGCTGCTCAGATGTTCCTCAGGTGTTCCTTCAGATAGATGTTCCTGGTGCATGTTGTCTCTCTCCTCCTTTATAGTCCTCTTCCACCAATCCCAACTCTGCTACTCACACGCCGAGTACGCTGCTCTCCTCCAATCAGGAGCAGGATCAGCTCCTGCAGGTTACTGGTCGAACTGGAGGCAGCTGTGTAAAAGTTGTTTAATCCTCTCCCAGCGCCATATTGTGGGAGAGCAGATGCATAGAATAAGTCTTAATTCCAGTAACTTAGTCTAGTCCGAGTTGCTCCCCACAATGACAGGTTTCTTTTCTCTTATTATTTATTGGCTTCTAACCAGACCACATTGGGCAAATTAGAAGATGATAATGTTTAAAAGAATATATCTTAAAAATTTGGGCAGATCTTTACTTCTTTTCCCAGTGCAAAAGTTGTTAAAGAAAAGCCAGAAAAATATTTACTCCTTAAAAAAACTTTAGAAACGTAACCTTGGATAATTCACTGAACCTAACTGAATCTGTTTTCTTATGTATTGATCTTCAGAATTTTTCCCAGTTTCAAACTATAGTGTGTCTGACCACATTTAATTTTAGAAATGAAGAATTTTGGTTTCTTATCAAATTTTGTATTTCTGCCGTTTTTCTCAGTGGTATGAAATAGGTCATGACTCCGTCTGAAGGGACTGTGATATCTCCTTGTTTGCCTTTTTCTTATGGTCACTCTCACTCCCTGTGAAGTTATTACACTTTGTTCTGCAGCTTCTGCCTTAATGAGACCTCACTTGGGTCAGAGGAGAGGAACAGTCATACTTAGTGAGCCAGAACCTGACATGACGAGCACAGAAATCTCCACCCAAGAACTCTGGACTAAAATGACCATTTAAAACCGTCAAGGGACCAGCATTGTGGTACGGCAGGTTAAGCTGCTGCTTGTGGCATCTCATATTAGAACTTTGGTTTGAATGCTAGCTGCTCGGCTTCTAGTTCAGCTTCCTGCTAATGCCCCTAGGCAAGCAGAGGAAGATGGCCCAAGTGCTTGGGTCCTTGCCACACATGGGAACCTAGATGGAGTTCCAGGCTCCTGGCTTCTTCTTGGCCCAGCCCCAGCCATTGTGGCCATTTGGGGAGTGAACTAGCAGATGGAAGATCTCTCCCATTCTCTGAATCTTCCTCTCTCTGGGTCACTCTGCCCTTCAAATAAATAAATAAATAAATCTAAAATAAAATGAAATCCTTCAAATTGTAGGGGAGAGGCAGGCCAATGACCGCAATTAAAAATGGAGAATCTGAGTTTGACTTTATCAGTGATGACTTTTGTGATTTATTTTTTGGGCAAGTCATTGAGCATATTTGAGCTACTGTTTTTAATTTGTGAAAGTGGATATAGGGCTGATATAAAGATATATTGAGTCAATTTTTTAACAGAAAACTTTTATTTAATAAATATAAATTTTGAAAGTACAACTTTTGGATTATAGCAGTTCTTCCACCCATAATCACCCTCCCACCTGCAAACCATACCATCTCCTACTCCCTCTCCCATGCCATTCTTTATTAAGATTCATTTTTAATTATCTTTATACACAGAAGATCAACTGTATACGAAGTAAAGATTTCAACAGTTTGCACCCAACAGACACACAAAGTATAAAGTACTGTTTGAAGACAAGTTTTACTGTTAATTCTCATAGGACAACACATTAAGGACAGAGGTCCTACATGGGGAATGAGTGCACAGTGACTCCTGTTGTTGATTTACCAATTGAAACTCTTATTTATTGTGGGGAGCAACTCGGACTATACTGTTACTGGAATTAAGACTTATTCTATACATCTGCTCTCCCACAATATGGCGCTGGGAGAGGAGCAAACAGCTTCTACCCAGCCGCCTCTCACCAACTTGACAAGCTGCAGGAGCTGCTCCTGATTGGAGGAGAGCAGCGTGCTCAGCGTGTGGGTAGCAGAGCACGGATTGGTGGAGAGGACTATATAGGAGGAGAGAGACGGCATGGTGGTGTGGGTTGGTTGGAGAGTGCGTTGGAGAGTTCGCGGGGAAGTTCGTTGCTTCGTTCTTTCTCATTTCTCTCTACTCATTCTTGCTTTGGGAGTTCGCTGTTTACTTATTCTTACTTTACTATAGAAAGGACTTGTAAAAAAGGGGAACAACAAGCGTCCGGTCCGGTGCGGCTCCTCCGCGTGCTGAGGAGCAGCAATTTATGATGTCAGTAATCACCTGAGGCTCTTGTCTGAGCTTCCAAGGCTATGGATGTGCTTGCTTCAGTAGCACATATACCAAGGCTATGGAAGCCTCTTGAGTTCACAAACTCTGATCTTATTTAAACCAGGCCAGATTCAAAGTGGAAGTTCTCTCCTTCCTTCAGAGAAAGGTACCTCCTTCTTTAATGGCCCTTATTTCCACTGGGATCTCATTCACCGAGATCTTTCATTTACGTCATTTTTTGCCACAATATCTTGGCTTTCCATGCCTGAGAAAGTCTCATGGGCTTTTTTTTAGTCAGATCCGAATGCCTTAAGGTCAATTCTGAGGCCAGAGTGCTGTTTAGGGCATTTGCCATTCTATGAGTCTGCTGTGTATCCCACTTGCCATGTTGGATCGTGGTCTTATTTATGTGATCCCTTTGACACTTAATCCTATCTTTATGATCAGTTATGAACTTAAACTGATCATTTTAACTAGTAAGATGGCATTGGTACCTGGCAACTTAATGGGATTTGGAGTCCCATGGCAAGTTTTTAGCTTTACCCTTAGGGGTAAGTCCAAGGGAGCGTGTGCCAAACTGTACATCTCCTCCCTCTCTTATTCCCACTCTTATTTTTTCCCTTATTGTGTATTATTTTCAAATTTTATTTAATAAATATAAATTTCCAAAGTACAACTTTTGAATTATAGTGGCTTTTCCTCCCATAACCTCCCTCCCACCCACAGCCATCCCATCTCCCACTCCCTCTCTCATCCCATTCTTTGTCAAGATTCATTTTCAATTATTTTTATATATAGAAGATCAACTTAGTATATACTAAGTAAAGATTTTAACAGACAGCACCCACACAGACACACAAAGTATAGAGTACTGTTTGAGTACTAATTTTACCGTTAATTCGCATAGTACAACACATTAAGGACAGAGATCCTACATGGGGAGCAGGTACACAGTGACTCCTGTTGTTGATTAAACAATTGACACTCTTGTTTATGGCATCAGTAACCACCCGAGGCTCTTGTCATGAGCTGCCCCCCTCACACTCTTATTTTTAACAGGGATCAATTTTCAGTTGGATTTAAACACCTAAGAATAATTCTGTGTCAAAGAGTTCAACTAATGGTATTAAGTAGAAAAAGAAAATACTAAAAAGAATAAAATAGTAAGCTGTTTCTCGACAGTCAGGAAAAGGGCTGATCAAGTCACTGCTTCTCATAGTGTCAGCTTCACTTCCACAAGTTTCCTTTTAGGTGTTCAGTTAGTTGTCATAGATCAGGGAGAACATATGATATTTGTCCCTCTTGGACTGGCTTATTTCATTCAGCATGATGTTTTCCAGATTCCTCCATTTTGTTGCAAATGATGGGATTTCATTTTTTTTTTACCACAGTGTAGTATTCCATAGAGTACATATCCCATAATTTCTTTATCCAGTCTTCTGTTGATGGGCATTTAGGTTGATTCCACGTCTTAGCTATTGTGAATTCAGCTGCAATAAACACTGAGGTGCAGTAGCTCTTTTATTTGCCAATTTCATTTCCCTTTGGGTAAATTCCGAGGAGTGGGATGGCTGGGTCATGTGGGAGGGCTATATTCAGGTTTCTGAGGTATCTCCAAACTGTCTTCCTTAGTGGCTTTACCAGTTTGCATTCCCACCAACAGTGGATTAAGTGTGCCTTTCCCCCCACATCCTCGCCAGCATCTGTTGTTGGTAGATTTCTGTATGTGAGCCATTCTAACCGGAGTGAGGTGAAACCTCACTTTGGTTTTGATTTGCATTTCCCTGATGGCTAGTGATCCTGAACATTTTTTCATGTGTCTATTGGCCATTTGGATTTCCTCTTTTGAAAAATTTCTGTTTAGGTCCTTGGTCCATCTCTTAAGTGGGTTGTTTGTTTTGTTGTTGTGGAGTTTCTTGATCTCCTTGTAGATTCTGGTTATTAATCCTCTATCGGTTGCATAATTTGCAAATATTTTTTTAATTAATGTAACTTTCCAAAGTACAGCTTATGGATTACAATGTCTCCCCCCCATAACTTCCCTCCCACCTGCAACCCTCCCCTTTCCCACTCCCTCTCCCCTTCCATTCACATCAAGATTCATTTTCAACTCTCTTTATATACAGAAGATCTGTTTAGTATATATTAAGTAAAGATTTCAACAATTTGCACCCACATAGAAACAGAAAGTGTAAAATACTGTTTGAGTACTAGGTATAGCAATAAATCACAATGTACAGCACATTAAGGACAGAGATCCTACATGAGGAGTAAGTGCACAGTGACTCCTGTTGTTGACTTAACAATTGACACTCTTGTTTATGGCATCAGTAATCACCCCAGGCTCTTGTCATGAGTTGCCAAGGCTATGGAAGCCTTTTGAGTTCACCGACTCTGATCATATTTAGACAAGGTCGTAGTCAAAGTGGAAGTTCTCTCCTCCCTTCAGAGAAAGGTACCTCCTTCTTTGATGACCTGTTCTTTCCACTGGGATCTCACTCAATTTGCAAATATTTTCTCCCATTTTGTCAGTTGCCTCTTTCCTGTCTGTTTCTTTTGAAGTACAGAAACTTCTCAATTTGATGTAATCCCAGTTGTTCATTTTGGCTTTGACTGCCTGTGCCTCTGGGGTCTTTTCCAAGAAGTCTTTGCCTATGCCTATATCTTGCAGGGTTTCTCTGATATTCTCTAATAATTTGATGGTGTCGGGTCATAGATTTAGATCTTTAATCCATGTTGAGTGGATTTTTGTGTAAGGTGCAAGGTAAGGGTCTTGCTTCATACTTTGCATGTGCAGATGCAGTTTTTCCAGCACCATTTATTGAATAGACTGTCCTCCAGGAATTGGTTTTAGCTCCTTGATCAAATATAAGTTGGTTGTAGATGCTTGGATTGATTTCTGGTGTTTCTATTCTGTTCCATTGGTCTATCCATCTGTTTCTGTGCCAGTACCAGGCTGTTTTGATTACAACTGCCCTGTAGTATGTGTTGAAATCTGGTATTGTGATGCCTCCGGCTCAGTTTTTATTGTCCAAGATTGCTTTAGCTATTCGAGGTCTCCTGTGCCTCCATATGAATTTCAGCATCATTTTTTCCAGATTTGAGAAGAATGTATTCGGTATTTTGATCTGAAAGTCAGAGTTACACAGAGAGAGGAGAGGCAGAGAGAGAGAGAGAGAGAGAGAGAGAGAGAGAGACAGAGGTAGGTCTTCCTTCTGCTGGTTCACTCCTCAATTGGCTGCATTGGCTGCAGCTGCGCCGATCTGAAGCCAGGAGCCAGGATCTCCATCTGGATCTCCCACATGGGTGTAGGGGCCCAAGACTTGGGCTATCTTCTACTGCTTTCCCAGGCCTTAGCAGAGAGCTGGATCAGAAGTGGAGCAGCCAGGATGGAAAACGGTGCCCATAAGGGTTGCCGGCACTACAGGCAGTGGCTTTACAAAGATACATATTATAAAAGAAGTATATATATGGGGATGAGTGTTGTTGCACAGCAGGCTAAGCCACCACTTGGGATGCCTCTGCTCCATATTGGAACACCTAGATAGAGTCTTGGCTACTCTGCACTTTGGATCCAGCTCCCTGCTAATGTGCTTGGGAGGCAGCCGATGATGGCCAAAATTCTTGGGTTACTACTACCTACATGGGAGACCTGATAGAATTCTTGGCTCCTGACTTAAGCCTGGGCCAGCCCCAGCTGTTGTGAGCATTTGAGGAATGAACCAGTGGATGTACGATTCTCTCTCTCTCTCTCTCTCTCCCCCTCCCTCTCCTTCTCTCTCTCCCTCCCTCCCTCCCTCTCTCTGTATCTCTCCCTCCTGTCACTCTTCCTTTCAAATACATCAATAAATCTTTAAAAAATTATGCATGAATTTCAAATCTTTTTGCAGTAAAATAAGCTCATACTTTTAATTTCGTTTTCTACAAACTTTTGGAATTACTCCTGTATAAGATGATTTCAGGGGATTTTAAGAAATATTTCCTTATTTTTCCAGCAGCAGTAACAGCCATGTTACCAACTGTCATTTGTATTATGTGAGAAATAAATAATCTTTAGCACCACTAATGCAGGCTAACCAGCATATGTTTAAGAATATTACATACACTTGTGAGATATATATATACACACACACATATTTTTTTCTTCATTATTCACATTCTATTTTGAATTGCAGTAAGCCAAAAATAAGAATTACCCACCATGCTGTTCTTTTTTATTAATGGTTGTATTTTTAAGAGAATGAATTTGTGATTTCCTCAGTTTTTAAATTCATAAATAGTATAGAACATTGAAAATCGACTTCTTCCTCTCAATAGGCATTTAGAGAATACAAAATGTAAAAGATTTTAAGAATTCTCACCTCTGTTTATTTAACATTTCTGCTGCTTGATTTTGTTTTTATAGTTTTAACTGAAATAATTCTTAATTTGGTAAAATGAATATGAAACTCACATTTTTTTCTTTAAACTTTGACTATGTGACAGTCTTATTTTATGTTACCAGAGAAGGAAAGTACAATGTTATTCTGGTATTTCAGCTGTGACCATGATTACCTTTTTTCTCATTTAAGAAATTTGCTTTGTTTTGAAAGGAAAATGAGAATTTACTTGGATTCTTTGTAGTCTCCATCACATCTGGTGCAAATCTACTTATTAACAGGCTGGCCTACTCTTAGGAATTTTTTGGGAGCAGGCATTTCATGCAGAATTAAATCACTGCTTGGTACTCCCACCTCCCATATCAGAGTCTTGGCTCCTCCGCTTCCTGATGCAGCTTCCTGCTGAAGGACACCCTCGGAGGCAGCAGATCATGGCCTGAGTACGTGAACTCTCCCACCCACGTGGAAGGCAGCATGAAGTTCCTGGCTCCTGGCTTCCGCCTGGTCCAACCCTAGCTGTTGTGAGAGTGAATCAGCAGGTAGAAGATCTCTGTCTTTCAAATAAAAATAAAACTAACTAAATAAAAATTTACATAAAGAACTCTGAACTTAGATTAAGTAGTTTCCATGACTGGTGCATAGGGAGATTACTGATGCCATAAACAGGAGTGTCAATTTGTAAAGTCAACAACAGGAGTCACTGTGCACTTACTCCTCATGTAGGATCTCTGTCCTTAATGTGCTGTACATTGAGGCTTAATGCTATAACGAGTACTCAAACAGTATATTTCACTTTGTGTTTCTATGGGGGTGCAAACGATTGAAATCTTTACTTAATGTACACTAAACTGATCTTCTGTAAAAAAAAAAAAAAATTATCAATTCCCAACTTGACTCTCACTGGGATTAAACATGACAATAGGTCTGATCTGATTTCATCATCATTTAAAAAAAATCATCTATTATTTTTCACTTTATGTTTCTGTGTGGGAGCAAACTGTTGAAATCCTTACTTAAGGTATACTAAGCTGATCTTCTGTATATTAAGATAATCGAAAATGAATCTTGATGTGAATGGAAGGGGAGAGGGAGTGGGAAAGGGGAGGGTTGTGGGTGGGAGGGACGGTATGGGGGGGGGAAGCCATTGTAATCCATAGGTCGTACTTTGGAAATTTTTATTCATTAAATAAAAGATAAAAAAAAAGATTAAGTAGTTTCTAACCTAGATGAAGACATTCTTCATTCAGTAAAACCTATTTCTTCTTATAGAATGAATGAGATTATTAATACAATGAAATTATCACAAAATTTTTGTGTTGTATCTTATGAAAATTTTAATGATTAGTCTACCTCTCTGAGAACTTTCCTTAATTGACTGTTGTCATATGGAAATGGGATTTGACAACTTTTTTCAAGTGGAATTGGCATTCTTCATAGACAGTAGAATTTGGAAGTGTCATTAACGAAAATGTGGAGAGTAAGCAAAACAAATCTATCTGCAAGCTTAAGAAATGCAGAAGTAACCAACTAAGCTTGACTATTAAAAATTAAAATTTGAAACAACTGTTTGTTTTGACATGTGGAAACTATTATATTAATATGCATAAATAAAGTTCAGTTTTTTAATAGGTAGACCACATTTTTCTTTTTGTTCATGCAGTTTATGTAGAGTTCAATAGAATCTATATGTTACTATAACTAATAGTGAATATGAATTTGTCTCTAACATCCTATGATTTTTTTGTAGTTTTCTAATTTATATGAGGTGAACAAATCTCATGTATTTCATATATACAGATTGAGGAGCATAGTGATACTTCCTACCCTATTCTTCCTTCTGCCCACACTCCCATCCTTCTTCCTCCTTCATTTCTTATTCTTTATTTTAATTTTTACAGTGGCATACAAATCCTTTTATTCTTGGAGCTGGCATTGGGACGTAGTGGGAAAAGCCACTATCTGCAATACTAGCATCCCATATGGGCGCTGCTTTGTGTCCTGGCTGCTCCTCTTCCAATCCGGATTTCTGCTAATGACCTGGGAAAGGCAGCAGAAGATGGCCCAAGTATTTGGGTCTTTTCTACTCACATGGGAGTTCAGGAAGAAGCTCCTGACTCCTGGCTTCAGCCTGGCCCAGTGCTGACTGATGTGGCCATCTAGGGGGTGAACCAGTAGATAAGATCCCTCTTTCTCTCTCTGTCTCTCCCTGTCTCTAACACTGGCTTTCCAATAAATAAATCTTTAAAAAAGAAATCCTATGATCTTGACATTGAGACTTTAAATACAGTAATGCTCATGTTGTCTTTCCGTAAGAAGAAAAGATTTTTTTAAAAGCTCTACTAGGGGAAATGTCAATATGTGGTGAGTCATCAGAGATGAGTAATATTCTAGAAATTCACTAAGTTTAGGCTTCTTAAATGTTATATTGTCTAATTTTTCAAACAGCATATTATATTTTAAGTGTTATTGAAACCACAGTGAATATTTCCCTTTATATTAAACATAAAGAATTATCAATAATATCAAGAGATCTAGGGCTTTTCCCATGATTGTTCAGGTAGCCATCTTTCGAGGTCCTTCCCTTGGAAGCTTTAAAATTCACCTGTGTATACATTCCTGTTCTTTAGTGTTAGATATATGTAGACTGATGAGCTATTACCAGTGTCTGTAGTGTAGAAGTTATGGGGTGTCTTCAGGTCGTGCAGTGTGGGCAGGTTTCTGAGTGTGTCTTCGTTGCTACACATGTGAATATTTGTGTGGGTATTTATCTTCATACTTTCTATTTTAATTATTTATATGATGGAGTCACATCATACATTTTCTTAAATACAAATAAACATATTTGGCCAAAAAGAGAGAGAAATTAAAATATTCCAGTCAGTGAAATCCTGCCCTGGAATGAGTGTGAGATGTGAATGTGCTGTTCCTGTCCTCTCAGTTCCTGAATGTGTGCTGGGCTGAGTCCGTTTCAGGGGTTGAAAGACAGGTATTTTTAATCCATTGTGAAATGCAAGTTAACTAATTCATCTGGTATTCGGACAGATGAGATATGCAGGTCTTAAACATGCCATTGCTGGAAGGGAATTTGACCAAATGCAAATTTCTCAGAGATCAATCTGAATCTCTGAGAAAGAGGCCATTTAATGTAATGATTTTTGGGGGTTGTTGTTTAAGTAATTTAAATAGTCTAATAGATAGACTATATTAATCTGTTTTAAATCTACTTTAATAGATTTCTGCACCAGCCTGTGCCAGGATGATCTCTCAGATGAATGTCTTAAGCAGCTGGAAGGAACATGGTACTTTGGGTAAAGTGACCAACTTTGGCATCATTCCTCTTTAAACCCAGACCAATTTCTTTTCTGCTACCAGTCTACACTTGCATATGTTTGGTTTTTGTTTTTATATTTTGTCCAAAATACTTTGATGATGTTTCACTTAATCTTCCCTGACATAGAATTGATACTAAATACTTGAGGAGCAAATGGACAACTATACCACATAGATATGTTGTCTCCATTTTTAAAAAAGATTTATTTGAAAGGGAGAGAGAGAGAGTGAGAGCAAGAGCGAGAGAGAGAGAGAGCGAGAGGGAATCTTCCATCCACTGGTTCATTCCCCAAATAGCTACAACAGCTGGGACTGGGCCAGGCCGAAGGCAGGAGCTTGATCCAGATTCCCCGTGTAGATGGCAGGAGCCCAAGAACTTGGGCCATCTTCTGCTGTTTTCCCAGGTGCATTAGCAGGGAGCTAGATCAGTAGTGGAGCAGCCAGGACTTGAACCAGTGCCCATAAAGGATACCAGCATCACAGGAGGTGGCTTAGCCTGTTATGCCACAATACTGGTTCCAGTATTGTCTCCATTTTAAACATAAAGTTAATTAAAGAATTAAAAGGGAGAGAATGATCGAACATGGGAAGTGGGATACACAGCAGACTCATAGAATGGCAGATGTCCTAAACAGCACTCTGGCCTCAGAATCAGCCCTTAGGGCATTCCGATATGGCTGAAGAGCCCATGAGAGTATTTTAGGCATGGAAAACCAAGACACTCTGGAAAAAAACAAACAAGCAAACAAAAAACAAAACAACAACAAAAAAAACCAAACCCTTAATGAAAGATCTCTGTGAGTGAGAACCCAGTGGAAAGAACGAGCCATCAAAGAAGGAGGTACCTTTCTCTGAAGGGAGGAGAGAACTTCTACTTTGACTATGACCTTGTCTAAATAAGATTGGAGTTAGCAAACTCAAGAGGCTTCCATAGCCTTGGAAACCTATGACAAGAGCCTAGGGTGATTACAGATGCCATAAACAAGAGTATCAATTTGTTAAGTCAACAACAGGAGTCACTGTGCACTTACTCCTCATATAGGATCTCTGTCCTTAATGTGTTGTACAATGTAAATTAATGCTATAACTAGTACTCAAAAAGTATTTTACACTTTGTGTTTCTGTGTTGGTGCAAACTGTTGAAATCTTTACTTAATATATACTAAATTGATCTTCTATATGTAAAGATAATTGAAAATGAATCTTGATGTGAATGTAATGGAAGAGGGAGCAGGAGATGGGAGGGTTGTGGGTGGGAGGGAAGTTATGGGGGGGGGGAAAGCCATTGTAATCCATAAGCTGTTCTTTGGAAATTTATATTTATTAAATAAAAGTTAAAAAAACAAAGAAACAAAAAAACATAAAGTTAAGTACAAATGAAGATAATATATTGTCTTGGTATTAAAAAATTCTGTAGTGGGGTGGGCATTGTGGTACAGAGGGTTAAGCTGCCAGTTGGGACACCCATATTCTATTTCATATTGCTTGGGATGTAGACCTGCCTCCACCTATAATCCAACTTCTTGCTAATGTGCACCCTTGAAGGCAGCAGATGATGGCTCAATTACTTGGTTCTCTCCCACCCATGTGGGAGATACAGATGGAGTTGCTAGCATTTGGGTAGTGAACCAGTGAAAGGATGTTTAACCATGCTCTCAGTGTGACTCTGACTTTCAAATAAATAAAATAAATAAATAAACTTTAAAATGCATGAAATAAAAGCTTTGTTTAGGACACAAGATCCTGTGGTGGGTGTTTGGCCTCATAGTTAAATGCTACTTTTTGTCTACACAGCAGACTCATAGAATGACAATCGCTCTAAGTAGTACTCTTACCTCAGAATCAGCCTTTAAGGCATTCTGATCTGGCTGAAAAGCCCAAGAGAGCATGTCAGGCATGGAAAGCCAAGACACTGTGGCAAAAAATGTTCTACATGAAATGAATCTTGATGTGAATGGAAGGGGAGAGGGAGTGGGAAAGGGGAGGGTTGTGGGTGGGAGGGACGGTATGGGGGGGGAAGCCATTGTAACCCATGAGTCGTACTTTGGAAATTTATATTCATTAAATAAAAGATAAAAAAAAATGTTCTACATGAAGGACTTCTGTGGATGAGACCCCAGTGGAAAGAAGTGGTCATCAAAGTAGGATGTACTTTTCTCTGAAGGGAGGAGAGAGTTCTCTCCTTTTACTCTGTTTATGACCTTGTCTAAATACTGACAGAGTTTGTGGATTCAAAAAGCTTCCATAGCCTAGGATGCTTATGTCACTAATGTCATACATAAGAGTGTTAATTGTTAAATTAGCAACAGGAGTCACTGTGTACTAACTTCTGTCCTCAAAGAGTTATATTTTAATTATGTCTTAGTGCTCACAAAAGATGTATCATTCTTGGGTGCTTCATTAAAGATAATCAAGTTTCTAAAAAAAAAGAAGTGAAATTAACTTTAAGATGCAATGACTTTGAACAGCCCATATCTCGACTGTTGAGGAACAGTTTTTTTTTTTTTTTTTTTGGGCAAATTGTTGCACAAAATACTTTACTTAGTAAAGAGTTGGTTTTCCCCTTGTCTAAATAAGATTGGAGTCAGCAAACTCAAAGGCTTCCATAGCCTTGGCAACTCATGACAAGAGCCTGGGGTAATTACTGACGCCATAAACAAGAGTGTCAGTTTGTTAAGTCAACAACAGGAGTCACTGTGCACTTACTCCTCATGTAGGATCTCTGTCCTTAATGTGTTATTCAAGTGAATTAATGCTATAACTAATACTCAAACCGTATTTTACACTTTATGTTTCTGTGTGGGTGCAAACTGTTTAAATCTTTACCTAGTATATCCTAAATTGATCTTCTATACATAAAGATAATTGAAAATGAATCTTGATGTGAATGGAATGGGAGAGGGAGCAGGAGAGGGGAGGGTTGCAGGTGGGAGGGAAGTTATGGGGGGAAAAAGCCATTGTAATCCATAAGTGGTACTTTGGAAATTTATATTTATTAAATAAAAGTTAAAAAACAGAAAGTAGATGAAAGCAAACTTGAGGGTCAGCTGTGAAATGCAAACAGAGACCTACTGCTCCCGGAGGACCTACGCTACCATCTCTATCCCAAAGCACAGTGAACTTTCACACAGTATCTACACTGGTATTTCAGCAAAGAAAATACCTCACAGGGGACTTGAAGTTTTGCCAAGAGGTCTAACAAGGAAGAAAACCTGGGCTCAAAAGATTTCAGTTACACACGAATTCTTTTAGTGAAATCACAATAAACTCTCAATTCTGTAGTATTAATAAGAACCAGGTAACAATAATAATAACAAAATAACAAGAGTAGCATAACTGCTTTGTTCCAAATGCTGTGGTAAGTGCTTTATCCCAAATGTCTCATACTTGTAAGCCTGTTAACCAACCAGTTTTCCATTATAGCTGTAACCTATGCTCATAAAAAGCAAATACTGGGATTTCAGAAATTAAGGCATATCTTCTTTTTCTTATTACCAATAAATTAAGGAATTATTATTTTGGTAACCAGCAACTTTCAAATAAATTTTAAATTCTATCAAAGAATAAAAAAAAAAAAAGAGTTGGTCTTCTGTGTATAAAGTTAATCAAAAATGGATCTTAGTGGAGAATGGGACTGGGAATGAGAGAGGAAGGAGGGGGAGGGGTGGGATGTGGGTAGGAAGGCGGGTATGATGGGAAGAATCACTATATTCCTAAAGTTGTACTAATGAAATGCATAAAGTTTGTATTCCTTAAATAAAAGTTTCTTTGGGAAAATAAATAAATAAAAATGATAAAATCAATAAAAATAATCCAATTTTTGATTCCCTGATGAAAAATTGGATTAACTTTCAATATTGTAATTTGTTAAACTGCAGTATGAATGTAGGATTCCTGTTTGCTTACATTTATATTTTTATTTATATATATTTTTTAAAGATTTATTTATTTTAAATTCAGATTTACACAGAGAGAGGAAAAGTAGAGAGAGAGAGAGAGAGAGAGAGAGAGAGAGAGAGGAAGGTCTTCCATCCACTGATTCACTCCCCAGTTGGCCACAATGGCTGGAGCTGCACCGATCTGAAGCCAGAAGCCAGGAGCTTCTTCCAGGTCTCCCACGTGGGTGCAGGGGCTCAAGGACTTGGGCCATCTACTGCTTTCCCAGGCCACAGCAAACAGCTGGATCAGAAGTGGAGTAGCTGGGTCTCGAACGGGCGCCCATATGGGATGCTGGTGCTTTAGGCTAGGGTGTTAACACCCTGCACCACAGCACCAGCCCCCTGCTTACATTTTTAATTTATTTATTTAAGGTTTAGAATTTAAAATAAAGATTATTTAAAATGGTGATTCCAGGGTCTAAATATGCTTAACAGTAAAATGAATAAACTGTGAGAAGCAACTAGTGATAAAGTTGGCAGAAAAATGTTAAAAAAAAAAAAAAAGATGCTGGTTAAGACGTCTGTCCCTAATGACGTTTCACCTCACCCCAGTTAGAATGGCTCTCATACAGAAATCAACAAACAATAAATGCTGATGAGGATGTGGGGGAAAAGGTACCCTAATCCACTGTTGGTGGGAATGTACACTGGTAAAGCCACTATAGAAGACAGTATGGAGATACCTCAGAAATCTGAATATAGACCTCCCATGTGACCGACTCCTGAGAATTCACCCAAGCAAAATGAAATCAGCATATGAAAGGGTTATCTGTACCCCCATGTTTAATGCAGCTCAATTCACAATGGCTAAGATATGGAATCAACCCAGATGTCCTTCAGCTGATGATTGGATAAAGAAATTGTGGCATATATACACTCTAGAATACTACTCAGCTTTAAAAACAATGAAATCCTGTCTTTTGCAACAAAATGGCTGCAACTGCAAACCATTATACTTAATGAAATAACCCAGTCTCCAAAAGAGGAATACCACATGTTTTCCCTGATCTTTGGTAACTAAGAGAGTATCTAAAATGTAATATATAGGAGTGAAATTGACATTTTGAGATTTGATGATTGTTTACATCCCTTGTCTCTACTGTGGAGGAACAGTGCTTTTTTTCCCCCTTCTTCATACTATTTGTTGAACTTTTTACTTAGTGTAGGGTTAATCTTATGAGTATAAAGTAATTTGAAATATGGATCTTTGTAAAATTAAGAGTGAGGAGAGGAGAATAGGATAGAAAGGAGGAAGGGTGGGAGTGTGGACAGGAGGGAGGGAAGGATGGGAAGTATCTCTGTGTCCCAGATCTGTATATGTGAAATTTATATACCTTAAATAAAATGATGTCTGTGGCCCTCTTGGGAATGCTGGAGTTCAATACTGGATTCTGGCTCCTGAATCTGGGTTCCTGCTAATGTAGACCCTGGTAGGCTGTAGTGATGGTTCCTGTCACCCATGTAGGCAAGCTGGATTGAATTCCTGACTTCCAGATTTGGTCTCATCCAGTGGTTATTGGGAGTATCTGGGTAGTAAACTAGTCTATGGGAGCTCTTGCTCTCTGCCTCTCAAAGTGAAAAACAAAATTAAAAAAAAAAAAACACAAAAAACAGCAACAAAACTCTAGGTTCATATTCCATTTCTGAATTATGTAACATCTGGGAAAAATCCTTTAGTGTCTTTGAGTCTTGTGTAAAATGGGGATCTTATCTATCTGAGAAACTTACTAGGAGGATTGAGTGAGATAATTGATGTGAACGTGGTTTGAAATCATAAAGTTCCCTATGAATATGAAGCCAGGATTGCCTTGTTTCCATACACCAAGTGTAAGGCTGATTAATAACACTGGGAAAGAGCAGTTCAGTGCTGTTTCTGCTGTTTCCACACAGCCTTGAGTCTGCTCACTACCAGGTCTCTATCACATTACTAACATTGGTCAGAAAACAGCTTTGCAAAACTCTTTGTCTCACGAGCCCAAACTTCAAAGGTCATTTTATATTGTGGGAATCCATTGGGTAATACCTTTAAAAATCTCAGATCATGAATGCTTCCTTTCTTTTCTTCCTTTTTGAAACTTACTCAAGTTTGTAAATTAAATTATAGAAAGATGTATGTTATAGGTCACCCAAACACAATCTCACACTTCTGCCTTAACCTGAATAACCAAGAATATAGGATAAAAGCCTTGGGGACCAGTTTGTTTATTTAGCTCTTCTTTTCTGAAAAGAAGGATAAAAATAAACTTGATTAGTTGTAACATTTTAATTTTCTGGCACTAATGTATGGTGGCTAATAAGCCACCTGATTCTTACTACCCAGTAGCATCCTACATTTATAAGAAAAGCACTTAACTTCATCCTTTTCACATTTGTTTCCCTTTCTAGTGAAATCGTCCCAGATACTCAGCAATCACATAGTGGAGTCTTTTGTCTTTAATGTCTAATAAAATGTATGCTTAATAGAATTGCCCTCTGAAACCTACAACAAATAAATAAGCTAACCAGCGTGAAATCATCACATGAGAAAATATGAAAATGGCAGTATATAATGAAATAAATGAAAAAGAGAGGGTTTTGATCAGGACTGTAGAGGACTAACAGGAAATATCACCAGTGTATTTCTTACTTGGCAGTGGTTTTCTTTCAGGGAGAGTCTTATCAGCTGGAGAGAGTTGCTCTTTTCTTTGAACTAAACTCTGTTTTCTCTGAAATCAGATTTTGTATTCCCAAGGCTCCACTCTGCAGTGCCAGCACAAACATACATCAGCAGCTGTAGAGCACTTCATGGAGTTAGCATGAAGGCATCAAGCAATCATTATTCCATTTTAGAACCCCAACCATGATTTAAGACAAATTTTTTGAGTTTTAGAGAAGAGAAGAATAAGAGTCAGTGCACGCTATGTAGAATATATATAAAACAGTAATGGTGATTAATTGAAAAGATTGTGTTCTATCAGTGAGATGTTTCCATTCCTCTACAAACAAATTACATAATGATTATGTTACTGTGTATTTGACTAAATCTGCTATCAGATTTATTTTCTAGATTGTCAGGTATGTCCCATCCAGGTGAGCCCATTGTTGATTAGTGCATTGCACAGTGGGAGAAATGTAAAATTCTAAATAAAATAGTAGGACATATTTTTGATGATATGAAAAATGGATTATCTGTCTTAAAGTCCAGAGAGATGTTCTGCTAGTTTAATACTTAATATTACTGTTGTGCATTAAAAGTATCCTCTGACTTTTCATTATACAGTGCAAAGTTGAAGAGTGAGGACATCTGGGTTACAACTCGGCTTTTCTGCTTATTAGCTTTATGTATTTGACAATTCACTTAACTTCTCTGGCCCTTAGTGTCTTCGTTTGTAAAAGAGGGATTAGACCATGTAGCTTAAATCAGAATTTATGTGAAAATGCCTTATAAGTTATAAAATACTGTTAAATATATCACCTATAAAACTTTCTGTAGGATGAGAAAAGATATTTAAAAAAGCATAAATGTGAGTTATTTATTATTATTTTTCACTTCCAGCATTAATATGAGAGATTCCAACCAGAATCTTTATTAGGTAGATTTAAAGTACTCCAAAAAGATCAGCTACTTTGCCTGTTGCCAGTAGAGGATTATAGAGGTGTTTAATATGGGAAGTGGACTTCAGGTCCTGAATTCCCTGATTTCTTTCAAAAATCCTAATTTCTTCATAAAAATTATAAAATATGTAATTTTTTATCCTTGCTTTTTACCTCCTGTGAAAATCTTCTGTATGAGTGTGTGGGCATGCATGTTTGTGTTGTGTGTAGTATGTGTGCATGCCATGCATACATTGCATCTCAGTGTAGAAAAGTTTTGCATTAGGCCTAGTAAGAGGTAGTTCCTTTTGAAGGAAAAACTGCGTCCACATTCATTCATTTTTTTTAAAATATTTATTTTTTTATTTAAAAGACAGTGTTGTTACAGAGAGGCAGAAGCAGAGAGAGAGAGAGAGAGAGAGAGGAAGAGAGAGAGAGGTCTTCCATCCGCTGGCTCACATCCCAGACAGCCACAACAGGTGGAGCTGGGCTGGTCTGAAGCCAGGAGCCAGGAGCTTCTTCTGGCTCTCCCACATGGGTGTACGGGCCTGAGAACTTGGGCCATCTTCCACTGCTTTTCCAGGCCAAAGCAGAGAGCTGGATCAGAAATGGAACGTCCAGGACTTGAACCGGCGTCCATGTAGGGTGCTGGCACTGCAGGCAGTGGCTTTACCCACTGTGCCACAGCATTGGCCCCCATTCGTTCATTTTTGTGCAATTATTTGTGTCAAGAACAAGTTAATTGTCTTCATTCCAGTATTCTACCACATTAAGTATGAAGGTTTAACCATCAGTTTATTGGTTACATGATTATTAATTTCTGATCCTATTATGTACCTTTTCAGCAGATTCTTGGAATCTTCATCAGATGTAGTTTTTCTTAGGGATGTACAGTGTTCTCTTTATTAGCTTTAATTTAACCATAAAGAGCTAAAAATGATATGAAACAAAAGTGGTATATTTCTTGGGTATACAGCTGTACATTGAGGAAGGTTCTCTGGCATTATTTTCAATCAGTCAACTACTTATTGAGGCTATATGTTAGGGGAAATCTTGTAAAAGAAGTAATCAGTATTAATATTATATATTGATTCCCATATATTTATCAATCATCCATTCTAAGCTAGACACTGCTAATTGTCAAGGAGAGAATAGGTGGTAAAAGAGACCTAATTCTTGTCCTTAATTATGCTGTGGTGGAGAAATGGATGTTAATCAAATAGTCTCTGAGTTAAGTTTAAAAATAACTTACTGGGGTGAGTATTGTGGCACAGCAGGTTAAGCTGCTCCCGGGGCTGCCTGCATCCCATATCGGAATGCTGGTTTATGTCTTGGCTACTCTGCTTCCAATCCAGCTTCCTACTAATGCACCTGCATCCCATATCGGAATGCTGGTTTATGTCTTGGCTACTCTGCTTCCAATCCAGCTTCCTACTAATGCACCTGGGTAGGCCAGCCGATGATGACTTGAGTCCTTACCACCCATGTGGGAGACCTGACTGGAATACCTGGCTCTTGGCTTTGGTCAGGCCCACACACGGCTTATGTGGCCATTTGGGGAATGAACCAGTGTAAGGTACCTGGTGTCGCCCTCTCTTTCTGTTTCTCTGCCTTTCAAATAAGTAAATATTTAGAAAAAAATTAAAATAGTCATAAATAGTAAGGAGAGGTATGTGATTTTGTGAGAACACACTACGTTTGAGAGAATTAGGAAATGGGAATAGGCACATATTTAATTGATGAAAAGAAGTGGGGGCCTATCCTTAGTAATCATTGAAATAAAATTATCTGTGTAGCTTATATGTCAAAGAGTTCTAGTGAGTTTTGAATAACATTCTGTGTGAGAATAATTTTCTTTTGATTTGGTGAATTTAAGCAATTTTGATATAATAAGAAATTAGTTGAAGTAGATTCTTTTTTTTTTTTTTTATTTGACAGGCAGAGTGGACAGTGAGAGAGAGAGAGAGAGAGAAAGGTCTTCCTTTTGCTGTTGGTTCACCCTCCAGTGGCCGCCACGGCTGGCGCGCTGCGGCCAGCACACCGCGCTGATCCGATGGCAGGAGCCAGGTACTTATCCTGGTCTCCCATGGGGTACAGGGCCCAAGCACTTGGGCCATTCTCCACTGCACTCCCGGGCCACAGCAGAGAGCTGGCCTGGAAGAGGGGCAACCGGGACAGAATCCAGTGCCCCGACCGGAACTAGAACCCGGTGTGCCGGCGCCGCTAGGTGGAGGATTAGCCTAGTGAGCCACGGCGCCGGGCCGAAGTAGATTCTTAAAATAACTGTAAATAAAACAACTAGACCATTAGAGGAAAAAAACCCCATAGTTTATATACTTAGAATCAGTGGAATAAGTCTATGAGCTAAATTATAATTATCACTTTATACATGTCAATCTTTAGAATGGCATTTTCTCATCTTGAAAAGTAAGACACTTTGTCTTTGGGAACCCTGAGACTGGAAAAAATAAAAATTCTTTTCCTAAGACATTCATGGAAGCATTATAATAGTTACATTATTTTTCACAGGTGATTTACTTTTGTTGAAATTTAAGTTTTATAAAGGGAGCTCATTAGTTTCACCTTAGATTTGTCAATTTGCTTTGCTGCATGAACATAAAGATGCTATAGTGGGTTAGAAGTTAGAAGGAAAAAGAATGCCTTTGAGTTGTAAGTTTCAGTCATGAGAACAGTGAAGATTATAGTAATTTTCTCCATTTTATTTCATTATTTTCAATTTAGATTTTCCAAAGAGAAGCAAATTATGGGATATTTAATATTTGGTGTGAGCTATTCAGTATTGAATGTAACTAGAAATACCAACTGAAAATACAGGTTGAGTATCCCTTACCTGAAATGCTTGGGACCAGAAGTATTTGTATTTATTTTTTCATTTTGTAATATTTTTATGTATCTAATAAGATATCTTAGGGATGGGACCCAAGTATAATCCTGAAATCCTCTTACACTTGATATATACCTTATATTCAGAGGTAATTTTATAGTATTTTTAGTGTGTTATGACCCATCATTTGAGATCTGGTGTGAAATTTTCCCCTTTGTGGCATCCTGTCAGTACTTAAAAAGTCATGAAATTTGGAGCAGTTTGGATTTCAGATTTTCTGATTAGAGATATTCAACCTATGCTTTTTCTTCTCCCTCTCAATCCTTGGACCGGAAACAAACATTCCCTTAAGTACCCCCATATTTAACCTACAGCAGTGTTGTGCTGAATTTGGATATTCTTGTGTAATAGAACAGGGAAGATAAGTGGACTGTGATCCTATCTGTCAACTCTGGGTTTATGGTGGCCTTCATGAGCTTTAGCTGTTGTCATTAGGATGAATGAAGCATAAAATACCTTTTTCCTTTTGGGGGAGGGGGTTTTCTGTTCCCTTGTGCTTGCCAACCTTAAATTTCTCCTTATGCTGAAAACCACACTTACATTCAGTGAGAAGAACCTTGCCCCATCGGGTTGGGAAGTTAAGTCTTCCCGACAGGAGGCATTTGTTCACCATATTAAGGTTCTCCAGAGAAAACAACCACTCGACATTTATTCTGAGGAACTGAACGGAGATGAGCCCATGACCTGTTGCATGAGAGATGGAGACCTGGGAAAGCTGGTGGTGTAACTCCACCCCGGGCATGAGGGAGCCTATGGGGTAAGCCCGGTCCTATGACAGGAGGAGACCCACACACCAACAGACAGGCAGGAAGTAAAAGTAGCAAATTGTTCTTTCCCTCAGTGGGTTGGACATTGCCCAGGCACATTGGGGAAAAGCAGTGTACTTTACTGCGTCTATTGATTGAAATGCTAATCCCACCCAGAAACATCCTCACAACACACCCAGAAAAAAATGGTTAATCTGGACACCCTGTGGCCCAGTGAGGTTGATGTTTAAAGTTAGCTATCACATTTATGTAAGTTCTACATGTATTTTATGAATGGATACAGGAGTCAGGAATGCCTCAAGAATTTTGCTGCCATGTGTATCAAGTAAGAGATGATTACTGTCATTTCCTACCACTTGTATCACCATCTGACTTAATTTAACCACAGAGCTCACCACTTAACAACAGTGATGCAGGTTGGTCAGATTGTGAACAATCTAATTTCTGTCCTGTGACCTGAACTTCTTTTGTCACATATTGAGTGATATAAATTAAAGTTGAATGAATGGAGAAACCTGTCTTCTACGTTCTTTGGGTGTGTGATTCACTGGGGAGAACTCTGAATGAATTGAAATCTCTAGCTAGTATTGCTTTTGTGAATAGTTGTATTTGCCCTTCCTTCTAAGAAGATCTTCAATATATTTTTAAAAAGATTTTATTTATTTATTTGAGAGGTAGAGTTACAGACAGAGGAAGAAACAGAGAGAAAAGTCTTCCACCTGGTGGTTCATTCCCCAGTTGGCCGTGATGGCAGGAGCTGGGCCAATCTGAAGCAAAGATTCAGGAGCCTTTTCTGGGTCTCCCACGTGGGTGCAGGGGCCCAGTCACTTGGGCCATCTTCTACTGCTTTCCCAGGCCAGAGTAGAGAGCCAGATTGGAAGAAGGGTAGCTGGGACTAGAACCGGTGCCCATATGGGATGCCAGTGCCATAGGTGGAGGCATAGCCCACTATGCCACAGCGCTGGCCTCATCTACAATATTTTTATAAAATGAAACATAAATGTACGTTGGAACTATTTCAGATTCATGTGAGCAAAGATGCAACTTATATAGGAAATTGGTTTTCTGATACACACAAGTAAATAGCTTGAGGGTTTTATGTGTTGTTTATAAGACCTGTTAAAAGTTACAACTGCCTTATAGCAAAGCCTCCATCTTTGAAAAATGAGGTTCTTTGAGAGCTGTGAATCAGTGACTAGCTGGTCATGAGTTTAGTCTCTTCTCTCTTTTTTCTGCTGTTTTCTGGTTAGTTAGATGGAGGAATAAGATAACAGTAAGGGAATTTGGATTTCAGTTGTGCATATTTTGACACTTTGATACAAAGGAGCTACTATTCTGAATAACTTAGAAACAAGCATTTGAAAGAAGAAATGAATCTTGATTAAAAGCTCTAAACTTAAAAACGTTGGCAGTGAACTCTGAGAATCTCTAGATCAGCTTGTACAAAAGAAGAAACAAATAAAACACAGAAAGTTCATGTAAACTGGTATTAGAAAGCTATTAAAACTGTCCTGATCCCAGTCTCATGCTATTCTCAATATTTTAATAGTTCTAACTTATCTATAAGGTAAGTTCATGGTTATTTCTATTTGTTATATTTATAATCTAAGTAGAGTAAAACATTTTTGAAATATTTTATGTGTTGGACCTTTAGATATTAATTGTTTTCTGTACTCTGTAAGCTTATTGTGTCACTTTCCTTTGGTATCCGCTCTTCCCAATGTTTTATGTTTTCATTAAGATCATACATAAAATAATTGGATTCTTAGATTTAGCTCTACTGCTATGAAAAAGGATTAAGTGCTGTTTACTATTATGAAGTTATTTCAAAATTTAAATGAAGAAATATTTCAAAGAAACTGAAATGAAATATTTAAAGTAGGGAATAGAAAAATTGAATAGGAAAACATCTCAAACATATTAAAAACAGATATTAACCATATTTAACAATACTAGCATTTTGACATAATTGCTATAAAAATATATGTACATTTTTTGTTACAGTAAAGAAATAAAAGATTAAAGAGCCTGTCGATTCCTATCACATCCCATTCTGACCCACTTCATTTTTCTAGAAATAACCATTATCCTGAAGTTGGTATGTACTCGTCCCCTGTGTTATTATATGTATGTGCATTTCTGTGAATTATATGTCTACTTGACCAGTGTGGTTTCTGCTACACGAGTGTTACTGTTTAGTGTTAAATGAATTAAAGTAGAATAAAATAAAACACATCCAGTTTCTTAGGAGCACTCCACATTACAAGTGTTCAATATCCACAAAAGCTAGAGGCTGCTGTTTTGGACAGTGCAGATACTGCTTACATCATTGCAGAGAGTTCCAATAAATACCATTGTTTGCATGTTCTTAAACATCATATAAATTATATAATACTGTGTACATATTGGTGCTTGTTTTTTATTACTGATCATTATGTTGGTGACAGTTATCTGTAATGCTACATGTAGTATCCTTTCCTCACTATATTATTGCATAGATATACTATCATGTATTTATTCATTGATTTATAAACATTAAGTCTATTTCCAGTTATTAAAAGTCAATTAGTGAGCACTTTTATGTTTGTTTCTTTCCACATATGCATGAGAGTTTCTTCAAGGTGTGTTTATTGGTTGTAATCACGATCAACTTCGCATAGTATGATCATATCATTTCCCCAAATAGCAATACACTTCAACTAGCAGTGCATAAGGTTTCCTTTTCTTTAATACTTATTGATATTTAATGTTATTAGACTATAGTGTGAAATGTTATTTTAATTTGCATTTCACAGATCACCTATTTAAATGTTTGTTGGTCATTTGGATTACTTTTTCTGTGAATTACTTATTCACATTGTTTTTTCTTTGTTGTTTTTGATTTAGGAATTCATCATAATTCATTTTGGATTATATGCATTGTAAATTTGTCCCATTTTGTAACTTGTCTTTTACTTTGTTTATGGTGTCTTCATATAGATCGAACTTCTAAAATTTGTGGAAATATTTTCAGCTTTTCCCTTTAAATCTTGTAATTCTTTGAATTTTAGGAAAACTTTCCCTTATTTTGATATGATATGGTTAATTTTCTGTTTTTTTCTTCTTAAAGTATTATAATTTTGCATTCTAGATTTAAGTATTTCAAATCCACCTGTTAACTGTTAAATTCTGTTTACTTGATATCATGTTTCTATTGCGATAAAATTTATAGGGTAACTTAGTGAGAATGGACATTTTTATGAAACTGAGTTTTCCCATCTATGAACATAATATATCTTTCCATTCATGTAAGTTGGGATATGCTGATGATAGTTTTATAATTTGCTCCATAGAGGTCTTACTCAGTTTGCATTAGATCAATTCTTACATATGTTATGATTTTGCTTATATTGCAAATGAAATCCTTTATTGCACTTCTTATGTTGCTACGTATAGAAATTTTTTTGTATATTGATCTTACAGCCACAAACCTTATTGAATTGTCTTAGTTTTGACAATTTATGGATGCTCCTGAAGCTTCTGTGTCATCATATTCTCCCTAAATGACTGTTTCTTTATCCTTATGTTTCTAATACTTTTTAAACTGGCTAGGATTTCCTGTTCAGGGTTTAATAGAAGCAGTAATAAGAACATTCTTAAATTATTTCTGACTTTAAAGAAAATGGTTTAAAGTTCTATAATTAAATATTAGGTAAGAAAATTTTCTTGTATTCCTAGCTTGCAAAGAATACATGATGTTTGGGTATTGAATATTTTTCTGTATTTTTTGAAATGATTTTATGATTTTTAATAATATTAATATGGTGAATTACATTAATAGTTTTTTTATTTTTAAGTTTTATTTATTTGACAGATAAAATAGCAGAAAGAGAGAAGAGAGAGAGAGTACATACACATGAGAGAGAGAAAAAGGGAGAAATCTTCCATCCGTTGATTCTTCCTTTGCCGTTGGTTCACCCTCCAATGGCCGCCACGGCTGGCGCACCGCGCTGATCCGAAGGCAGGAGCCAGGTACTTATCCTGGTCTCCCATGGCGTGCAGAGCCCAAGTACTCAGGCCATCCTCCACTGTACTCCCTGGCCACAGCAGAGAGCTGGCCTGGAAGAGGGGCAACCGGGACAGAATCCGGCGCCCCGACCGGGACTAGAACCCAGTGTGCCGGTGCCGCTAGGCGGAGGATTAGCCTAGTGAGCCGCAGCGCTGGCCAGGGATAATCTATTTCTTTAAGAGATGGTGATACTTTTCTATAAACAATCATGGACAGATTTTTTTTTTTTTGACAGGCAGAGTGGACAGTGAGAGAGAGAGAGAGAGAGAAAGGTCTTCCTTTGTCGTTGGTTCACCCTCCAATGGCCGCCACAGCCGGTGTGCTGCAGCCATTGCATCATGCTGATCCGAAGGCAGGAGCCAGGTGCTTCTCCTGGTTTCCCATGGGGTGCAGGGCCCAAGCAATTGGGCCATCCTCCACTGCACTCCCGGGCCACAGCAGAGAGCTGGCCTGGAAGAGGGGCAACCAGGACAGAATCCGGCGCCTTGACCGAGACTAGAACCCAGTGTGCCAGCGCCGCTAGGTGGAGGATTACCTATTGAGCCACGGCGCCGGCCATGTTTTTTTGAATAACAGATTTTTAATTTTTTTGTAGTCAGTGCTTGCTCTCTTTATTCAGAAGAACTGAAGCAAAAAGTTGAAGCTAATCATTTTTACATTAAATTTCCTTGTTTCCTGTCCTTTTTATCTGTTGCAATTTAATTGTTGAGGAAGTTAACTTACTTCTGTGAAGTTTCCCTCCCTGTGTTCCGACTTGCCAAGACTACCTTTGGGTTCAGTGATTCACTAGGAATACTCACAAGACTTAGCATAGGGTTGTACTCAAGGTTGTGATTTATTTCAACAAAAGGATGCAAAGCAACATCAGTAAAAGGAAAAGGTGAATGGAGTTGAAGTTAGGAAGTCAGTTGCAAGCTTGAGTTCCCTCCTTATGGAGGAACGAGTTGGGAAATGTCTGCTAGGGAAGTGCTAGCCTACTAGAGATTTGGTCTCAAAGATATTTATTGGACATCCTCTACCCAGCATGTCTAACATCAAGACTCTCAGAAGGAGAGCTCCTGTTCAGGTGAGACCACATTGAACAAGCAGTATGGCATGGTTAGAACTTTTATCAGTTCTGGGAGTGGTGGGACCTCTCCTGAAATCCAAGTTCTTAGGAACAGTTTTGCATGTGGGCTGTTCTAAGGAAATCTTCTCATTCAAATTTGTGATTAGAGGAGTTTTACTTAACTGTTTTGGTTTTGTGTTTGTCTTTTTTTTTCCCTCTAATGTGTCATTAATAAACTTTTTATCAGTCTATATTAATATATTAATATTAATTTATCTGTCTATATTAATCAGTATAACAATACCAATGCCATTAATAATGGTTGGAAAAATGTAGAACTTCTTTTGGTTCTTGTTTTATATTTCACTAAGAATTTACAATCAAAGTTATTCTTTTTGAAATCATGGGAAATATTGCTTTGTGTGTGCTGCAGCTAGCACCTTGACACATGGTTTAGTTTCTTTCATTTCACTTTCAAATTTGGGGGATAGCTTTTAAAATTCTTGATTCAATTTTGTTTTATAGTTATACAGAAATATAGTTTCAAAGTCAAAATAGAATATAAGGTCAATTTGGAGAAATCTAGCTTCTGTCCTTTTCCAAAACTTTACTCTCATTCCCAAGTTCAAATAATTTAATTAGTTTGTCATTTACCTTTCCTTTTTTTTTGTGGGACCAAATTTGTATTTTTTTCTTAGATAAATGCAACCATACTATTCATATTGTTTGGCACCTAACTTTTTTATTTATTAATATTTTCTGTAATTCACTTCTCAATTATAAAAATTCCTTGTGAGTATCTGTTTTTTATCTGGCATGGGATTACTGTACCCAGCATATTATATAATTTAAGACCCCAAATCTAAATTTAGGGCTGGTCCTTCATAGGCAACGTTTCTTTTTTTTATTTGTTTTATTTTATTTTAACTCTTAAAAAACTTTTACTTAATAAATATAAATTTATTATAACTTTTGGATTATAGTGTTTTTTCCTCCATAACCACCCTCCACCTGCAAACCATACCATCTCCTACTCCCTCCCCTATCCCATTCTTCATTAAGATTCATTTTTAATTATCTTTATACACAGAAGATCAACTTAGTATATACTAAGCAAAGATTTCAATAGTTTGCGCCCAACAGACACACAAAGAAGAAAGTGCTGTTTGAAGACTAGTTTTACTGTTAATTCTCATAGTACAACACATTAAGGACAGAGATCCTACATGGGGAATGAGTGCACAGTGACTCCTGTTGTTGATTTAACAATTGACACTCTTATTTATGACGTCAGTAATCACCCGAGGCTCTTGTCATGAGCTGCCAAGGCTACAGAAGCCTCTTGAGTTCACCAACTCTGGCCTTATTTAGATAAGTCCATAATCAAAGTGGAAGTTCTCTCCTCCCTTCAGAGAAAGGTACCTCCTTCTTTAATGGCCCTTATTTCCACGGGGATCTCACTCACAGAGACCTTTCATTTAGGTCATTTTTTTGCCAGAGTGTTTTGGCTTTCCATGCCTAAAATACTCTCATGGGCTCTTCAGCCAGATCTGAATGCCTTAAGGGCTGATTTGGAGGCCAGAGTGCTGTTTAGGACATCTGCCATTCTATGAGTCTGCTGTGTATCCCGCTTCCCATGTTATTTCATTTTCTTCTTTTTAATTCTATCAATTATTATTAGCAGACACTGGTCTTATTTGATCCTTTTGACACTTGATCCTATCATTATGATCAGTTATGAACTTAAACTGATCACTTTAACTAGTAAGATGGCATTGGCACATGCCAACTTAATGGGATTTGGATTCCCATGGCATGTTTCTAGCTTTACCATTAGGGTAAGCCTGAGTGAGCATGTGCTGAACTGTACATCTCATCCCTCTCTTATTCCCACTCTTATTTTTAACAGGGATCTATTTTCAATTGTATTTAAACACCTAAGAATAATTGTGTGTTAATTAAAGAGTTCAACCAATGGTATTAAGTAAAAAAAGAAAATACTAAAGAAAATAAAATAGTAAGCTATTCCTCAACAGCCAGGACAAGGGCTGATCAAGTCATTGTTTCTCATAGTGTCACTGTTACTTCTACAGGTTTCCTTTTAGGTGCTCAGTCAGTTGTCACTGATCAGGGAGAACATATGATATTTGTCCCTTTGGGACTGGCTTACTTCATTCAGCATGATGTTTTCCAGATTCCTCCATTTTGTTGCAAATGACTGGATTTTTTTTTACCACTGTGTAGTATTCCATATAGTACATATCCCATAATTTCTTTATCTAGTCTTCTGTTGATGGTCATTTAGGTTGATGCCATGTCTGAACTATTAACTATTGAGGTGCAGATAGCTCTTTTATTCACAGGCAACTTTTCTACCCAGAGCTGTTGGCAGAGAATCTGCTTCCTTTCCTGCTCCGCTGTGTCAGTGAGCATGCATTTTACTTTTGTTTTGAGCACCCCTTTATTATGGACATGCCTCGTCTGATCTTCTGAACTTTTTATTCTGGTGACTCAGTTAATGTCATTCTAACTGCTGGTGGGGGCCGCAAGCCCCACATAATGCTCCTCAGGACACTGGCACTTCAGTTTTTGGCCTCTAGGCACAGTCTCTATCCCTCCCTAAGGTGGCATGCTGTCAGCTTGCACTCATGGAACTCTGGCTTGGCATTCTGCCTTTGTGTTTGAAGCCAGAGTATTTCTAAGCTAAATACTAATTATTTTGTTTGTATTTTGTCCAGCACTTCTGTGTGTTTGGAGCTGGAGCAATGCACTTTGTCATGTTGCCAGAAGTTGATCAACTACATTTGCTTCTTCACCCACGTGCCATCCCATTTCTGTAATTAACTGACAGAAGGAACACATACATTCACATATATGAAATCATTTTATAAGACATAATTAGGTCATTTCCTACCATACTTTTCCCCCTTTCTTTCACTTTGAAAGACTATTGATCTTTTGTAATAGTTATTGTAAGGTGTTTTTCAACATATTCTCTTCCTTTTTCTATGATTTGCCTTTTTATCCTTTTTATTTAAATCAAGAAAAATTTATGCAGGGGAACCTATGTCAACTAATTTTAGTGCTTCTTTCAAAAAGGCAATAGAACCATAGAGCTTTTAAACAATAACATTACAATGAATATAAATTATTTTTAAGAAAGTAGAAAAACATTTAGATATAGTTTGTGAACAACTAATGTAGATTCTTAGTTCAGGGTATCTTGAATCTTGAAGAAACTTGGTCAAGTTACATTCATTTCTGTTTGATTCTACGTCTCTGTTTCACTTTCTTCTCCTCTAACCTTTGTCTGCCCTATTGTGTTTTTTTTTTTTTTATACTTCTCTACTGCAGTGTAGGTGTTTTATTAAAACTGCATCTGGTATTGGCATCCACATAGAGGAGATTTTGTATTTCATACATTTCAACTAGATCTTTTGCTCTACAGATTTTTGAGAAGTTTAAATATAGAGGCACTGTTGATATGGGTTGATAAGGTAAACAGCTTGGAAGTATACATGTCACATTTAAACCTTCACTTCTCTTGAAGGAACCATGTTTTTTGTGTTTTTTTTTTTTTTTTTTTCTTTCCTAGAAAAATTCTGCTTTCAGAATCTGGGGAAAACAGTTACTTGGAACTTTGAGCAGAGATAAGAATTTTGCAAAATTGTTAGAAAAATTGCTTCAGCCAGTTTTGAGTTTAAGTGATAGAAATCATAGAAACTTTACTTCTACTTGTTTTTTTAGCTTTAAACTCATATTATATAAAATTTTGTAGCCAGATGAAAAAATAATGCTTGAAAGACTACTGAATCTTTTTTTAACTGGTTCCAGCAAAAGTTAATTTTTAAGATTTCATAAAAGTTACTATCATCATCATTATTATTTTTGACATGAGATTTATTTTTTAAGAGACTTTGAAGCATACTACTTCTTTAGTTATTTTTAAAAAGAGCACCTAGAAAATCTGGTGCAAAAGTGTGATGTAAAGTTATGCATTGATTAGCAAACTGGAAAGTGGGGTTTTTCTAATTGACCATTGGTCCAAGCTATGTGAGTTCATATAGTGTAGGCATTTTCTGACCTATTTAATGAGAACATGAGGAATGTCATAAAGTTAATGAGAATCTCTGACTTTTCCTGATATTTCAGGATATGACATTTGCCATCATTTCTCCTCACACATTCATTTTGTCATCTATGTCAAAATTACATCAACCTGGATTTAACCTTAAGTATACTCTGAGTGTAGTATATATATTTAAATATGAATTTACAGGTAGAGATGATAAAATATATGTCAATCAATAAGCAAAAACCAGGTTTAACAGGATAACTATCCTAGGTCCTCTAGTTGCCACCATTCCACAGTGAGGTTGAACTAAGAGAAAACTTAATTTTTCATCTAATTGAATTTGCAAAGGCATGATTTTTCACCCACATGTTGAAAACAGGAGCATGTTTTTTCTCAGAACCTGTAACCAACTAGTTGAAAGATTGACAGTTGGGTGAAGAGAACACAGTCTTATATTTGGTTTGAGGCAGGCAGAGTTTTAATCACAGCTGTGGTGATGAGGGGTGTGGGAAGGTTTGCCTTTCACACAGCAATTTAAACAAACACAGCCTAGTGTCTCCTTGGATATCCACATCGTTTCCTGCTTCAGCATTCTTCATGCACGTCCTTCACATTACATCAATAGAAACTACTAGACAGCTAGACTTTGAGTTTTTTGTTTCTGTTGTAGTCGATGGGAATGACAAGATAAGGCTACTACTAATCACTGAAGCATGTGGAAGAATTATATATTTAAAAAAGTCCTCTAATGACTATCTTCTTTTTCTTTTTCTTTTTTTTTTTGACAGCTAGAGTTAGACAGTGAGAGAGAGAGGGACAGAGAGAAAGGTCTTCCTTCTGTTGGTTCATCCCCCAAATGGCCGCTACGGCTGGAACTACAGCGATCCAATCCACAACCAGGAGCCAGGAGCTTCTTCCAGGTCTCCCACGTGGGTGCAGGACCCAAGCACTTGGGCCATCCTCCACTGCCTTCCTAGGCCACAGCAGAGAGCTGGACTGGAAGAAGAGCAACCGGAACTAGAACCTGGCGCCGCAGGCGCAGGATTAACCAAGGGGGCCACAGCGCCGGCCCCAGCAAGGGTTCCATTTCAAGTCTCTTCATTTAGACAGAGTCATTGGGTTTCTTCCCTTGCAGTTTGATCTGGGTATAGGCTACCTTGTTGAAAATGCTCATAATTTAATGCGTATGTATGATGTGTTCGTAGTAACAAGGAGTTAACTAAAGCAAACACACAGTGACCTCTGTAGCTGCACAGAGTATGTCATTCTTTTGCTGGGAAGGATGTGACTGTCCTGTTGTACTTTCAAGCATCTTGAATCCTACAGAGGGACCAGAATCAGGAGAAAAGTTGTGCTTTGAGATATCAAATATGAATATTCAAAAAACAAGAACAACAAAGGAAATACCACAAAATTCATGGTCTTAAAATTAAGAACGGGACAATTACTTGATATGGTATAGATGGGAGGACATTAAGTTACCTGTACTTTTTGAACACGTAAGTGTAGAGAACATGTTTATCTGTTTAGCAGTATAATAATATTTATGCTCATGTTAAGGATGCCTGTTTCACTATATTTAAGGTGAGGAGACATTGTAGAGAGGAAAGAGAATGTTAACAGAAATCCTCGAATAAAAGCAATTCTGACAAAAATGGTATCCTCCTACAAAGGACAACCTTTGCCATATTCCACACAGTGATTCTTGAATAGAGTTCTTGGCAAGACATATTTTTCCTGTACTCTAGAATTTATAGGATGTGCTTAGTTAACACAGTTTCTTTCTGTCATAGACAAACCTGCTTGAACAAAGCAAGACATAAACAGAATACTTTGCTAATTATTTGGAAAAAGACAAAGATACAAAATGTGGGTTTTATGTTTATTTCATATTATTCTTTAGTTTATGAATAAAGGAAAAGACAGGGCCGGTGCTGTGGCGTAGCGGGTAAAGCTGCTGCCCGCAGTGCCGGCATCCCATATGGGCACAGATTTGAGTCCCAGCTGCTCCACTTCTTATCTAGCTCTCTTCTATGGCCTGAGAAAGCAGTGGAAGATAGCCCAAGTCCTTGGGCCCCTGTGCACACCTGGGAGACCTGGAAGAAGCTTCTGGCTCTCGGCTTTGTATCGTTGCAGCTCTGGCTGTTGCAGCCAAATGGGGAGTGGGCTAGCAGATAGAAGACCTCTCTCTCTGTGTAACTCTGCCTTTTAAATAAATAAATGAATCTTTTAAACAAAATAAAGAAAAAGGGATTTTCTTTTAGTTTCACTTTGATTTTATTTACTTTCATGGAAATTTAACAATGATATTTGAAAAACAGTTGCCTATTTGGTCTTGAATATATAATTCACTCCTTTTTTTCTCCTCTAATTTTTCATCATGGTGATGTTGAGTTTCTTTATGTTCTAATCATAGTAATGATACATGGCAATGATACCATCTATCTTCTACAATAATTTTGAAAAATATATACTCTACTCAGCTTATGGGATCCACAAAAGATTCTTTTCCTGGTTTCAAAGTTGTAAAATACATTCAGAAAGTTTGTTTAAAGAGAGCAAGCTAGTGATGCAGTTAATAGATATATAATTTTGAAGTAAAAAGATTTTTTATAAAATTAGATGATCACTAATAGCCATATTTGTACAAACAACACTTATTAATATGTTGAAGATGAAAATGTTTGGGAATATTTTTCTTTCTCAAATGGAATAAAACAGTGAGTAAGTATTATCTTATGATTATGAACTTAGCTCCATTACACAATCAAGGCCAAAACTTTGTCTTCTGTCACTTGATGAAAAGTCTATAAACATTTAAATATAATTATGGAAACTGTTTACTTTGATGGCTTGCAACTTAATTGGAATTCTGGAGATATTCTCTGCATTTTTCTTGGTCTTATTTTCCTCACTTTGAATGAATTGTAATTAATGTTAGATTTAAACATATTATTCTCTTTTCCTTTTCTTAATATGGAAGGACAAATATTGAACTCCAGAGAAGAGACTAAAATGAAAGAATAAAGCACCATAAAGATTGTAGCTTTAATTTACTTAAGTATAATATGACCATTTTTATAATGCATGATATTTGAATGGATCAAAGAATACCACGCCAATCCTTAAAGCAGTTCCTTAGGTAGTGAATTCTGATTCTGTCTTGGAATTTTTGTTGTTTAAAAGAAATTTTTGTTGTTTAATTACCACTAGTCTGCTTTTTGTCTATTAATTTGCCTATTACATATTTATCATATTGCAATGTGACCTTTTGTGTCTGCTTTCTTTTGCTTAGCATTGTGTTTTGATACACATACACATATACATACAAATTAACATATCATGATTTGTTTATTTGTCCACTGATGGGCATTTGGGTCATTTCCACCTTACAGCTATTATGAATTATAATACCACAAACATTTCTGTGCAAGTTTTTGTATGGACATGTTTTCCTTTCTTTTCAGTATATACCTAAGAGCAGAATTTCTGGATCATACAATAATTCTGTGTTTAATTTTTGAGGAAGAGCCCAAGTGTTTTCCATAGTGGCTATACTGTAATGTATCATGGTTCTTATTTTGATATATCTTTACCAGCATTTATTATTATTTAAATTTTCTTAATTAAAGTTACCCTACTGGGTATGAAGTGGTATATCATCTTGCATTTCCTTGATGACCAATGATGTGGAACATCGTTCCATGTACTTGTTGGTGATTTGTATATCTTTGTCTTTTTTTTCTTTTTCTTCTTTTTAAATACAGAAAAAATTTTTTAAATTATTCATTTTAATTTTATTTGAGGGAGAAAGAAACAAAGAGAAAGAGAGACAGATCTTCTGCCCCCTAATCTACTCCCCAAATACCCACAATAGCCAAGGCTAGGCTAGGCCAAAGCCAGGAACCTGGGACTCAACCCAAGTTTCCTGTGAGTTCCAGTTGTCTTTCAGTGGAATCTTTTGTTCCACCTATATATAGAATCATATAATCTGCAGACAGGGATAATTTGACTTTCTGCTTTCCAGTTTGTAACTCTGTTATTTCTTTTTCTTGTCTAATGTCTTTGGCTAAAACTTCCAGAACTATATTGAATAGAAATGGTGAAAGTGGGCATGCTTGTCTGGTTATAGATCTTAGTGGGAATACTTCCAACTTTTCTGCTTTCAATATGATGCTGGCTGTGGGTTTGTTATATATTGCCTTGATTGTATTTAGGTATCTTCTTTATATATCCAATTTACTTAAAGCTTTCATCATGAAAATATGTTGTATTTTATGAAATGCTTTTTCTGTATCATATGATTCTTATTCTTCAATTTAGTAATGTGATGTATCACATTTATTGATTTGCATATGTTGAGACATCCCTGCATATCAGCGATAAATTCCAATTGGTCTTGCTGAATGATCTTTCTAATGTTTTGTTGGATTTGATTAGCTAATATTTTGTTGAGGATTTTTGCATCTATATTCATCAGGGATATTGGTCTGTAGTTCTCTTTTTCTGTTGTATCTGTTTCTGGTTTAGGAATTAAGGTGATGCTGGCCTCATAGAAGCAGTGGGAAAATTCCCTTCATTTCAGTTGTTTTGAATAGTTTGAGAAGGATTGGAATTAGTTCTTCTTTAAAAGTTTGGTAGAATTCAGCAGTAAAGCCATTTGGTGTTGGGCTTTTCTTTGTTGTCAGTGTCCTTTTTACTGATTCAGTCTCCATCTTGGTATTAATCTGTTCAGGTTCTCTGTGCCTTCATGACTCAATTTTGGTAGATTGTGTGTGTCCAGAAATCTATCCATTTCTTCAAGATTTTGCAGTTTGTTGGCATATAGTTGTATGTAGTAATTCCTGATGATTATTTTTATTTCTATGGTATCTGTTGTTACATTTTCCTTTTCATCTCTGATTCTATTGATTTGGTTATTCTCCCTCTTTATTTTTGTTAGTTGGCCTAATGGTGTATCAATTTTATTATTTTTTCAAAAAAAAAAAGCAACCCTTCAGCTCTTCATCTCTTTATTTCACTGATCTTTTGTATATTTTTTGTTTCAATTTTGTTTATTTCTTCTCTAATTTTAATTATTTCTTTCCTTCTAATAATTTTGGGTTTGCTTTGTTGTTTTTCTAGGACCTTGAAATGATTTAATATATTATTTATTTGATGCCTTTACAATTTCTTGATGTAGGCACTAATTGCTGTAAACTTCCCACTTAATACTGCTTTTGCTGTATCCCGTAAGTTTTGATATGTCCTCTTCATTTGTTTCCAGGAATTTTTTATTTCCATTTAATTTCTTTTATGACCCACTGTTCATTCATGTGTGTTTTTTTTTGTCTTTATGTTATTATATATTTTCTAGAGTTTCTTAAGTTGTTAATTGCCAGCTTCATTCCATTGTGATCAGGAAAGATGTATGATATGATTTGAGTTTCTTTGAATTTGCTGACCTTCTTTTTGGTCTAGCATATTGTCTATTCTAGATAAAGTCTCATGCACTGATGAAAAAAAAATGTATGTTCTGGAACTGTGGGATGAAATGTTCTGAAGATATCAAGTAGGTACATTTGGTCTATAGTATAGATTAGCTCTGTTGTTTCTTTGTTGATTTTCTGTTTAGTTGATCTGTCCATTGATGAAAGTGGGGTGTTGAATTCCCCCATTATTATTGTATTGTAGTCTATGTCTTCCTTTAGATCCATTAACATTTGTTTTAAATAGCCAGGCATCCTAGCATTGGGTGCATATACATTTATGAGTCACATCTTCTCATTGAATTCATCTCTTTATCATTGCACAATGCCCTTCTTTGTTTATTTTAACAGTTTTTGTGTTAAAGTTTGTTTCATTTGATGTTAAGATGGATTTGTCTGCTCATTTTGCTGTTAGCATGGAATATCCTTTTCCATCCTTTCACTTTGAGTCTTCATGTATCTTTGTTGGTGAAGTGTGTTTGCTGTAGGCAGCAAATAGATGGGTCTTTTTTTTTTTTAATCCATTCAGCCAGTCTGTATCTCTTAATTGGAGAATTTAGGCTATTTACATGCAAGGTTATTATTGATGAGTAATGACTTGGTCCTACAATTTTCCCATAAACATCCATATGATTTCCTTTGTACTTTCACTAGGATATTTCTGCCTTCACATTCTTTCATAATGATGATTATCATTCTATGTTTTTGTGTCCTCTGGTTTTGGATTGGCCTTGCTCTGGCTGTTGCGGCCATTTGGGGGAATAAACTAGCAGATGGAAGACCTCTGCCTCTGCCTCTGCCTCTTTGGAACCCACTATGCCACAGCACCGGCCCCTGAATTGGCCTTCTAATCCATTCTTTCTTTCCATGCCTTTAGGAGCTCTCTTTTTTTAAAAGATTCAACTGTTTTTTTTTTTTAAAGATTTATTTATTTATTTGAATGTCAGTTACACAGAGAGAGGAGAGGCAGAGAGAGAGAGAGAGAGAGAGAGGTCTTCCATCCGATGGTTCACTCCCCAATTGGACCCCACGGCTGGAGCTGTGCTGATCCGAAGCCAGGAGCCAGGAGCTTCTTCCGGGTCTCCCATGGGGGTACAGGGACCCGAGGACTTGGGCCATCTTCTACTGCTATCCCAGGACATAGAAGAGAGCTGGATTGGAAGTGGAGCAGCCAGGTCTTGAACTAGCGCCCATATGGGATGCTGGCGCTTCAGGCCTGGGCGTTAACCCACTGAGCCACAGGGCCAGCCCCTCTTTTTTTTTTTTTTTTAAGATTTATTTATTTACTTGAAACTCAGAGTTATACACACAGAGAGAAGGAGAGATAGAGATAGAGAGAGAGAGGGAGGTCTTCCATCCGGTGGTTCACTACCCAATTGGCCACAACAGCCAGAGCTGTGCAGATCTGAAGCCAGGTACCAGGAGTTTCTTCTGGGTCTCCCATGTGGGTGCAGTGGCCCAAGGACTTGGGCCATCTTCCACTGCTTTCCCAGGCCATAGCAGAGAGCTAGATCAGAAGTGGAGCAGCTGAGACTTGAATCGGTGCCCATATGGGATGCTGGCACTGTAGGCAGTGGCTTTACCCACTACACCACAGCGCCAGCCCCTTTAGGAACTCTTAAAACATGTTTGGTTGTTTGATAGTATCCCAGAAATCTCAAACACTATTTTCAGTTTTTCTGATTTTTTCATCTTCTTCCTCTTTTTTTTTTTTTTTTGTCTGAAGTATTTCAAAAGCTTTGTCTTCTACATTGTGTATTTCTTCTGCCTCTCAAAGTTTGTTGTTGAGGCTTTCTTTTTGTTTCCTATTTGACATATTGAATTCTTAATTTCTAATATTTCAGTTTGATTTTTTTCTTCAGTATCTCTATATCTCAGCAAAATTTTTCATCCATATAGTTTATAGATTAACTCATGACTTCATACTGTGTTTCTGAGTAATGTTACGATCATTCTTTCAAATTCATTTTCAGGCATTTCATCAGTCTCTTTGTCTTCACATTCTAGTATTGAAGTGTTACTGTGTTCCTTTTGGGACAATCACATTGTCTTCCTTGTTTGTGTTCCTTTTTTTCTCTCTTTATCCTTAGGCATTTGTGGAATCACTTGTTTTTTCCTTTAATGGCTTTTATCTTTGAAATATGCCTCTGTGGCTTAGTATGGTGTCTTTTTCTACAATAGATATCCAGAAGTGTGTGCTCAATCTCAGAAGCTGGCACTTTCTCCAGTCCCTGGATGTGGGAGTGTGGGTGCTGTCCTCACTTGCTGCTGTGTGTTTGTACTGTCTACACTGCCCCACAGTGTCTTCTTTCTTTAGAATTTGCACTCCAAATTTCTCTCCAAGTCTTCCTTGGGAATAAACTTTCTCTGCTTCTGTTTTCTTGCTCTGGTCAAAATCAGCATGTCTTTTCCATATTCAGCCATCTAGGAATCTCAGATGGATATTATTCTACATTTTTAAAACTCTAGTTTTAATTGGTGCCCACTTGATTTCAGTAGCATACATTGATTCTTCTCTTGTCTAATTCCATCTTTTCCTTTACGCCATTATCATAAATTGCATCTTTATACTTTGTGTTAATATTAACTTAGGCTTATAATGATTATGTATTCTATATAAAAATATAAAGACGAGTTACATGGCAAAAATACACTAGCACTAGGTTTTTATTTACTAGTGAGTTTTATTTCTTTGTATGACTTTAAGTTACTGTTTTGTGTAATTTCACAGCTGTCTGAAGGACATCCTTTTGTAGAGCAGGTCTACTATCAGTGAACCTCTTTAGCTTTTGTTTATCTGGGAATATCTTAATTTCTTCCTCATTTTTGAAGTAACATTTTGCCGGATTTAAATTCCTAATTTTCACTTATTTTTCCATATTTAAAATATTGCATCTTATTGCTTTTTTAAAAAAGATTTATTTATTTGAAAGAGTAACAGAGGGCAGAGGTAGAGAGTGAGAGATCTTCTATCTGCTGATTCACTCTACAAATGGCTACAACAGCCCAAGCTGGGCTGATCTGAAGCCAGGAGCCAGGAGCCAGGAGCCAGGAGCCAGGAGCTTCTTCCAGTTCTCCCATGGGGGTACAGGGGTAGAAGGACTTGGGCCATTTTCTACTACTTTCCCAGGTCATAGTAGAGAGCTGGATCAGAAGTGGAGCAGTTGGGACTCGAATTGGCACCCATATGGGAGGATGCCGGCACTGCAGGCAGTGGCCTTATCCTCTGTGCCACAGCGCTAGCCCTTGTTATTGTTTTTTGACCTCCAAAACTTATGATAAGAACTAATAAGCTGCCGGCGCCGCGGCTCACTAGGCTAATCCTCCGCCTTGCGGCGCCGGCACACCGGGTTCTAGTCCCGGTCGGGGCGCCAGATTCTGTCCCGGTTGCCCCTCTTCCAGGCCAGCTCTCTGCTGTGGCCAGGGAGTGCAGTGGAGGATGGCCCAGGTGCTTGGGGCCTGCACCCCATGGGAGACCAGGAGAAGCACCTGGCTCCTGCCATCGGATCAGCGCGGTGCGCCGGCCGCAGCGCGCCGACCGGGGTGGCCATTGGAGGGTGAACCAACGGCAAAGGAAGACCTTTCTCTCTGTCTCTCTCTCTCACTGTCCACTCTGCCTGTCAAAAAAAAAAAGACCTTTCTCTCTGTCTCTCTCACTATCCACTCTGCCTGTCCAAAAAAAAAAAAAAAAAAAAAACTAATAAGCTGCTTTTCTTGAGGATACTTTGTATGAAGGTGTTTCAAAAAGTTCATGGAAAAATGTAATTAAAATATAAGTTTACACTTTGACAATGTGTCTTAATATGAATCTATTTGTGTTTATCTTGCTTGGAGTTTGTTGAGATTCCTAGATGTGTATATTTATGTCTTTCATCAGAATGGGGTGATTTTGGACAATGTTTTTTTTTTAAATTTTTTTCTGTCCATTTTCTCTCTTTTCCTTCTTTAATAAGCAAAATGTGTATGTTGATATACCTGATGGCATCTCATAGGTTCTGTTAATTTTTGTTTATACATTTTCTTTCTGTTCCTCAGTATGGGTAATTATAATTGCCTTATTTACAAGTTTGATAACTCTTTTGCTTGCTCATATCAGCTTTTGTGAACTTTTTCAACTATCTCCTGTACTTTTCAGTTCCAGGAATTCTACTTTGCTTCTTTTAAAAAAATAATTTTAATCCCCTTTTTGCTTATATAGTTTGCCCAATTTGTTTTCTTTACTTATTTACCTATGGCTTCCCTTAGCTCCTTTAACATATTTAAAATGACCGAAGTCATTGTCTTGGAACTTCAATGCCTGGGCTTCCTCAGGAATAATTTCTGTCAATTTTTTTCCTCTTAATGGATTATACTTTCTTGTTTCTTTGTATATTTTGCTCTTCTTAAATTGAGAACTTGAAATTTTGAATAGTATAATTTGGTATTGTGGAAATCAGATTCTATCTCTCACACCAAGTATTTCTGTGGTTGTTGACGAAGGCTGCAGTTGTTGATTTGTTTAGTGACTTTTCCGTATCATTTCACAAAGACTATATTTCTTGTCATTTGTGATTGCTGAAGTCTGTGCTATGTTATCTGCATGCCAGCCAGTGAGCTGACAGAGACTTCTTTAAATGACTGAATCCAATAAGAGATTAAAGATGTTTGTTTTATCTCTTCAACTTTCTTCAACTAATGCCTGCTCATCAGGGTTGAACCAACAGCCAGCCTCTGTGCCCCCTCCTCATTAAACTGTGACAAACAGATCCAAACACAAAAACAAAGGTTTTGGAGGTAGTCCACCCTGGCACCAACAAACCACACCAGAAATATAGATGGTTGTTCGCATGGCTTCTTTCTGTAGGGCTTAAGGATAGTAGCTGCTGTGTTTTTAACTGAAATTCACCAAAATTTATCCATCTCTATCTTTACCAAGAACACAGCTGGATACTGCAAATGTTCCCTTAGGCTTCAGAGAACTAACATTGTTGATTCTTTAGTTCTTGCTGACTTAATTGTTGTGGCTGGGGGACTGCTCCTGGAGCTTCCCATTCCACTGTCATTCATGACCTCTCTCCCTCACATGTGTCTTTGTAGACATATTCTAATTTGAACAGGGATATAATCACTTATTGGGAATTGAACAACAGGATCAAGATAAAGAGATGAAAATAAGTTCCCATAAGAAAATATAGACCATGAGAGTCATCAGTAAATGTGTTCAAAAATTGAACTTGACTATTCAAACATTAAAAGCTCTTGGATGGATGCTATAGGGATTTCCCAGTTTCAGTTCAATATTGTTCCTGTCATACAGTAAATTTGTGTAGTAGTTCAGTATTGCCATAGTGAAAGCCTTTGCTGGAAGGATTGACAGATGACATTGATTGCCATGCTGAGTTTAGATATGTGGTAGTGTCATTGTAACATGTAAATGGAGAGGTGGAGTTTGTGGAACAGCCTTATCTCTTGTTGCTGACATGGCTACCATATTGTCTGTCTTTCTACTTGCTCCTGCTTCCCAAATCTGTGGGTGGGTCATGAACAATTGTTTCATGGCTGTGTGCAGTCTGCAGCCCTTATGTTGTGTAGGCCTGCTGTAGACAATGCTCTTTAATTGGGCAGAAAAGTTGCTGCATTGGCTTCTTTCCCATTTAAAAAAGCTGAGTACATGCTGTTACTGCAGCATTTCCAGTCTTTGCCAGCCTGAGGAGCAAGATACTAGGATTGGAAATTAAATGAGGGGCTCCACATGGTGATAAATAGCACTGCGTTTTGACTGTTGAGTCTGATTATATTTATAATTGTAAGGAGGTGCTTTGAGACTGGATTCATACGCATTTACTCATTTTTGAAATTCATTAATTTCAGCTGCTTTTAAAGATCCACTTAAGATGATTTTCATGAAAGTTTTTGGTAACTTCTCAGCAAAGAATAATAAAATATGTGTTGGGGCAAAATGCTTTCCAAGAGAGATCTTGGCTAGCTGCTGACTGCCTGACTGCCTCATCTTTCCCACACAGCCTCAGGATGCTACAGGTGATAGTAAACTTTGTCTTTTAAAAATGTAAGTGGAAAAGTTTACCTTTTTTGTTGATCTCTATTCAACACAACTACAGTAGTCTTGGTGAAAGTAAGTAAAATTTGCTCTTTATATAAGTAGTTTCCTTTTATGATTGAATTTTAAACTTTGGAAAAAGAGTTGTGACAGAGCACCCATCAAATTATTAACTATAACATATGAAAAGGCCACATTTAGTATCTTGATGGTTTAAAAACCTCTTTAAAATCTTTTTATTATAATTAAAATGTCTAAATTATAATCGTGTACTAAGAAACAAATAGTTTTAATCTTTTTCATGGTTCTCCCTGTGATGTTAATACTGTATACATTAGTATTGATGCTTCAGTTTAATATTACTTTCTCTAGCGCTGAAATTGCTAACACCATAGCTTTCATAATGTACACTTGAATATTTAATTATGTTGCTATAAACAGCTTCTCTAATGCTACATTTTCATTGAATATGATGAGCCTTCTGTTGGTGCTGGCATTTAACTAATTTTACTTCCTATTTTGCTGTTGTATATACAATGTAAAGTATTCCCACCTGAGACTTCCAGGACATGATTTGAAAGATGTCTTGTTGTGTGTTGCTCAAATCAAGCTTTTCTTTGAATCAAGTTAAATGATTGAAACATAGTCCAGCCTTCCTTCCAGAAGAATGTAATTACCTCTAAGGCCTATAGTAAAAGGGATGAACTAATTGAGAACACTTGTCTTTATTTTCAGTTAGCAAAGATTCTTATTAAGAAATGTCCATTTTTTTAAAATTCAAAAAGGTAGGTTTATATTTAATGAAGTAAGTGTTAGGAGCTTGGAAAATCAAAGCATGGGTAGGTTATCTTCTTCCTCAAGGGGATATCTACTACTGCTGTGCTCGTGTGAAGTAATAATGAGATACCATAAGCAAACAGTAGATGATTCATGTCAGATGGTTCTCCAATAACGTTAGGGGGAAAAGCAGCTGATGTATGGGATATTGAAGGCAGATTAAGTTGTTAATGTATATTAGTATATTCTTAATTTCCTTTTAATTGAAAAAGACATATTGACTTTAATTAGAACCATTTCACAGGAACTGTCAATTAGCACATGTCAAACTAGTTAATTCAGAACAGAATTCTTTTAATTAGGGTCTGCTTTCCTTTAACTATGGGGCCAATGAAATCAGCTTTTCCTTATCTAGATTTTAAATGTCTCTAAGACATATAATACAAATGTAGACTCTTATCTATTATTAGAAGCCCATATGGATAACATTAAAATGATGATGCTGGCATTGTTCATGCTGCACAAACCAGAGTCCCTTTATGACTGTTAGAAAAAAAAATGGCTTTGAACAAAGACTACTTTAAATAGCAGATTTATCCTACTTTAAAGAGACTACAAAATTTATGACATGCATGTTCACATTTAAAGTATTATTTAATACGTCTGCTCAAATAAATGGGCCTATTCAAACGTTTTGTGTGTTCTATCAGCCGAAGACACATAAAACATTGTCAAGCCATACAGCAACATTTTTCCCTTAAATGAACTGTAATCAAAAAAGGGAAAACAGACTGAATTTTTTTTGGCACAACATAAAAATAGCACTGTTAACTTTCATTGCATCTAAAGATTTAATACCAATAGTTGATACAGTGACTAAACCACTAGTAGTGAGCTAATGTGATTTTAGTAATCAGACAGTGTAAAATCTGAAACTTGACTATTGCATAATGTAATGGTGTGGAATTATAGCACTTTAGTTACAGTTGGCATGAGGCACATACAGTGAGCTTGGTGGGGCAGGATTGTATAAAGTAAGTATGTTCAAAATTAAGAAACAAGAATTAAATGGTACTGAAAATAATACTGTGAAATCTGACTATTTATCATGTGAGGTTTAGCAACAATCTTACTGAGTTGTAGCAAGTGAGAATTAATGAAAGGAATATTTAATAAACTAAATTCTACATTCCAAAGAGATCTAATAAGATACTTGTTAATGTTTTTATAGGTACAGGTAGCTTACTGATGGCGACTTTGTAATGTGTGCTAAACTATAATTCTATCAGAAGTTGCAAATGTATTATTCCAATTGAGTGAAGCATTGTATTAATCTAATTTCAGTTAACAGAGGTAATAATAAAAGCAACATACAAGTGAATAAAAGCAACAGAGATATCCCATTATTTTTCCTCTCCTGAACTATTTCTGGAAGTGCCTTAGCTCTCCACTGTGTGTTTAAAATATGCAGCCTGTGTGTAGTATGTCTATATTTTGTCTAGATCGGTATGTAGCTTTTAACTTCTTTGGTGTCATGTAGTGCTTTAATTGATGAAAGAGATTTATGTCAGTCAACTTTTCATGACACCAAGTATGAAGATACTCTAAGAGGGAAGATACTTAGGAAGAAAGTTTATTTCCACATACAATTTGGAGGTTCACAGTCCAAGAACCAGCCTCACTAGTTCAGGCATCTGGTGAAGCTGGAGGATGGTGGAGGGGGATCATACTACCAGCCAGGAAGCAGAGAGAGAGAGAGAGAGAGAGAGAGAGAGAGAGAGAGAGAACAGCAGGGCCAAACTTAGTTTATACAACCTACCCTGCTGCGAGAACTACCTTCTGTGGGGAAGCCCCCAGTGACTTAAAGACATCCAACTAGGCCCACCTCCCAGACATCATAATCAAATGAAATCTCCACCTTTAATCCATCAAGCAGGGTATAAACATCTGCATGAGTTGGGAAGCCAAATCGTGTTTAAATGATAATATCCTTGGGCTGCTGCTGTGGTGCCATAGGTGAAGCCATTGCAGGTGAAGCTACCACCTGTGAAACTGGCATCCCATATCAGAGTGCTGTTTGTAACCCTGGCTGCTCTACTTGTGATCCAGCTGCCTGTTAACTTGCCTGGGAAAGCTCCTGTCACCCAATGGGAGACCTGGAATGGAATTCCAGCTTCCGGCTTTGACCTGACCCAGCCTTGGTCATTGCAACCATTTGAACTACTGCATCTCTTATTCTCTCTGTCACTCTGCCTTTCAAATAAATAAGTCTTTAGATTTTGCCAAAACATTGATTTTTGTGTGTGTATGGGTATATAAATGTATGTGTGTGTATATATGTGTGTGTTTGTGCATGCATGGATATATAAATGTGTGTGTGTATAAATTTCTAGATATCACCGGAATGCTTCATAAATTTAAAGGAAAAAGTAATGTTTAATTTTTTTAAAGGTTGGATTTTAAGAATTGAAGTGAGAACTTTAATTATTGCATCCACTTCTAGATTTTTCAATCATTATCTTATGGAACATTAGTTTTATCTGCCTTTCTTTAGGTTCTGTTAAAAACTATTGATAATCAGTAAATTAGTTATTGCCTTCCCATTTATTTAGTTCTTTACTGTTGGAATATTTTCACATCCACTATCATATGCAGGCTGAATAATTCAATCATTACAGTTATTAATTTCCTTCATTTATGTAATTAGTGGCTCTGCATATGGAAAATCTGGGCACAAATTCCAGCATCACTATGTACTAGCTTTCTGAACCTAAATAAGTTACCCCATTTCTCAGAGCTTCTGTTCCCTCCTCTGAAAAGCAAGGAGAAAGGGGGGTTTGTAATAATACCTACCTTATAGTTTTGTAAGGATAAGAGGAAATAGGAAAGGGTTTAGCATCATGCCTGTTACCTACCCAACAAATGCTGGTTCCTATGACTTTTTCAAGCTCTTTTCCTCTACTAACAGTTCCTAATAAGACATGCAACTATTTGTTGAGTAAATTCACACAATTTAAATGGAAATACAGTTAGTAGAAATGCTCTGTGAGATTGATTTTTTGTAGATGTTTGCAGAGGTCTGGGGTACTATCTGTGGCACTTCAGCGTTATCTCACTGGTGACGGTCATCTACTTATGCCCATGTCCTTTCTCCATTGTTTACATGAAATATTGGATGATTGTTGCTCAGTGAAATGGCTTCTAACAAAAAAACTTTGTTTATAATAGTTCAATGTAGAAAATTCAAATATTCTTGAACAACAGCATTAGCTCCTATAGGTATGATAAAAATCTATGAATATCACCCCAGTTAGAATGGCTCTCATACAGAAATCAACAAAAAACAAATGCTGGAGAGGATGTGGGGAAAAAGTTATCATAATCCACTATGGTGGGAATGTAAACTGATAAAACCACTATAGAAGACAGTATGGAGATACCTCAAAAATCTGAATATAGACCTCCCATATGACCCAGCCATCCCACTCCTGGGAATTTACCCAAGGGAAATGAAATCAGTAAACAAAAGAGCTATCTGCACATCCATGTTTATTTCAGCTCAATTCACAATAGCTAAGACATGGAATCAATCTAAATGCCCATCAAAGACTGGATAAAGAAATTATGGGGTATGTACGTCATGGAATACTACACAACAGTAAAAAAAATGAAATCTGGTCATTTAAAACAAAATGGATCAATCTGGAACACTTCATACTTAGTGAAATAAGCCAGTCCCAAAGGAACAAATACTATATGTTTTCCCTGATCTATGAGAACTAATAGCATTCCTAAAATGAAAGCTGTAGAAATGAAACTGACACTTTGAGAAACAATGACTTGAACAGCCCTCATCTTGACTGTCAAGGAACAGTTTTGTGTTTTTTTCCTTTCTCTTCTTCATACTATATGTTGAATTTTTTAAAAATTTTTATTTGATGAATGTATTTTTTCATAGATACAACTTTAGCATAGAGTTAATCATATGTATATAAAGTCAATTGAAAATACATCTCAGTAAAAAATAAGAGGGGGAATAAGAGAGAGAGAAGGAAGTTTGTGACTGTAAAGCTGTATAGTTCTGCATACAGTCCTATGGATTTACTTCTAAGGGTACAGTTTAAAAACTTGTCAAGGGACTACAAATCTCATTAAAATTGGTGGTAAAAATGCCATCTTAATTGTTAAAGTGATCATATTAAGCATTAAAGTGAACATATAGATAGGATTAAGTGTTAAAGAGATCATATAAATAGCATCAAGTGCCTGGTAATAATAATAGATAGAATTAAAAAGGAGGGAATGCGCAACATGGGAAGCAGTCCACACAGCAGACTCATAGAATGACAATCACTTTAAGTAATGTTCTGACCTCAGAATCAGCCCTTAAGGCATTTGGATGTGGCTTAAAAGCCCATGAGAACATGTCAGGCATGGAAATCCAAGATAGTATGGTAAAAATGTTCTACATGAAGGATCTCTGTGAGTGAGACCCCAGTGGAAAGAAGGGGCCATCAAAGAAGGATGTACTTTTCTCTAAAGGGAGGAGAGAACTTCCACTTTACTTATGGCTTTGCCTAAATACTGACGGAGTTTGTGAACTCAAGAGGCTTCCATAGCCTTGGCAGCTCATGTCAATAGCCTCGGGTGATCACTGACGTCATAAATAAGAGTTTTAATTGTTAAATTAACAATAGAAGTCACTGTGGACTTACTCTTCATGTAGGACCTCTGTCCTTAATGAGTTGTACTATGAGAATTCACTGCAAAACTTCTTCTCAAACAGTACTTTATACATTGTGTGTGTGTGTGGGTGCAAACTGTTGAAATCTTTACTTAGTATAGGGTTGGTCTTCTATATATAAAGTTAATTAAAAATGAATCTTAATGAAGAATGGGATGGGAGAGGGAGTAGGAGGTGGGATGGGAGTCAGGGTGGGAGGGTGGGTATGGGGGGAAAGAACCACTATATTCCTAAAGTTGTACCTATGAAATTTGCATTCATTAAATAAAAGCTTTAAAAAATCTATAAATATAACTTGTAACCAAAGGTAATCACTAGTTATTTTCATGTGGTTTTTGTAAACTAAACTCTTTTGATATTTGGATATTTTTCCTATTCTGCTCCTTTTTTTTTTTTTTTTTTTTTTTGACAGGCAGAGTGGACAGTGAGAGAGAGAGAGAGACAGAGAGAAAGGTCTTCCTTTGCCGTTGGTTCACCCTCCAATGGCCGCCGCGGCCGGCGCACTGCGGCCGGCGCATCGCACTGATCCGATGGCAGGAGCCAGGAGCCAGGTGCTTTTCCTATGCACACCTTTATACATAAAAGATTTGTTTTCATTTTTTAAAATTATTTTATTTATTTGAAATGCAGAGTTACAGAGAGAAAGAGGAAGAGATAAAGAGATCTGCCATATACTGGCTCACTTCCCCAAATGGCCACAATGGCCAGGGCTGGGCCAGACTGAAACAAGAGCTTCATTCCTGTCTTCCAGGTGGGTGCAGGCATCCAAGTACTTGGGCCATCTGCTACTTTCTCAGGCACATTAGCAGGATGCAGGTGCCAAAATGGGGTGTTGGAATTGCAAGCAGCGGCTCAACCTGTTATTCCACAATACCAGCCCCTGTTTCCACTTCTGATTATTTACCTAGGATCATTCTTTGGAGTGGAATTACTGGTCAAAGAGAATGAACTTGCTATATATTACCAGGTAGCCTACAAAAAAGTACCAAGTTATATTCCTACCTGCCTTAAATGTGAATTTCTGACAAAAAAAAAGTGAATCACCTTTTGAATACACATTTTGGCTAGTTGTTATGTCTGTTATTAGTGGACAGTTTGTACTAATTGATTTTTTTCTAACTTGTTCATTTTGGCACTAAAATAGGAAGAGGCCAAATAACATTCTAGTGACCCATATGATTCTGCCTGGGATTTTCAAAACGATAACTTTTAATTTTCAAGTAATGTTTAAAGTAATATCTGGTATAAGTGGTAACTGGTATAGCAGTTTGATATAGTCGTATCTTGATTCTTGATTGCGTTATGAGATCTCTTCAAGGCTAATGTCTATAGCTGTTTTTAGAGGAAAATGAGATTCTTCTGATGTGCTACTACAGTATTTGCATTATTGGCAATATACATTACAGAGAGACTTAGGGTAAAAATCAGCTCATTTTATTTTGCAATAAAATCAGAAATAGGAAAAATATGCTAACTTGATAATATCTAATGAGAGAAATGTTCCACGCAGATGTCTGTTTTTCTATTAATCCCTAAAATGACTGTATGCTCTTATTTAATATAAGTGACATCAGATACAACCGTGTTACTAGGAGTGACACATCCACTTGCAGAAAAGATAAGCACAATATGAGTTTGAAATTTCAATACATTCTATTTTAAAGGTGATTTAAATCTTTAGATAATGTAAGATTTGAGATTTCAACAAAGATGTTATATCTATGTATGCTACTTCTGAGAGTTATTTAGGTATTTTTCTCTTGGTTAGCTGCATTTAGCATAACTTGTAACATTCAGAAATGAGAACTGGGTCCCATATAATGAGTCTTTTATGGGACACAGAGAAATATTTTATTTAGTTGTTTTTCAAACCTCCATCTAGGCATACTGGTTTATTTTTTTATTTTTTTCCTTTTTTAAATTTATTTTTTAAGGAATACAAGTTTCATAAGTACAACTTTAGGAATATGATTATTCTTCCCACCGTACCCACCGTCCCACCCACACTGCCACTCCTCCTCCTCCTCCCTCTCCCCTTCCCAGTCCCATTCTTCACTAAGATTCATTTTCAATTAACTTTATACACAGAAGGCCAACTCTATATCAAGTGAAGATTTCACCAATTTGTGCACACATGCACACACACACAAAATACTGTTTGAGAACTAGTTTTACAGTTAACTCTCATAATACAACTCATTGAGGACAGAGATCCTGCATGGGGAGTTAGTGTACAGGGACTCCTGTTGTTAATGTAACAATGACACTCTTATGTATGATGTCAGTGACCACTCAAGGCTTTTTTTTTTTAAAAATTTATTTATTTATTTATTTGAGAGGTAGAGTTACAGACCGTGAGAGGTAGAGACAGAGAGAAAGGTCTTCCTTCTGTTGGTTCACTCCCAGATGGCCGCAACGGCCAGAGCTGTGCCAATCTGAAGCCAGGAGCCAGGAGCTTCTTCCCAGTCTCCCATGTGGGTGCAGGGGCCCAAGCACTTGGGCCTTCTTCTACTGTTTTCCCAGGCCATAGAGAGAGCTGGTTTGGAAGAGGAGCAGCTGGGACTAGAATGAGCACCCATATGGGATGCTGGTGCCTCAGGCAGAGGATTAACCCACAGCACCGGCCCCCACCCAAGGCCGTTGCCATGAGCTGCCTAGGCTTTGGAAGCCTTTTGAATCCACAAACTCCATCAGTATTTAGACAAGGCCACAAGCAAAGTGGAAGTTCTTTCCTCATTTTAGAGAAAAGTGCATCCTTCTTTGATGGCCCCTTCTTTCCGCTGGGGTCTCACTCAACAGAGATCCTTCATGTAGAACAACTTTTGCCACAGTGTCTTGGCTTTTCATTAGGCATACTGTTAACCAGTTTTATTTTATTTAAAAGTCTTAAAAAATTTAAATTTATTTTTTTGAAAAATGGAGTGATGGGGAGGGGTGGGGAAGAGAGTGGGAAAGAGATGTTCTATTATCAGATTCACTTCTTTTTTTTTTTTTGAGTTTTTATTTATTGAATGCATTTTTTCATAGGCACAACTTCAGGGATATACTGGTTCTTTCTCCCATACCCACCCTCCCACCCTGACTCCCATCCCACCTCCCTCTCCTTCTCCCATCCCCTTCTTCATTATGGTTCATTTTTAGTTTGATTATATACACAGAGGACCAACTCCATGTTGAGCACAGATTTCAACAGTTTGCATCCCCCCATACACTACATATAGAGTACAGTTTGATGTTGAAATACTTACTTAAGGTATACTAAGCTGATCTTCTGTATATTAAGATAATCGAAAATGAATCTTGATGTGAATGGAAGGGGAGAGGGAGTGGGAAAGGGGAGGGTTGTTGGTGGGAGGGACGGTATCGGGGGGGAAGCCATTGTAACCCATGAGTCGTACTTTGGAAATTTATATTCATTAAATAAAAGATAAAAAAAAAAAAGAGTACAGTTTGAGAAAAAGATTTGCAGTCGATTCTCATATTACAACTCACTAAGGATGGAGGTCCTATCAGATTCACGTCTCAAATGGCCACAAGAGCCAGGGCTGGACCAGGCTGAAGGCAGGAGCTTAGAATTCCATCCAGGTCTCCCAGGTGGGAGGCAAGGGACCAAATAATTGGGCCATCGTCCATTGCTTTCCCAGGCACATAAGCGTGGAACTGGATTGGAAGCAGAGCAGCCCGGATTTGAACTGGCACTCTGACATGCCAAAATGTTGGTTTCACTTTTTTTTTTTTTTTTATAGTATATAGATAACATGGTCATATACTCTCAACACAAAAGGCACACAATTTTCATTTTTGTAATCATCGTTTGGGATTTTTATGTTTTCTTTGTATACTGGATACCTTTCCATATTTATTGTATTACACAGATAGAAATGCCATATTTCATTGTGTTAACATCAAACTAAAAAACCTGAAAAACAGAGTATTTTGCTTCTATTACTATTGTTCTAGATTTTTGTTCTGTAAATACTCTTTATGTTTGTGAGTTATTTCACAATGGGAATGCTTTAGGGAGATGTATTTTGGTCAGATTAGGCTGCTACCCAATTTTTTGTATTTTATTCTCAAAGCATTCATACATTTTTATTTGGAAAAAGATTCTTATTAAAATACTATCTTTTGCTATTTATCTAGAAAGTGAATGCAATTTTTATAATGTTTTAATTTTAATTTTTAATTTTTTTCTAAGGTTTATTTATTTGTGTGAGAGGCAGAGTTATAGATAGGGAGAAGGAGAGACAGAGAGTTCTTCTATCCGCTGGTTCACTCCACAAATTTCTGCAACTGCTGATGCTGGGCTGATGCAAATCCAGGAGACAGGAGCTTCTTCCAGGTCTTCCATGTGGATGCAGGGGCTCAAGCACTTGGGCCATTTTCTACTGCTTTCCCAGGCCATCAACAGGAAGCTGGATCAGAAATGGAGCAGCCAGGACTCGAACTGGCACCCATATAGGATGCTGGTGCTGCAGGAAGATGCTTAACTTACTACACCATAGCACCATCCCCTTTAGTTTTTTAAAAGACTCAATGTGATTTGTAGATACAATTCTAAGAACATAATGATATTCTCTTCCTCCTTGCCTTCCTCCCCTTCTTTCCTTCTTTGCTCCCACCCATTTTCCTCCTCCCTCCCTCCCTCTCCCTCTGCTTCTCTCTCCCTCCCTCCCTCTCTCTCTCTCCTCCTTCCTTCCTTCCTTCCTTCCTTCCTTCCTTCCTTCCTTCCTTCCTTCCTTCCTTCCTTCCTTCCTTCCTTCCTCTCTCTCTCTCTCTCTCTCTTTCTTTCCTCTTTTTTCTTTCTTTCTCTCTCTCTCTCCCCTCCCTTCCTTCCTTCCTTCCTTCCTTCCTTCCTTCCTTCCTTCCTTCCTTCCTTCCTTCCTGTCTTGTTTTTGAGATAACACATTTTAAAATTACATACTTACCTGGCAGGGGAGATACCATGATCAGGCAGGTGATTTTCCCAGGGCAAGGCTCTTTCATTGCACTGCAGGAGTGCTGATCCCTGCAGTTTCCCCAAATGTGGGAAACTCGACTGCATAATTTGTGGTAGCAGGGGGACTGTGTTCGCGCTCTCCCCTGTATTCAAAAAAATAAATAAAATAAAATAAAAAATTACATTACAGTAAAAAAGCTGAATACTTCACCAAATAGGAGGTTTAAACAGTAAAAAGCAAAAAGACTTCAGTTTAATGGGTATATAAGACAATAGCTATAAACAATAATTGAGTGGAGAAATGACCATTTCACCCATATATAGTAAAATTTAAAGTAATCCCAGATCAATAGTAGTATAACATTCTTATCCATTGGTTTGACCAAGTTATAAAATGAAATTTTACAAAACTGTATTTGTAGCAATACTGACACAGACATTTCTTTGTTTTTGCTCATTTTTTTAATTTTAGCTCCCAAATATAAGGGAGAACATGTGGTATTTGTCTTTCTGGGTCCAGCTTATTTCGCTCAACATGATGCTCTCCATTTGTGTCCATTCTGCTACAAATGGTAGAATTTCATTTTATACAGCTGAATAATATTCTGCTGTGTATATAAAGCACATTTCCTTTAGCCATCCATCTGGTGATGGACACCATGGTTAGTTGCAAATTTTGGCTATTGTGAATGGTACTGCTGTAAACATCGTGGTTCAGCTATCTCTTTGATACCTTGTGGTCAAGTCTTTTGGGTATATACCTAGAAGTGGGATTGCCAGATCATACAGCATGTCTATTTCCACTGTTTAACGAAATCTTCACACTGTTTTCCTCAGTGGCTGTACTAATTTACACTCTCACGAACAGTGTTAAGTGTTCCCCCAGGTCTACATCCTCCCCAGCATTTGTCTCTGTGTTTTGGATTTTGGCCATTCTGAAAGGGATGAGGTGATATCCCATCGTGGTTTTGATTTGCATTTCCCTGATAGTTAGTGATTTTGAGGATTTTTTTCATACATTTGTTGGCCATTTGTATTTCTTCTTTTGAGAACTGTCCATTGAAGTCCTTGGCCCATTTCTCAACTGGATTGGTTTTTTGTTATTGTTGAGTATTTTTAGTTGCTGATGTATTTGGGATATTAATCTTTTGTCAGACAGGTAGTTTGCAAATATTTTTTCCCATTATGTTGGATGTCTCTTCACTCTATTGCTGCTTCTTTTGCTGTGCCAAAGCTTTCGAGTTTGATATAGTCCTCTTTGTGTAGTTTTGCTTTTGTTGCCTATGCTTTGGACACATCTTGGAATGTTTCACCTGTATTTTCTTCCAGCAACTTCATAGTCTCAGGTCTTAAACTTAGGTCTTTGATCCATCTTGAGTTGATTTTTGTATATGGTGAGAGATGTAGATCTAATTTCATTCTTCTACATATATACACCTAGTTTTGCCAGCAACATTTGTTGAAGAGAGTATCTTGCTAACCAAAATTGTGACCTATCTCTTCACTGTTTATAAATATGTTGTGGCACTAATACAGACAAAAATAACCAGGTGTTAATATTTTGCACTTGTCATGACTTCTATTAAGTGTATGTCAGCACAGTTCTAGCTTTAGTGAAGATCAGAAAGAGACAAATACATACAGTCACTCTTCTGCATCACTGTTAGAAATGTCCCATCTTAGAGCCGCCCCTGCCAGCTCTGCACACGATAACAAAGACTCAAGGATTATGGCTGTGGGGAATTGGAAACAGGAAATAAGGAAAATGTAAAGTAGTGCATCAGACCAAGGTTAACTATGTAAGGGTTCAACATGTATTTCTTGAATTTTTGCTGTATACAAGATGTTATGCTAGCTTTTGTGGAAGATGAGTAAGTTACTTTCTGGCCTAAAGAAACTACCAAGCTAGATGAACTGCAAGACCTTTTCCTACATTGAGATTCTATAATACTGTGGTTTTTCTGCACTCTTGTTGTTTTTTCCTATGACTGGTTACTATGTTTATACAGAAGGAAGTAATTTTAGGGAGTACCAAAAACAGATTTTCCCCAGAATATCTATATCAATGAGCCAAGTGAGCCCAGTTAATCACTCCTTTGGGTTAAAGAATTATCTGTTGGTTGACTCTGTTAAATACAAATTATTATCTAAGAGGTATGGCAAAAGATTCTGCAAGACATTGAATTTATTTAGATGAGGAAACAAAGACTATAACATGAAAAAAGCAACATTTTGATATTAGGCAGGTGCAAGTCAATTGAGTGGAGCACTGCGCTGTTGATGGCCAGCCTTAGAGAGATGCCTGTCAGTGTGGGATGGTACTTGAGAAGCTAAGAGGTAAATGAGGGCCCCAAGGAAGGGATGTCAAAAAGGAGGAAAGGGTACCTTGGAAGGGAAGGCATAGTTCAACTAAGTGTGCAATTCTTCTGTAAGCTGAGCTTGTGTATAAGACCTGGGAAGACTGATGGGGAAAAGTCTTGAGCTCAAAGATCCAAATGAGGGGCTCCATTTGACCCATCTGTCCTGGGTGCCTGATTTTTAATTTGTGAAATTAATTTCTATTCTTCCTCTTTTAAGTCTGGAACTTATATTTGTAACTGGAATTAATCTAAGCACAGTTACTGAAATAACAGAATAAAATTTTTAATGTTATTTAAGAATAATTATCTTGTAAGTCACCATGTAGTTTAATAAATCTTAATGCCTTGTTGCTTGTAAATATGCCTGCTAGTTTTTTTTAAGTAAATGTATTCTTCCTTGCTTTGGTTTTTCTTCACTCAGGGACTAACTGGCGAAACTGTGAACTTCATTATGAATTTCTACTAAAATTTTGTTTGACAGTTAACCTTTCTAGGACTCATTTTGAATTATAGAAATCCTGGTCTACTAGTAACCCCATGTGGAGGTATTTAAAATCAGTAATTTGATGACCTACATGAAAGAAAGATCTCTTTCATGTGAGATACCAGTGGAAAGAAGGAGCCATTGGAGAAGGAGGTACCTTTCTCTGAAGGGAGGAGATAACTTCCACATTGTTTATGGCCCTGCCTATATATTGATGGAGTTTGTGGACTCAAAAGGTTTCCATAGCCTTGCCAGCTCATGACGAGAGCCTCGGGTGATCACTGGTGTTACGAATAAGAGTGTCAATTTTTAAATCAACAACAGGAGTCACTGTGCACTTGCTCCCCATGTAGGACCTCTGTCCTTAATGAGTTGTACTATGAGAATTAATGGTAAAACTTGTCCTCAAACAGTGCTTTGTACTTTGTGTTTCTGTGTGGGTGCAAACTGTTGAAATCTTTACTTAGTATAGAGTTGGTCTTCTGTATATAAAGTTAATTAAAAATGAATCTTAATGAAGAATGGGATGGGAGAGGGAGTAGGAAGTGGGATGAGAGTGGGCGTGGGAAGGCAGGTATGGGGGGAAGAACCACTATATTCTAAAAGCTGTACCTATGAAATTTATATTTATTAAATAAAAGTTTTCTAAAAAATAAAATCAGTAATTTGAACTTCTGGAGTGTGCTACTATTATGTTGACTACTGTTAACAGACTAGAAACTGCTCTTCAGAGAGTACAGTTGAACTGCACGCCCAGGGTCATTTGGTGAGCGCTGGAGAGCGGCATATATACACAGTAGACAGTCATGTGTCTGGTGAGGCTGTTTGCCATGTGTCATGTATTTTAACTTGAACAAGCACCAGCGTCAACTTAATTTTTTTTTTAAAAAGGTTGTATCAGGCTTAGGATTTTATCAAACATACTTTAGTGAATGAGTTTTGATTTTTTTTAGAAGTGGAAAATGAGGATAGAAGTAAAATATTTTGACTGTAATTTAAAGACATATTATGGAGAGCTAAGAAGACAAGCAGATAAAATCCCAAAGCATTCAGAATTGATGATGTGGGAGGTGAGAGGGTGTGGCTTCATGATTCTTTGTATCAGTCTGCTGCCTTCATTATGAGTTCTTGACAATGCTGCTGCTGTTGGGG